>NW_027397130.1:1133976-1166488 GCF_003265705.2 Callorhinus ursinus
TGTCGGTCTTCCGGCCTTGCGGCGAGCCCCCACCCCGGGCCCGGAGCCCCCGCGCGGCCTCGGAGCGCCCGCCCGCCCGCCCGCCCCGGCCTCGGCCCGCCCGGGCCCGCAGTGTGGTGGGTGAGTGCGGCGGCGGGCCGGGCGGGCGGCGGGCAGGGGGGCTCTGGGCCCGGGGTGGGGGCGGGCGGGGCCGCGGCTCCTCCTGGCGGGCCGGGGAGGGGCGCGGGCTGCGCGCTCCTGGCTTTGGGTTTGCCCTGCGCCCTCCTGGCGGCCCGTGCCTCGGTTTCCCCGCGGGTCGGGAGCAGCTCCTGGCCCTTGCGCCGGAGACGCTGGGGGTGGGTCGCGGGGGACGGAGGAGGGCGGGGCGGGGCGTACGCGGGGCTCTCTCGGCGGAGCCCCGGGCATCCTGGTGGGAGGGGCGGCCGTGGTGGCGGGAGGAAAGGGTGGGGTCGAGCGGGGCGCCTAGGGCTCCGCGGAAGAGCCTCGGGGCCCCGGCTCTAGCTGCTGATTCATCAGGTGTCTGTGTCCGCCTCCCCGGGCGCAGGGGTCCTCGGCGGGCCTGGGGGGGGGAGGGGGCGGCACGTGGCGGGGCCCGGAAGACCCTGCTCGCGCCGGCTTCGCTCCGACACACGCGTGCCAGAGCCCAGAAGGAGACTTGCTGAGTCATCAGCATGAGGTCACTCGATGCTCATTCTGATGTCTGGGGCGGGGGGATTTGAGCTAGGGGCCTGGGGTCCGAAAGGCCGGGAGATAAGAGTAGCAGGGAAACTGAGGAAGGGGCCAAGCCCAGGGACTGGGGCAGAGGTTCAAGTTTGGGCTGGTATGTGAGTTGAAGGCAGGGTGGGTGAGGAGAAGGTGGAGGGGCCTTGGTGCAGGTTTTCTTTCCGGGCAGACTGTGAAGCCCCTGGCCTGCCCGTCCCGTCCCAGGCATGTCTTCTTAGGCAGTGGGTCCCTGACCAGCGTCTGGGACAGTTCCCCAAACTGGGAAATAGTTCTCTGAGTGAGAGGAGGGGAGGAGCTTAGGGAGGCCGTGCTTGCCAGACTGGGAAGCAGGCTTTCCCTGTGACTGGTCTGGTTGGCTAGGCTGGGCAGCCCCTGGGCGGGGAAGAGAAGGATACACCCCGGCCAGAGAGGGAGTCAGTGGGAGAAAAAGGGGTGCCTGTACTCAAGTCCTGGAGGACAGTGGACAGGGCAGGGGAAGCAGGTGCAGCTCTACCAGGAAACTGCCAATGAGCCGAAGCAGCAGGACTTTGACATCTGGGGAGTGAGGTGTCTGGTGAGCAGGCCCTGCCCCTTTTGCCGCCTGGCCTTGGGGTATGGGGCAAAGCTGTAGGTGGCGGTGGCTTTGAGGGTGCCTGGCCTTTGGGGCATGGCTGGTGGGCTGGTGTGGAAGGCATGGAGCAGAATAATGCAGTTCGCAATCACCCTAGAGTTGTCCCACTTGAGGTTGGGGCTCTGTGCTGTGTGGGTGTTAGCAAGGACTGTGGCCCTGGTGGGTGTCGGGCCTCTCGGGGGTGACAGCCTGAGGGTGGTGTGGCCTGAGCTACCTTTCCTGAATGTGTGGGTGGTTCCTGGACTCCAGGAGTAGGGTGTTTTGTCTCGACCAGAGCTGACCATTCTTGCCTAGGGGTTCGTGGCTAGGTCAGGCTGGCCTTGTGGTTTGCCTTCCGGGGGCACCCCTTCCCCCCAGCACACACACGCTCTCATAGATACTTAGCCTTGGGCTTGTAGATGCCAGATGTTTAACACTTCAGCTGATCTTTTGGCTGGAATTTTATATCTTAGGAAAGTGCAGATTCCTGAAGGGGGTACTTGTTTAAGTCTTCTCATTTATTCTTAGGTGGAAATTAAGTTTTCGACTTTTTTCAGAAAGGCTTTCAGTGGCTGAGGGATTTTGCAGGAGGTGGTTCTGAAGGGCAGGGTGGGAGGGAAGGTCAGGCTAGGTTGGGGCTATGCTGTTTGGGAGGTTTGGCCGCTAGAGTTTGCAGGCCAGGAGAAGGAGCAGGGGCTGACTGTCTTGCCTCTTGCCAAGTGTCCACAGCCTAGAGTCTGGGCCCAGGTAAGGGGATGGAGCTGTCTGAACCTGTTTTCCCTTCCCAGCTGGCTGTCAGCCTGAGGGGGTGGCCCAGGGTACCGTGGTGATTTCAGGCCCGTGGGGCTGTCTGTGCCTTCTCTACTAGTGTGGCTCAGCCTCTGGGGAAGGTGAGCGGGAAAGGATAACTGGGCCCCAGCTCTGGACCGGTCTTTGGGACTGCGAGAACAGGAAGCTTTTCCTTAATCCTGCCTCCTGGATACCCTGCTTCTGCCTTCTAGAGGTGCCCTGAGCTGTCTCTCTCAGTCCATCCCCAAAGGCTATCACTGTCACATCTGTGTGTGTTCCCAGGTGGGCAGAGGCCAGGTCAGGAGGCTGAAGCCCTGGCTCTGCTGAGCCCTGCCCCCCCCCCCCGCATGCGCGCACGCCCACGCACGCACACACTCACACACACTCACACACACTCACACTACACCTTTGATTAGGAGGCGAGTGGCTGCACTTGTGCTGAGTTCAGGCCTTCTGCAGAGGGTGAAATCTGTCGAGGAGGCACTTTTCAGCTCCCAGCCGCCACGCTCGGCACTTTTGTGTGTGATCTCTTCAGGAAGTCACCGTTGTGCTCAGCATTCAGGGATGGAGGAGGGAGGATGGCTGGTGGGCAGAGCTGGTGCCAGGACTTTTCCTTCGGGCTGACAATGGAAGGACCCATGGGAGTGTCCCTGCACCCCGACTCAGACTCGAGGCTGGGGGAGCCCCTCCAGCTCGGCCACGAAATCCTGGCCCCCAGGGTGCATTTGGGGCCCTGAGGATCTTCTGATCTCCAGCTACTATCTTCTCCATCCTCTGCTCCGGAACAGCCGTGGGACTCCAGCCTCAGGGCCTGCCTGAGAGCCTTGGGTGACCTGGCTGGCTGTGGTGAGGCGCCTCCCTGGGCGAGGCTAGGTGAAGTGGCGGCTCTACCCTGGAGCCACCTTGCACCTCCACCTCCCTAACCCGTGCTTTATCTCCCCAGTGAGGGTCAGAAGGCCCCCCAGCCCAGAATTGCCTGCAGTGCTTATGACCTCCTGCAGCAGGGAGGCCCTGGTCCGACTTTTCCTCCAGCCATTTACCTTTCTGTGCCTAACCTGGAAAGTAGGGGGCTGAAAGGGAGTGTCCTTGCCTAAGGGTTTGGTGGGGGCTGGCTGAGTCAGAATTGCAGGATTAGGTGCGCAGAAATGCCCGTGGCAGGGCTTGAGAAAGCAGTGAGGGCCCGGTGTGGGAAGGGCAACTGAATGGGTGTGAGGGGGCCCTTTGGTCCACCCCTCCCCAGGCCCTTTTGTTGTTGTTCCCTGTGCTGTGGGCAGTGACGGGGGGGGGGGGGGACAGGATGGGGCTGAGCAGGCCCCCTGGGTGGCCAACCCGGCACTCTTAGGAAATAGCGTGGATGGGGTGGGGCAGGGGCACAAAATGCCGCAATCCAAAGCCACAGGAAGGTTGCTCCATCAGCCACGGAGGTGGGCTGAGCCCGGCCTCTGCTGGGGTGCCTGCTACCTTGGGGGTGGGGCTTCCACCAATGCTGAAAACAGTTGAGCTCTTCAAAGTGAAAAGTTTGTGGGAGAATCAGGACTCTCCTGCATCCTCCTCTTGGCCTGAGTCCCCACTGGCCCCTAAGCCTTCGTGGGGACAGGGCCAGCTAAGGGGAGGTGGCTATAGGAGGTAGGGCCCTGGAGTACGCAGGTGCAGGCTTACTGGCCCCAGCCCTCACCTGCTGTTGGCCAGGCCGGCCTTCCTGGCCCTAGCAGTGCTCTGTTTAGGCTGTGGGTCCCCTGGGGCTGTGTTGGCTGGCAGCCTTGGGGAGTGCCAGGCCAGGCTGGTGAGGGAGCGGGAGCGGGAGCAATGTGCTGAGTCAGCGTGACTCGCCAGGAACAGCCATGCTCCGGGGCGCACACTGGGGTTATTTTTAAAGCTCCCAGCTTCCTTCTAGGCTGGCCCTTCCTGCATCCCTCTCATCCCTTCCCAAGGCCCTTTTCTGGTCTCTGCCTTTCTAACAGCCCTTCCGTTCCCCTTCCCCCCTCAGACCCACTGGGTTCCCTAGGGACAGGCGGACAGGGAGCAGCCTAGCCGAAGGGTGGCAGGTGGTCCTCAGGGCCAGGTATTGGGAATGGTGAGATGAGAGGCGAGGCTGGGGGCTGGGCCCCTTCCCCAGGCTCTTTGTGGCCTGTAGAGGGAGAGGGGAGTGGTCTCCAGGGTCCTGACCTCTGCTCCCTGTCTCGCAGAGTGCCTGCTTGCTGTGCCCCCGGGTTATGACGACCCCCAATAAAGGAAACAAGGCCTTGAAGGTGAGCGGCCGGAGTGGGCGGCGCCTTGAGGGGGGGGGCGGGCGGCGGGCCACAAGGTGGGCAGTCCCGTCCCCCCCCCCCCAGCCTTGACCTCGTGCACTGTCCTACCCGCAGGTGAAGCGGGAGCCGGGCGAGAATGGCACCAGCCTGACTGATGAGGAGCTGGTGACCATGTCGGTGCGGGAGCTGAACCAGCACCTGCGGGGCTTGTCCAAGGAGGAGATCATCCAGCTGAAGCAGCGGCGGCGCACGCTCAAGAACCGCGGCTACGCCGCCAGCTGCCGCGTCAAGCGGGTGACGCAAAAAGAGGAGCTGGAGAAGCAGAAGGCGGAGCTGCAGCAGGAGGTGGAGAAGCTCGCCTCGGAGAACGCGAGCATGAAGCTGGAGCTCGACGCGCTGCGCTCCAAGTACGAGGCCCTGCAGAACTTCGCCAGGACCGTGGCCCGCAGCCCCGTGGCGCCGGCTCGGGGCCCCCTCGCTGCCGGCTTGGGGCCCCTCGTCCCTGGCAAGGTGGCCGCCACCAGCGTCATCACAATAGTAAAGTCCAAGACGGACGCCCGGTCGTAGGGACGCGCGCTTGCCTGGGCGGGTCTGCAAGGGGCCATTAGGCGCATGGCGAGTTTGGCAGCCCTGTCCCTTCTTTCTCCTCTCCTCTTCTTCCTCTCCTGCCTCCTCCCTTCCCTGCAAAGCACAACCTGCACCCCAGGGGCGCTGGGCTGAGCCCCTTTGATCTCGTCGTTGTCATCGTGTTTTGTACGTTGGGATTGGTCAGTTCGGCGGTGACGTGCGGTTGCCCCAGTCCCCCTTGTACTAAGGCCGTGCAGGCTTGGCGTCCAGAGTTGGCCCTGTGGGGACAGAGAAAGATCGAATGAGCGCGTGGGGCTCGTGTGTTGGAGCAGGGAGGGCTGCAGGGCAGGAGGGGCTGCTGTCCGCTCCCAGGTGGCCCCCAGGCCCTGACAGCTGCTGGCTGGCAGCGGGCTGTGGTTCAGTGCGGCCAACGGGCGTAGATGGGCTCTGCTCCGACGAGTAGGGTGTCCTCGAGGGCCCTGGATGGGCGGGCCACCAGCCTGGGCGCTACAGGCGCTGGGAGGGATGGGGCGTTCCGTGGCTTTGGGCCAGGGGCCGCGGCGCTCGAGCCCGACGCATTGCACTGAACAAGACCAAATCACAGGTTGTGAGCATACGTGAAGGGTGTGTCCAGTGTCCTGCGATGGGTCCCGTGTCACTGTTTACATGACCTGTTTGTGTGGTTACATAGCCCTTTATTTAAAAGAGAGGAGTTCCTTTTACGAAGTTATTAAATTATATGTTTAAAAGCTAAAGAAAAAAGAGCTGCAGAGTATTTATAAAACTGTCTTTTTAAAAAAAAAAAAAGCAAGCAAGAACATTTGACCGTATGTATGGACGAGGAAAGAAAGTATAATAGAAACTTTGCTAGTTTAACAAAAGAAAAAAGCAAACAAACAAAAAAATCCCTTTCTTGTAAACTTATGGACAAGTCTTTGTGGCTGTTGGAGTTTAGTTTTTATATACACAGAGTTATCAGACGTTATTTATAAAACTTAGTTTTAAAAAAGACAAAAAAAAAAAAAAAAAGCCAAGCCGTGAGCGACCACAGGGCGCGTCCCGGCGCCCTTTGCTATCTCTTTTGCAATTGTACCGAAAGTGACTTACTCCTTTGCCCTTCCTGCTTCCGTCTCTTGCCGGTGCCGTGGTGTCGTCTGTGCCTGGTCTTGTGCCGCGTCACGTGCTGGTGCTTCTGGTGACCTTTGACCTGTGGGTGTCACTTCTTGTGTCTGTTAATCCCGTGTTCGTTTTTTGGATTTGGTTGTGTTTTTGCTTCTGCTGGCTTGCTGGGCCTGGACTGGGGTGCTGGGCAGCGCCTGCTCCAGCAGAGCTTGGGGGTCTGCCCAACAGCCCAGCCCCTTCTGCCTCGGTGCCTGACCCAGGACCCCAGAGGATCAGATAACGGGGCTCTGCCGCTCTCACCTCTGCACAGCCTTGGCTTCGCATGTCTGTGTAAGGCTTGGGCTGATCCAGTGGCAGGGCAGGTGAAACGAGGGGCCATCCCAGAGCACCGCCCCCCCCCCAACTGCTTCCGTGCCCACGGCCTCTGGCCATGGCTGGCAGATTTGCAGGGACCACAGAGTCACTAGGTGCCCCCAGGTGTCTTCCTTTTGGCCTCTAGTCAACACGTGTGGGCTCTGGCCGCTGACCCCAGCTTTGTTCCTAGAGGCTTCACGTGGGCCTCATCAGGGGAACCCCAAGGCCCATGTGGGAGTTTCCAGGCCTGCTGCCCACTTATCCCAGCGGTGCTTCCATGCCGTGAAGGAATGCTTCCCAAGCAAAGCCAGGTGGTTTTGGGGCTCGTCTGGGGTGGCCCCTTCTCCCTTCCTGAGGGCCGGGGTGGGGGGTCTCCGCCAGTGCCAAACAAAGGCTGTGGTCTACAGGGCCAGGTCCTGTCCCTCACCTTGCCCTGAACATGCTCCACCTCTTGGCTTTGGGCCTCCTGTCGCCTCCCTTTGGGATCTGTGTCTTCCAGGGATACACTGCTCAGCTCGTGGAGGTGCTTCTCTCCAGGGCTGAGCCCACCTCCCCAGGGCCCCTCGGCAGAGGCAGCTAGTCTTCCAGACTTGGCTCCGGAAGCTCCTCCTAGGCATGAGACAGGAGCTGCCTGCAGTGCCAGCCCTCAAGAGGCTACTGCCCTGTCTCTGGCCACATGGGCCTCAGCCTCCAGACCTTCTCCTGGAGGTCGCTGGTTGGCTTCTCTGGGGGCCCTGAACCCTGTAAAGCACAGACGTGTGGGCTGGTGAAAAGAAACTCAGTGCGGCCTGGCAGGGTATAACTTCGTGGGCAGCGGGGTTTTCATCTCCAGGGTACCCATGGGATAGGAGCGGGGACATGCTCCTGTCATGTGGATGGGCTTCTCTTGGCCCTAGATGCCCCGTCGTTCCTGGTTGTGCCGGGTCAGCCTGCAGTGGAGATTTTGACCGTTGACTCTCAGTACTTAGTGGCTTCCTGCCCCTCCCTGCTGTGTGGCTTTGTCTACCTAGGGTCTAGATGAAAGTTGTTGATGTTGGTTGTAGCAGCACTGAGTTGGAATCGCGTTGTAAGAATCCCTGAAGAGGGGGAGAAGCCCGTGCCCTCCGTATCCATTAATTACGGTCCCCAGTTTGGTGCTGGCTGGGAGGTAGTCGGCCATCTGCCAGGCTGGAGACCTGGAGAGCAGAGGAAGGAGGCAGGTTTGGAAGGTGAGAGGCGAGCTGGAGGGTGGGCACAGGTAGAAGAGAAATTGCAGGTCTGGCTGAGGTAGAAGAAGAAGCTTCTGGAGTTAGTGAGGCCGTGCTTCCTTTCAGGGTCTTTGGATTTGGAGCAGCTGTTCCTGGGTTTGGGGGAACATCCCGTTCCCATCAAGCCGGCCCCGTGGGGCCGCTCCGCTCTCTGCCCCTTTCCCCCTTCACCTCGGCTTCTTGACAGTAGAGCCTGTGTCCACATGTGACTGGTTTGGTGTCTTTCTGGTTCCTGTTAATTCAGTCTTCCTACTGTGAGGGTGTTGTGTTCTTTTTCTCCTCGGCTTTTCTGACACAGCAAATCGAGGGCTTTGGCTGAAGCCAAGTCCCCCAAACTTGCCGCGAAGTAAACCGCGGTGTGCACCTTCCTTCCCACCTCGCCCTCACTCCTCCCTTATCCCAACACGGACACTCAGGTTTCAGAGGAGAGCCCTGTGGGAGCAGGTCAGCTCCTGCCCTGAGTGTGACCCCAGGGAGACTTCGCTGAGGCCCTGGCTGCTGCCACTCTCGGTGGCACTGCTGTTTGTACAGGTGAGAAGACACGGCTGCTCAGCTGTGTGGGGTGCTGGTGTCTGCCGGATGCCGGGTCTCCCCTGGGGGCTCTTCTGCTCTTGGTCCGCGCTTCTGGTCTGTGTGTGCAACTCTGACCGTCAGCCGCAGCCCCTGTGGCCGGTGCCTGAGCCCACGGCTCTGATCGGCTGCAGCCTACTTTGGGACAGGTGGTCAAGCCCCCTCCGGTCCCCGTTGCCTCCCTCTCTGAGGTGGCCAGTTGGCTAAAGCTCCCGTCCACAGCTGGGAAGCCCAAGCCACAGCCTCTGCAGCACCATTTCCGCTCCGGGATCTTGTAAGTTACTTTTTTGGGCTGTGGTTTGGTGAAAGGAACCAACACAGTAACGATTTTTTTCCCCCCCAGAAGCCACTGACTAATTCTTTTTGGCGCGTTATTGCGTTCCTGTTGGCTGTCTAGTTTGGGAGCAGGTGGGGAGAGGTGGAAGACACACAGAGGCAGGGGTATGGCCTGTCCCGCTTCGGGCCTGTGTGTTTTGAGCGTGTGCTGTACCTTTGGGCCAGTCACGCACGTTTCCACCCCAGGCTGGAGCAGCGCCTTGGTGCGTGGGTGTCTGGCGAGCCCGAGCTGGAGTGTAGGAGAGCGTGCCCCCGATGGACTGCGAGGGGACAGCCCCTCCAGCAACCTTGTGTCCCAGCCCCTCCCTTCTCCCCATCCCCTCAGTTTGCTACTCCCTGAAGCCTTTAACCAAACGGGAGTGGGTACAGAAAGCCTTCTCCTGGCATCTTAGGGCAACAGGACAAGGGCTGTCCAGTGTGTCCAGCTCTGGTGCTCTCCTGGCGCTGAGAGGCTGGGTCCGAGCAGAGTTGATCAGACCCTGCCTGTCCTGCCTAGGGCTGAAACCAGGGGGATGTGGCGGTTCCCTGGGACCTGCCGGGGCTGGCAGGGGTTGATGAAGATCCAGGCGAGGAGGGGCCTCCCTGGGGCGGGCCTCGGCCTCAGTGCCCACCCTGCCCTGTGCAGTATTTATTGCTAAATTATTGTCCAGGGGGGCGGCACTGGGCCGGACCCCGGGTATTTATTGCTGTACATAGTGTATGTTTGTGATATATAAGGTTTTCTTTATTTTGTATATGATCAATAAACACCTTTTAAAGAGACTGTCAGGTGCTTCCTTTGCGCGCTGCGCAGGCGGGGCCGGAAGGGCGGGGCGGGCCTCGCGCGCATGCGCTAGTGCGCGGCCTGCCGGGAGGCGGAAGCGGAAGCGCGGATCTCCCGGGAGCGATGGCAGCCGGGGGTCCCAGCCGCTCGGAGCGCAAGGCGGCGGAGCGGGTCCGGAGGCTGCGGGAGGAGCAGCAGCGGGAGCGCCTCCGCCAGGTACGCCGCCGCCCGCCCCGCGCCGCGACCCCGGCCCGCGCGGCCCTCACCGCCCGCCCCGCGCCCGCAGGTGTCGCGCATCCTGAGGAAAGCGGCGGCCGAGCGCAGCGCCGAGGAGGGCCGGCTCCTGGCCGAGAGCGAGGACCTGGTGACCGAGCTGCAGGGCCGGAGCAGGCGGCGCGAGGGCCTGAAGCGGCGGCAGGAGGAGGCGAGTCTTGCGGCGCGCCCGGGGCTCGGTCGGTGCGGGGCTCGGTCCGCGGACCCCCGGGGCCGGGCCTCTCGCCGGGCGGGGGCGGGGGCGGGGCTTAGGACCGGCCTCGGCGTCTCGGCAGGTGTGCGACGACCCCGAGGAGCTGCGGAGGAAAGTCCGGGAGCTGGCCGGCGCTGTCCGAAACGCCAAGTACCTGGTGGTCTACACCGGCGCAGGGATCAGCACGGTAGGGCGGCCGCGCCCCCGGCTCGGCTCCCCGGCGGACCGCGGGCGCAAGGGGCGGGTGTGGGGCGCCCCCTTCTGGGTGACTCGCCCCGGGACCGAGCGGCGTCTTCTGTCAGGACTGGTTCGCAAAAAACTGCCTTTGCAAACAGTCCTGATGTTCTTTCTGCGAGTTACACTATTTTTAAAAGTAATTTCTACAGCCAGCGTGGGGCTGGAACTCAGACCCTGAGACCGAGGGTCTCACGCTCTTCCGGCTGACGCGGCCAGGCGCCGCGCTGGTCTAATCGTCTCTCTTTTTTTTCTTTTCTTTTCTCTTCTCTTCTTAAGACTGACTTATTTATTAGAGAGACAGAGTGCGTGCGCGGAGCACACTCTCGGAGACTGCCCGCTGAGTGCGGGGCCCCACGCCAGGCGGGGCTCGATCCCACCACCCTGAGATCAGGACCCCAGCTGAAACCGCGCGTCTGAGGCTTAACGGACCCGGCCACCCAGGCGCCCTCCCCCCGCCCCCAAATATTCGTTCTTAGAGAAACTCGAAATGACTCCGCTTGAAGCTTCGGTGGGGTTTGAAACTGCCAACTTTTTAAATGTTTGCAGTTTTTGTGATACGTATTTAGAAACAAGAAAGGAAGGGGGATAAAACAGGACATAATACCTCAGTGTTTGTGGGCACTTCCTCATTTGAAGTCAAAACGGTTCATCACTACCCCAAGATTATGTGGGCAGAGCTAAGCTCAGAACTGTCTCCTGATTCCTCATTCGTTGTGTTTTCTAAACGTTGAAAGAAAGTAAGTAGAAAGCAAGGCGGGAAGAAGTAGAGTACACCCGGTGAAGGAGAGAAATGCGCTGGGTTTGGGCACGTTTTATTGAGAGGCTGTCTTGGACCATGGAGTATGGTTAGCTCTGAGAGTGTCATTTGTCCGCTCAATGAGTGCGTGTTGAGTGCGACTCACGTGTAGGCCAGCAGAGGTGAACCCTGAGGATTTCTGTCCTCAAGAAGCCCGGCAGTGATGAGAATATGGCATGTCAGCAGATAGCTCAGGTAAAGCTGGCTGTGCTAGGTTGCTGGAGGGGAGATGCGCGCACACCCCCTCAGAGCTGTGAACGCCATCCGGTTGCTTGTTGTGCAAAGCAGCATTGAGGCCAGGCCTTGAAAGCTGAGTAGGGTTTTACAGGCAAGGGTGAGAGTAAGACGCTCCAAACAGGGATGAGCTCAGAGGCCCAGCAGTGAGATTGTGTAAGGGGCGCTGACTACCCTGACTTGCAGACCCTGGAGCCCTGGTAGTGGGGTCTCCTTCTTGCAGTCACATGTGTGTTCCTGTCATCTGTGGGAGTGCTGCTCTGTAGTTTGCTCTGAGCATTACCGTTCTCATTTCTGACATTCCTCTTCAATGTGATTCAGAACCACACTGTCCAGGGTGGGCGTTTTTCTGAGCTTAAGCTACGGGGAGGAGACAGGGCTCCCCAGAAGGCAGGTCACTCACAGCCTGGGGAACACAAGACTCCTTGATCCTGGCACACCTTCTGTCTTCTCTCATGGTGACTTTATTTCACTGGGTTGAGAACTAGAGAAATTCGGTGGTATTTATCTTTGTGAAGGCAGGGCAGGAAACACTATCCGGATGTAAGAATCGGGACGGATGAGTGCTCCTACCTGGGGTTTCACCATCTACTACTAAACTTTCCCGGAGCACTGGCTAGGCCCTGGAGACCCACAGATGAGCCTGACCGGTCCTCTCCCTCGGTTTAGAGGACAGGTGTGGCTGCAGAGCCCAGGTTGTACTCTGTGCTGGAGAGGTTCCCAGAGGCGTTAGGACTCCTTGGAACCTGGAGGGATGAGCTAGACCAGGTGGGAGCAGGGGTCTGAGCAGAGGGAAGGAGCCACTCTGTGTGGGTTTAGGCAGGTTGCACTAGGAAGCGCTGGGCCTCTGGAATGAATAGAGGCTAGCGCACAGACAAGCCTGGAACACGTTAAGAGAAACGTTTGCTTTTCACTCTTGCGAATTTTGCCAGTTCCTACAGTGATGCATTGTCACTGGGTTTATTTTCTTTCTGAATGTGCAGGCAGCCTCTATTCCAGATTACCGGGGCCCTAATGGAGTGTGGACACTGCTTCAGAAAGGGAGAAGCGTTAGGTAAGCAGCCCAGGGCAGCCTTCCCACTCAGTCGAGCAGAGGCAGCATGGGCCTGCCCTCACAGCTCCCCACACCTGTGCTTCCCTTCCACCTGGCAGTGCTGCTGACCTGAGTGAGGCTGAGCCAACCCTCACCCACATGAGCATCGCCCGCCTACACGAGCAAAAGCTGGTAAGAACCTGGTGCGGCTAGCAAGTATGTGGCTAGCAAGTATACTTGCTGGGTGCCTGATGCAGAACCTGGAGGGCCACCTTCGTGCCCAAATAGCAACTGCATCGTGTCTCTGTCAGCCATTGGACCCGTGGCATGAGCGCTTACCCAGTGTTTTAGACTCCTGGCTTGAGTGTCTTTCAGGAATCATGTATAGGGTCTGCCTCAGGCCCAGAGCTGCTGGTGGCTCTTTCTCCCCTGTGTTTCTATCACATTGTCCACACAGATCTCAGAAGCCACCTAGATAAAGGGGAAGCTCATGGGAAACCTTTGGGGACCCTCTGCTGAGTACTTTCAGCCAAGTGGGGAAGGATCCATCCTCCCGGTCCTTCAGTGACTTGAAACCTAATGAGCCAAGAGAGTGTCAGTCTGGGCCCTTCCCAGCTGAGAGCAAACACCTGCCCTCCTAGCTCACCAAGTGCTTCAGAGCTGTTGTGGGCAGCCTGGGGCCCTTCCCACCGAGGGCCCTCCCAAGTTGTGCTGGGGCCGGCCTGCCTCTCTCGTTTTGCCTTTTAGGCTTCATGCAGGGTTGGAGTCGCCCCCGACTTGGGGGCTCTGGGCAGGGTTAAGGATGGTGTCCCTGCTGAACACAGCCCCCTTGCTGCCTTGCTCTTGTCTCCCGTCCAGGTGCAGCATGTGGTGTCTCAGAACTGCGATGGCCTCCACCTGCGGAGTGGTCTGCCTCGCACGGCCATCTCCGAGCTCCATGGGAACATGTACATTGAAGTGAGCGGTCCCGCTGGGATTCGGGGGCCTGTGCGGGCCATCGGCTCCTGCTCACAGTGCTCTCTCCTCAGGTCTGTACAGCCTGCACTCCCAACAGGGAGTACGTGAGGGTGTTTGACGTGACCGAGCGCACCGCCCTGCACCGGCACCAGACGGGCCGGGCCTGCCACAAGTGCGGGGCCCAGCTCCGGGACACCATTGTGCACTTTGGGGAGAGGGGGACGCTGGGGCAGCCTCTGAACTGGGAGGCAGCCACTCAGGCTGCCAGCAAAGCCGACACAATCCTATGTTTAGGTTCCAGTTTAAAGGTACGTGAACAGCACCACGGATGGAATGGGAGGGGAGTGAGCCTGCCAGCCCCTTGCCAGTTCAGTGTTAGACCCTAGCTTCCTAGAGCTTCATTCCCCATTGTGTGTGTGGTGTTTTTGTCTGTCCGTCCATTCCTACAGGTTCTGAAGAAGTATCCTCGCCTCTGGTGCATGACCAAGCCCCCCAGCCGGCGGCCCAAGCTCTACATCGTGAACTTGCAGGTGAATTGCGCACCGAGAGATACCTCTTTAGATCTGGACCTTAGAACAGGAGAAACAGAGTTCCTGGGACGTTGGTGTCCTGAACTCATGGGCCACAGAGGTCTGGCTGAGAAAGGGCCATTGGGAGGAAGTGAGGTGTCCTCACTCGCCTTCCCCTGTCCCCAGTGGACCCCAAAGGATGACTGGGCTGCCCTGAAGCTTCACGGGAAGTGTGATGACGTCATGCAGCTCCTCATGGATGAGCTGGGCCTGGAGATTCCCCCCTATAGCAGGTGAGGGGGGCACGGGTGCATCCCCCCCTTTTCCTGCCCCTGTGTGGATGGGCCATGTCTGTCTTTTCTCGTGAACTGAGCATAGAGAACGCTCTGAGTTGTTGCAGATGGTGTCTGAGGTGTGACTGCAGCCTGGTGGCCCCCGCAGGGAGCGGCTGAGGCATCAGCTAGGGCGCCCTGGCTGGTGTGACTCCCTGCAGGGAGAGGGGATGTGCCAGTGTGCACCTGGAGAGTCCCCCTTCTACCTCAAGACAGCCTGGACGGGAAGGTGCCTTGAAGGGACGTGGTCTCGGCAACTTCAGTCAGACAGAATCTTGGTGCACTTGGTTTGGGGAGCTGGCATACTTTGGGGAAGCTTAAACTGTACCTTAATACAGAATTTGTGATAATTTAGACGTGGTATATGTATTGAGTAAAAAGTTTACACTTTCTTTCTCTGTGAATTTTCAGGGTCTTATAGGGGAAATCAATAACTTCTTTTAATCAAAGGGTTCAAGAATTAAGGATCCCTTCACCTTCTGGGCCTGGCAATTCTTGTATGTTATGTTTGTGGTGTTCTGTAATGTGGGCCTATTGTGTACTGTACTTTTTTTTTTTTTTTACATTAACTTAGCTCATTTTCTTTATCAGTGCTTATCTGTATCTTAAGTTTATAATATGTGGTTCTACATCTCAGTCAGACACATGATCTCTTCATGGTGTAGTCTATAGGCCACACCTCCCTAGTCAGCTGGCCTTCCCCCCCCCCCCATCAAGTCTTGCAGTCTGGGAAGAGGGAGAGGGTCTGGTCCACCTGCCCCTGGCCATACAAGTGAAAGGTGGGGTCCAGCGTTACTAGTGATTCACCCCTCTTGGGGCTACTGCTGCCCCATCCTGGGTGTGCACGCCCTGCTCCATCACCAGCAAGGACACTGAGTTTTGCAGAGGCTGAGCTAGTGTGAGTGCTGACCTTTGAGTTACTCGGGGAGCTTACCCCTCTTGTAGCTGTTCTGTAGCTCAGGAACAGTGGATCTGCCACTAAGCAAAGCCTGGCCACAGTTAAGACAAGGGGGAGGGAAGCAGGGCGACCTCAGTCAGCTTTCCCGCCCTGGGGCAGGTTGTGCCAGAGGCTCCCAGGCATGCCTGACCTAGCTTTCCCTTTTCGGTAGGTGGCAGGACCCCATCTTCTCCCTGGCGACTCCCCTACGTGCAGGTGAAGAAGGGAGCCACACACGGAAATCGCTGTGCAGAAGCCGGGAAGAGCCCCCGCCTGGAGACCGGGGTGCACCACTTAGCTCAGCCCCCGTCCTAGGTGGCTGGTTTGGCAAGGGCTGCACTAAACGCACAAAAAGAAAGAAAACGTAACCTGGTGCTGGACAAGAACAATTGGCACTTTGCAGATGATGGAACTCTGATTCAGGGGCAAGGCCAGGACTGCCCCCGGGTCCCGTGAGCATCCTCCCGGGAGGACTGCTTAGCCCTTGGTCCTAGCGGGAGCCCCTTGCACTGTTGTGGCCGCCTCGGGCATGGGCCTTCGGAGGACACCTGGCCTGTCCAGCCTCTTCTTAGAGAGGTGGCAGCCATGCCTTTGTGCGAGAACAGAACTCGGGTTATTTCACAACTGGCCAGTCAGGAGGAAGCACACGGCTGCCTTTCCTCCTTCACCGGGCTAGTCTCAGGGGCCTCAAGCCTGTTTCTACTGCTTCTTACTAAAACACGGTGACTTTATAGCAACTTTTTCTGAATTGGGTTTGCGGCAGAGGGGCGGTTTTGAGCCTGGGCTCTCAGCAGGCCTTTTTGTTATTAAACGTCTTTGCACTGTCTCGCGCGTGTCCTCGAATGACTGCCCTGCGGGGCGGAGACGGACGCGGGCGCTCCCCGGGGAAGCGGTTGGAGCCCCACGTGGTCTTGCCCCGCCCCCCGGCAAGGTGCGCGCAAGCTATTGGCCCAGCGCGGCGGAGGGCGGGGTCTCCGGGGCCCGCGGTAGGCTGCCAGGCGGGGCGGGGCTCGGCTCCGGCGGCTCACGCCATTGGCTGCGCGCCGCGGGTGAGGCCCGCGTGACGGCGCGTGCGCCGGGCGGGGCGGGCCGAGGCGTGCTCGGGGCCGGCGGGCGGCGGCCGCTGGGAGTCGCGGAGCCGGCCGCACCGGGCCGCCGCTGCGGGGCCATGATCCGGAACGGGCACGGCGCGGCCGGCGGTGCACAGCCGCCGGGTCCGGAAGGCAGGCGCGCCGTGCGAGTGTGGTGCGACGGCTGGTGAGCGCGGCGGCGGCGGCGGCGGCGGCGGGCGGGCCGGGGGCGGGGACGGCCGGGCCCGGAGCCCTGGGGCGGCCGTGCGTAGCGAGCGGCAGGCGGAGGCGGCCCGGGCCTACGGCTCCCGGTCCCGGCGCCCTCCTGGGGACGCGGGCGCTCCTGCTCCGGGATCCGCCGCTGAGCCGCCCGCCTGGCCGCCTGAGTCTGGCCGGTGGTGGCGCGAGTCGAGTGTGTCCGGTCCCGACGAGCGGGATCACTTCATACCCGGGGAGCCGTGCGCCCGGAGCGTCTTCGCGGCGGTCTCCGTGCCCGGCTCTCCAGCCTGCCTGCCGCAAGGTCGGAGGGATTCTCCCGGGTGTCTGGGCAAGCGTCGGGGCAGGAATTGCCTGTGTCCACGACCCCCAGTGAAGCCCCTGGGTTCCGGGGCCCCTCCCAGGAGGGCCACAGTGCCCATCCGTTCTCTCCTCTGGCCGGCCGAGACCTGGAGTAGTTTCCAGATAAGTTTGGGGCTGTCAGCGGATAAGAGGAAAACTGACCTCTACTGATAGCTCGTCTGTTGTGATGCTTGCTCATACCTTCACCTGATGGAACCAGAGAAAGAACAGTTGATGGGTTCAGAGGAGAGCGAGGGTGTGTGGGGGGGTGGCTGTCATACCTTTGCAGCTGTGCCTGAGTCACCTTGGGTAGAGGGAGCATGGCTTCATGTTGGTGGACTCTGACCTTGGCCCTGGTCTGACCAGGCCCCTGCCGCGGCAGGCCACCCATGGCCGCTAGGACACACCCCAGACCCAGCACCACCCTGCATTCCGAACTGTGCACCCCCAGCCCAGCCTGTCCAGTGAGCTCAGGGGCCAGCCAGGCTGCTGGATTTGGACTCTCCTTTTCTCTCACCCCAGGGCCAGAATCGTGTGACCCACAGGCTTGTGTGCTGGGACCTGGTGTGCTGTGGTGGGAGTAACAGGTGTCAGGGAGCGGAAGAGCTCTGTGCACCGGGTGGCCTGAGTCACCTGGAGAAGCAGGGACACTGTCACCTACTCAGGAGACAACGTGAGGCTTTGGAAGGAAACAGAGCTGGTGTGGGGCCAACTGGGGGTCCTCCGCAGCACACACGGAGCAAGTGGGCCTCTAGCTGAGAAGTCACTCCTTAATCAGGCGCAGATTTGAGGATAAGAGCTCTAGAACCAGTTGGTAGGGAGGTGGTTGTTGGCCCCAGAGAGCAAAGCCTCGCTGAGTCTCTGGAGGCCACGGGAGAGTGAGCAGGATTTCCAAAACTAGCAATAGCCTTCACCCATTTGTCAGACTTTGTTTCGTGTTGGTCCCGAAGACTGTACACTTGCCTCAGGGTAGTACAGAGTCCAGCCCAGTTTAAATTAATGTCAGTTTACAGATTAAAGGGCCTGCCCCCCATTGTTTGCATTTGGTGAGAGGAGGGGCTGAGGGCAGAGGGCAGGGCTCTGTGGCACCTGTGAGGAGCTGAGGCTGTTCTGTGTGCTCACCAGCCCTGGGGACCAGCAGGCCTTGTTCCTGGGCATAGCCCAGCCCCTGCTGTGCTTGTTAAATCTGGCCCAGGGACCAGTGGTGTGGGGAGCTGAGTGCCCACCTCCCCTCTGAAAGCCCAGGCTTGGCCAGACCCTGGAGCAATTCCCAGTGGCAGCTGCTCAAAGGCCTTCCTGAGGAAGCCCCAGAGGAGCAAGGCTGCACCCCCACACACACCCCCACTCCCAGCTGCTCAATCCCACCCTCTGCACAGGCACTTACCATTCTGTCCTTTCCACAGCTATGACATGGTGCATTACGGTCACTCTAACCAGCTGCGCCAGGCACGGGCCATGGGCGACTACCTCATCGTGGGTGTGCACACCGATGGTAAGCTGGGGCTGCTGCCTTTGACCTTACAGGGCCCTGTAAGGGGTCAGGCCAGGCCCAAGGCCATCCTTGCGAAGAGCACAGCCCAGCAGCTTCATGCCACCTGCAGCCCCAGGCTGAGCCCACTCAGGGCTTTCCACCTTGCAGCTCAGCTGGTCGGTTGAGCAGTGCAGCCAAGGGATCACATTTCTGGCCCTGCTGCCCACTTCCCCTCCCCGCACAACCTGGTTCCCAGGACCCTGGAGAACGGAGCGCCTGGTTGTCTAAGGACTTCGTCTGGAACTCTGGTTGGGTGAGGGAACCACGCAGTTATCCAGCAAACACATCCTGAGCACTTGTACTGGCCCATAGAGACAGGGTGGTGTCCTGCCCTTGTGACAGGCTGAGGGTCCAGGGAGAGAGCTGCCTGCTATGAGCTCACATGTGGTTACAGACTCTGCTTGGTGCTGGGAGGGGGCTCCCGAGGCCAGCAAGCCTGTGGTCCAGCCCTGCAGAGATCATCTGTCTTGTCTCTGGCTCTAGAGGAGATCTCCAAGCACAAGGGGCCCCCGGTGTTCACTCAGGAGGAGAGGTACAAAATGGTACAGGCCATCAAGTGGGTAGACGAGGTGGTGCCGGCGGCTCCCTACGTTACCACGCTGGAGACACTGGACAAGTACAGCTGCGACTTCTGTGTCCATGGCAGTGAGTGGGTGGGGCTGGGGCCCAGAGTGCCGGGGCCTCTGGGCGGGCCGGAGGGTAGCCGGGGGCTGGGGCCTCCCCACGCTTTGGGGAGCAGCACCGAGCCTTTCGAGGATCTGAGACGGCCTCGGGTCCTTTCCCAGAAAGAACCCGTGCACACCGGGGCCAGCCTGGGATGAGGGTTGAGGGTCCTGTAGGCCCACGTGGTCTGGGTTGAGAATCCTCATTCTCACACGTGTGATGCTCCTTAGATGACATCACGCTGACTGTAGATGGCCGTGACACCTACGAGGAAGTGAAGCAGGCTGGGAGGTACAGGTGAGTCCCGGTGAGGGTCCCACCTTGTCAGGAATGGGGCTTGAAGCTCCCCCCAGGCTCTTTCTGCCTGCGAGGAAAATGGCCAGGACCGGAACAGGGTGGACATGCTGCCTAGTGGGGCTTCGAGTGTCGTGGACCTGTGCCGTCCCGTGTGGTCCCGTATAGTCACAGGGTGGCTGGCCAGCACTAAGAATGGGGGCTGTGGCCGGGGAGCGGGTTTTTTTCGTTACCTAACTCAGAAAGCCATGGTGGCCGGTGGCTTCTGCCCCAGCAGCGCGGCCTGGAGTTCCCCCGGCCTTGCTGGACACGGGTGTGGTGGGCACCTGCCCGCCTAGCCCTGCACACTTGGGGCTTAGCCGCGCTTCTGCTCTGTCATTTCCTTCAGTGGATGAAAGCGCAGCGGCCTTCCCCGCGCTCCTGGTCCTGGTTTCTGTCGCGGCCCGAGAGCAGCGCGGAGCTGCCTGGTCCACACTCAGCGTGGTGGGGGGCTGGGCCGCAGCAGGGCCGCCCTCAGGTGGGGTGAGCTGGAGGCGGGGACTTTGGAGCATGTCCAGGATGCGAGCCCTGACCCCACCTCTGTCCCCAGAGAGTGCCGGCGCACCCAGGGCGTGTCCACCACGGACCTCGTGGGCCGCATGTTGCTGGTGACCAAGGCCCATCACAGTGGTCACGTGAGTCTGGGGGGGGCGGGGGCGGGATCCCCGAGGCCCCAGGGCTGAGGACACTGCTGGGAGGGAGGGAACACCCGACCTGCCCTGTCCTTGCCTCTCTGTGGGCTCCAGGACAGCAAGTTTTGAGGCCCTGGGGTTGACCATGGCTCGGGGGGTGAGGCTCCTCAACGTCCCCCATCCTTCCATTCAGGAGATATCCTCTGAGTACCGGGAATATGCAGACAGCTTTGGTAAGGTGAGTGTTGCCCATACTAGCCAGGCCAGTACCTGGTGCCCCCCAGGCTGCCCCCGGGGGAGGGCTGGCCGGGACGCTCACCTAGCTTCCTGCCTTCCAGGCACTGCCTGGGTACTGGCCCCCGGAGGAGGAGCAAGGACTGCCTTCGAGCAGGTGGCCTCTAACCAGGTGGCTTGGTCTCTCCCATTGTAGTCCCCTCACCTGACACCTGCCAGGGAGACACTCTCAGGAGGCTCCTCCCAGGCGACCAGAAGGTGGCTCAGGCCACTGGGTCCCCACAAGGGCAGTGTCCACCCCTGGGCCACACGTCCCACTGGTCACCGGGGTCTTCTCCAGCCTGGCCTTGGTGTGGGCTCGGCACTGCTGGCTAGCCCACGGTGTCCTGCCAGAGGTGTGTGCCTGCTAAGAGCACACATGTGACCCAGTGAGCTGGCAGGCCGAGCTAGGGCTTTGGAGTTCTGGGCTGTCGCCCCCGTACCTGCTCCCAGACAGACAGGCAGGTGCAGGCGGCCCCGGCCGCAGGAGAGGGGCTTTGGGGTGGGAGCAGATCAAGGACGTGCCTGCAAGGCATCGGTCACTGACCAGAGTGCTCTCGGCTTCCAGTGCCCTGGGGGGCGGAACCCCTGGACAGGGGTGTCACAGTTTCTGCAGACATCTCAGAAGATCATCCAGTTTGCTTCCGGGAAGGAACCTCAGCCAGGGGAGACGGTCATCTACGTGGCTGGCGCCTTCGACCTGTTCCGTATCCTCTGGGACCAAGTGGGAGGGCAGCCCCGCCCTGGCCCTGTGTGCACCCCTGGGTCGTGGGATGGCCCCCAGACTGGGGCAGAGCTCGAAGGAACCTGCTGGAGCCCCTGGTCCTGCGGGCAGCTGCTCCTTTCCCTGTTACTTGCTTCTTAATCTGGGCACAGACATCGGCCATGTGGACTTCCTGGAGAAGGTGTACGGCCTGGCAGAGAGGCCATACGTCATCGCTGGCTTGCACTTTGACCAGGTCTCGCTCCCTGGCCAGCTGATAGGGTGTGGGGGCCCTTGAGGGGCTCCTGGGGTTGAGGTTGGGTGCAGGCGGCCCACAGGGGTGAGGCTTGGGGTGCTGATAGAGGCAGAGGAGACACACCGGGGCCTTTTCCTGGGGACTGGGGCTTCCCCACACTAGTGAGCGCCCGTGAGGGGCTGCCGGGGAGATTCCAGCCCCCGCCTGCCCGAGGCTGCCCGCTCACCTGAGCTCACTCTGGCTCTAGGAGGTCAACCACTACAAGGGGAAGAACTACCCCATCATGAACCTGCATGAGCGGACCCTGAGCGTGCTGGCCTGCCGGGTATGTGCCAAGGCGGGTGCACTGGGTGGGGTCTCCTGCCCAAGCCGGTGGGGAGGAGGGGACAGTGAGGGCATCCAGGAGCCTCAAGCTTCCGGCCAGCCAGCCCCACCATACTGCCCCCCTCCCCCCGAGTCCCTGCTTCCTTACCATTGAGCGCCCTCTCCCACCACTCTCTGACCTAGCAGCGTCCGAGCTAACCGTCTGTGTTTTCTGTCCCCATAGTATGTGTCAGAAGTGGTGATCGGGGCCCCCTATGCGGTCACAGCAGAGCTCCTGGACCACTTCAAGGTGAGGCTCCTAGTGGGCCAGGTCCCAGGGAGGGCCCTCTGAGTGCAGGGCGCCAGTCTCCCTGAGCCCCGTTCCCTCCCCAGGTGGACCTGGTATGTCACGGGAAGACGGAAATCGTGCCTGACAAGGACGGCTCAGATCCTTACCAGGTGGGTCGTGCTGGGCACGAGGTGGTGGTTGTGTGATGTCCCCAGCCTCCTGCCCCCTCACCCCCCGGGGCTCACAGTGCCTGTCTGGGAGCTTGGCTGGGGGTTAACTGCCAAGTGGCCTCCCGGGATGAGGAGGCAGGTTGCTAAGCAGCGGGAATAACCCTACCAGTGTCCTGGTCCTCCTGGGCTGAGGACCCTCCAGGCCCAGGCAGCTGGGCAGTCTCCTCGGGGTCCAGAGGAGGGCCCTCATCTCCTCTCCCTACCCTCTGGCCTCCAGGAGCCTAAGAGAAGGGGCATCTTCTGTCAGATCGACAGCGGGAATGACCTTACCACGGACCTCATCGTCCAGCGCATCATCAAGAACAGGTGAGGGAGAGGTCCTGGCTGAGCCCGGTGGGGGCGCAGCCAGCCACTGAGGCCCCAGGCCTGGGCACACAGCTCACCACAGCCCGGCCCCCAGGCTAGAGTACGAGGCCCGGAACCAGAAGAAAGAGGCCAAGGAGCTGGCTTTCCTGGAGGCCAGGAGGCGGCAGGAGGTACAGCGCGAGAGGGAGAGCGACTGTGACTTCTGAGCAGAGGGTGGTCACGCAGCGTGCCCACGGGCCAGCCCCCTCCCTGCTCTGCTTCCCATGCCTTGAGGGTTTGGTTCCCACAGTTTTTAGCAAGGCTGCAGTGTTCCCTCTCCACCTGGCCTCCTCTTGGAGGATGCTGCCCCCCTCCGCACCAGCACGGGGGAGCGGCCCAGTGGGCGGGATGAGCAGCGGGCACCTTCAGCCAGAGGGGTGCCACCCTGTGTGCCACTGAAGGCCCAGCTTCTCCCCCCCTGCCCCCAAGCCCCTGCAGACCCAGGACACCCCTACCGCCTGGCACTGCTTGCCTTCCTGGCCTCACCGGAAGCCGGCTTCAGGGGAGCAGTGACCTGAAGGGGGCACCCCCTTTCCTCTTCAGGGCACAGACTATGCCACCTCCTGTGTGGGCTCCCTGGTGCCCTGGGCCTGGCTCTTAGGCACTGTGCCCCCCACTTCCCGGGCCAGCCTTGCTGCTCTCCCCACAGACTGTTCTCGATTTTGTATCTGACTGGCTGGTGAACAACCAAATAAACCTGGTGGGAGGTATTCTGCGTCCGGCTCTTGGCCCTGCTCCCCACCACCATCCACACGGTGGGGGGCGAGGGGGGGAAGCAGGCAGCCTGGCAGCAAGGCATCCCCCAGTTTAGGACCCCCAGACACCTCAGGCTGCCTCCCTTGGAGCATAACGGAGGGAGGGGCAAGAGCCCAGTGGGTGCTTGTTCCCGGAGTCTGTCACGAGGCCAGTGGGAGGCTGGCTCCCTGTGGTTCTGTGCAGGGCCATGCATCCAGAAAGGAATTGGCTCAGGCTCCCTGACTGGGTCCAGAGAATCTCAGGGTTTCCAAATCAGGGCCCACTGGGAGCAGCCCAGCAGCTGCAGGCTACCGACCCTGGTCACCTCTTCGTTTTGGATGGGGTGGGGGCAATAGTTTGGTTGGTTTTGTTTAAAGGCGAGGACTGTGATGGTGTCTTTTCGGCCCCTTCCCCCAGAAGGGCATCCGTCCTTCAGCTGCTGATCCAGGTGGGGCCCGGCACCTGTAGCCCGGCCCCATGGAAGTGGAGAGCTGGCATCCTTTCCTCTGATCGGTTGGCCTGTCTTTTTCTTCCGATGTAACTACTCACGAGGCCTAACTTAGAACCCCGTGCGGGAAATGGAAGGGAAGTGACCGTGGAAGCTCACGTCACCCCCCTGGCTGGGCAGCCGCCACCAGCTTTCCTTCCCTCCCTCCCCAAGTTGGGGTAGCAAGTTGTGAGAGGCACAGGGCCCTCCCTAGACCCCCACCCCATCTGGGCCCCCAGCCTCAGGGGTGCGGTGGTGTTGGGCTTCCCCACACTTCAGACTGCTGGACCCCTGGGCTGCAGGGCTCCCTGAGCAGGGGGGCGAGGAGGGACCAGCCAGTCCTGCATTGACTCGGACGGGTGAGGACCCGGGAGCAACTCCTCTAAGCTGGGGACTGCGGCAGCCAGGGAGCCCTCTGGGACACGGTTGGCGGAGGCCCAGATCCTGGGGGTCCGGGAAGTCAGTGCCCCTGGAGACACGTCCATTCAGGTGCAGTGGGATTGTGGGACCCCCCCCCCAAAAGCCCCTGAAAGGGGGGGGCAGTCGAGGCCCAGCTGGCCAGCCACTCCCCATGGGTGGGGGACACCCCAAGACAAGCTCTGGGCTTCATTTCACCTTCCTGCCCCCTGGAACCCAGCTCGGAAGGGAACTCAGGGGCAGCCTCAGTGGGGCTGGGGGCAGGAATGAACCCAGATTCTGACAAGTAAAGTAGGGAATTAAGCCTGAGTGTGGAGCAAGGGAGGCCACTGCTGCGGAGCCATGGTCCCTCGCAGCCACGCGTCAGCACTCACGGCTGTGGGGACCCACCTGCTTCGCTGTGGGTCAGGGGAGAGGTGAATGCAGAGCCGCCGGCCTCAGGAGAGGCGGCGTCCAGCTTTGTCAGTGCTGGGCCGGCCTGTGAGCAGCCCCTTCCCACCCCGGAACTTCGTGTCCAGCCGCCCCCCCATCCTGCCCTGTGGCCTAGTCACTCATTCAACAGATGGATTCACTGCCCTGTGCCTAGTGCTTTGAGGTGTGTTGAGGGGACACCAAGAAAGGAGTGACCTGAGGAGCTGCCCCTCCAGTAAGGAAGAGCTTTGTCCTCGGGAAACCCCGGAAGCAAGGCAGGCCTGGAGTGGGACTCTCCCAGGCAGGAGGGCCACCTGGGGTGGGGTGGTCGGAGGAGGCTGTGAGGGCAAACATGGAACTGGCTCCTGGAGGACCCTGGGGGATCCCGGAGCTGTGTGGACAAAGGCGGGGAGACAGCGGGGACGTGGGGTGCCCCTGTGCAGGCTGTTCCGGGGTAGGCTAGTGGCCTGAGACCTGTGGGGGGGCGGGCAGGGGGCGCCGGGGGTGTCTGGCGGCAGAGTCGGGGTCTGGGGACTGGCGGGTCCCTGCCCGGTCCGCAGCTCTATCCCCCCGCCCCGCCCGCGCCCACTCGGAGGCCAGCTGCGCTTCTCGTTTATTCAGGGAGCCGTTCAGCGCGCGGGTGGAGGGGGGCGCTGGGGTGCCCGCGCCGGGCGGCGAGGGCCAAGCGAGGTCCGGGCGCGGGGGTCGGGGCTCACGCGCTGCGACAGTCGGCCGCGCGCAGCGACAGGAAGACGTCCGCCTGGCACTGGAAGGTGGCGCGGCCGTCGGGGAGCCGCTCGCAGCTCCGCAGCTTCGGGGACACGTCCTTGACACACACGGCCTGGGGGCGGGAGGAGGCTGAGGGTCCTCCCCGCGCGCCCCCCGCGTCCCGCGCCCGCCCCGGCCCCCGCCCGCCCCGCCGGCCGCACTCACCAGGCTCCGCAGGCGCGGACCCGGCTCGACGACGGCGCCCGCCCGGCCCGGGGGTCCCGCGCTCGCTGGGGGCTCGGAGCGGCGCGCGTGCGGGGACCTGCGGAAGCCGGACAGCAGCCCCGCCGCGCGGCCCACAGAGTAGGAGCTGGGCCCCGCCGCCGTCTTGTACCACGCGAGGCCGGCTGGCGCCAGCAGCAGGCACAGCGCCAGGGCGGCGGCCACCAGCGTCGCGGACCGGGCCATGGGGACGCGGGCGGCGGGCGGGCGGTGGGGCTCGGAGCCGCGGCGGCGGCCGCCTTATATCTGCGGAGCGGGGCGCGGGGGCGGGCGCAGAGCGGTCGTCGGGCCCCCCCTGTCGCGGCAAGAAGCCGTGCCTCCCGTGGGGGGGGCAGCGCCTGTGGGGGGGATCCGACGCCCCCATCCTCCCCGCCCCTGCCGGCACCTTCCGGGAGCGGGGGGCGGGGGGGGGGTGGAGCGATGCCGCGGCCGCTGCCCAGGGTCCTGCCTGGATAGGGCCTCAGTGCGAGCAGGGGGCAAGCGGGGCAGCAACCGAGCCCCCAGCTAGCCCTAGGGCGCGCCAGCCCTGACAGTTACCACCCCCACCCCTCCCAGGTCCTCGGTGCTCATGAGGCTGGGGAGAGACGACTGTGCCCAGGCAACACTTTCTCCTGCCCTAAAGGGGATCTGATCCCAGGGCCCGGGCTTCTTTTTTTTTTAATTTATTTATTTATTTAAGAGAAAGAATAAGAGAGAGCACGAGAGGGGGGAGGGTCAGAGGGAGAAGCAGACTCCCCGCCGAGCAGGGAGCCCGATGCGGGACTCGACCCCGGGACTCCAGGATCGTGACCTGAGCCGAAGGCAGTCGCTTGACCAACTGAGCCACGCAGGCGCCCGGGCCGGGGCTTCTTGAGGAGACATCAAAGTCTGAGTGGGCCTCGGGGCCACATTGTGTTTCACAGCCATGGGGGAAGCTTCTACTAACAGGGTTACTACTGGTGGGGTCCTTTAGGAGGAGGTGGACGGCAAGGCCAGGCCTGACCTCTGGAAACCGGCCCAAAGGACAGCTGACAGGAACCCAGAGGCCCCTCCCACCCAGCTCTGCCCTCGGGGAGGCTGCCCTCGGGGAGGCTGCCCTCGGGAGCCTCAGGCCTTCTCTCCCGAACACCTGTGTTCAACAGGAGATGAATCAGACCCAGTCCCTGACTCAAGCCACAGCCAAATGGGAAAGCACAGCTGGCTGGAGCCGCTCACCAGAGGGGAAAAGAAGGGAGCACTAGGGGGGCCAGAGGTGGGGGGGTAACGGGAAGCCAGGGGAGTGTTTGCAAAGGCAGGTGGTGTGAGCCTGTGCGTCCTGGGAGAGGGAGAGCGGGCTGAGGTTCTGGAGTCCTGAGAAGACCCTGCAGGGGCCCTGAGCTTCCTGGGAGGAGACAGATGGCTGGATGTGGACAGGACCTGGTGGGCAACTGCACGGCCAACTTGAGGCCAAGTAGGCCCTGCAGGGACCAGGCTGGAGCCCAGGACACGCAGTGCGGAGGAGTCCAAGTGGCAGGAAAGTAGGCAGTCTACAGGAGGGGCCGTGACCTTGAGCAAGTTGACGCCTCCGAGAATGAGGACATCCACCCCAAAGGGCAAGGCCGGAAAGCCTGCAAGGCTGCACTCAGGGTCTGATGCCCCAGGCACAAAGTCCGGGGCCACAGGAAAAAAGCCCCAAGGGGGGGGGGGGGGGGGGGGGGGGGGGGGGGGCCCGGGATAAGCTCAGGAAACTCCAGGATGCTACAGGGCTGCCATGCTGCCCCAAGGGGCCTTCTGCGGGGCTGCAGACCACTCCTAGTGGGCTGTGAACTCCTCCCTGGGACTCCTCGGATCCGAAGACATTGTAGACACAAAGGCTCAATACAGAGTAGCCACCCAACCCCGGAAGCCAGACCTAAGTTTGTTTGCAGGGCTGCTGGGAGCACCCAGGGGGGCTGAGCCCAGGCCCCAGGGGCACCAGGTGTGGCTGCCAGAGGACGTGGGCCAGTAGGCTTGCTCAGGCACCCCTCCTTCCACTCACACTCCCTAAACACCCTGGACACAATGTGTCTTCCTTTGGGTGTGTCCTCCCAGGACAGATCCCGGCCCCGGGGCCCTGGCAGCTGGGTTTCTGGACACAGGGCATGTGACCTCCAGCTTGGGGAAGGGTGATGGTCCCCAGGGCTTCCTTCCCTCTGGGCACAACATCCAGACAGCAAGTAGGGAGCCCCAGGGGTGACTGACCAGGAGGCCAAAACCGGAGTGCCGAGGACAAGCAGTGTCGGGAGTGCTCAGCAGCTGGCCACCCACGAGGCACAGGGCAGTGATCCCCAAGGGGTGTCCCTTGAGAATGGACTGGAAGGAACCAGTGCCAAGTGATTCCTTGCAGCTCACAGGGACATGCAGCCTGCAGCAGTCTGTCCAGTAGTAGCCAAGACTCCCAGGGCTGGGGTCATGGCCCCCAGACGCCACCCAACCTGGAGCTGTGGACTAACAGAGGTGCCCAAAGGAGCCATCCACAGGCTGTTCTTCTCTAAGTAGAGGACCTCAGACACCTGGAGACACAGATGCCCTTGACATCTGAGTACGTACACAGTACGTCGCAGCCCAGACGCTCAAGCTGGAACAAGGGAGAAGGGACTGAGATCACCAGCACCTGCTCAGGGACGGCCTTTCAGCAGAAGTGACCGCAGGCAGCAGCTGCTATAGCCATGCCAGGTCAGAGTCGCACAGACCTGTCTGCAAGGCAGTCCCTGGCTTCAAGGTGAGTGGCCTTAGTGCCACTGTTCCGTTTCCCCTGTTGGCACACACGCCTTTGCACCACCAGGCCTTTCAAGCCCCCAGAGCCAGTTACTCTGGCTCCAGGCTCTTCTGGCTGATCCTACGCTCCTTCTCCTCCTGGGATTGTGACTCAGAGCTTTGGTGGCATCTCATCGAGATGTTTATTCATGAGTTTTCCTATCAACGCACGGCGAGGCGGCATCGGGACCAAGAAAACAGGCAACCAGAGGCCTCCAGCAAGGTTCAGGTAATTTAATGAGTTTTACTTATTGGATAAAGTGTCACCATTTGAAGGAAAACAAACGCAGCCCCAGTCCTTGTGTCAACCCTGTCACCGCCCAGAGGGGGGCCACCCCAGGGGAGAGCACGGCTGGCCAGTCCACGGCTGGGGGTGGGGGTGCCTCACTCCTTGAACTTCCACTCCTGGCGGCACATAGGACAATGCTGCTGCACCTGCTGCGCGTTGAGCCACTTGAGGATGCAGTGCATGTGGAAGCAGTGGGAGCACTGGCCCCACACCAGGGGGCAATCGTCACCCGGGACCTTGCCTGCGAGAGGGGGCGAGAGCATCATGCCAGTCACACAGGGCGGGGTCAAGCCGGCCGGGGCCACGGCCCAGGGCCTAGGACGTCAGGCGCCTGTGCCAGCCCCCTGCAGCCCAGGGGCGTTGTGTCCAGAGCCTCCCGCACCTTGTTCCAGGAAAGATGGCGATCAGGAGTGTGAGCACGCTGTGCAGGGGGGACACACACACACACACACGCCTGCAGTGGTGACCCTCAGGGGACGGACACACACAACACACACACACACACGCCTGCAGTGGTGGCCCTCAGGGGACGGACACACACACACACACACCCACACGCCTGCATGGTGGCCCTCAGGGGACACACACACACACACACACACACGCCTGCAGTGGTGGCCCTGACTCTGCCCTCCCCTGCGAGGGGGTGCTCGGCTGCAGGGAGGGCTCTGACCTGGCCCACGGTCCCTGCCGCCCGGGGTCTGTCCCCATCTACAGACACACCACAGCTTTGCCACTTCACCTGGGACACCAAGGCCCCAGCACCACCGTCTGGGGACACCCCGCTCCCCCGCCATCTGAACAGGGAACTCTTTCTTCTGATCAAGCGTAGGAGAGCTGGCACCTTGGGACTGAGGCTCCTCTTCTAAGCAGTAGGGACTCAGTACAGTGGAAGGAGTGGTGTTTACGGCCCCACCTGTCAGCAGCCGGGAGTGAGCATGCTGCTACCTTCACCTCTTTTCATTTCTGGGCTGAAAGGGCCCCACCTCCAGGGCCCAGGGCACATGCTGCTAGCATTCCACTCCACATGCATGGAAATGCTACCTCCATGGGTGGGTGCAGGGGGGACAGCCACACTGCCCGCAACCAGAAGAGGATAGGGGCCCCTGGGTGGCTCAGTCATTAAGCGTCTGCCTTCGGCTCAGGTCATGGTCCCAAGGTCCTGGGATCGAGCCCCGCGTCGGGCTCCCTGCTCTGCAGGAAGCCTGCTTCCCCCTCTCCCACTCCCCCTGCTTGTGTTCCCTCTCTGTGTCTCTCTGTCAAATAAATAAAATCTTTAAAGAAAAAAAAAAATAGAGGGGTCTCTGATTTCTTCTGATTTCGAGGAGCAAGAAATTCCCATCAAACAGCTGGTGCCAACAGAGCACAGTGACCTCCCGCAGGCTGTGTCAGGGTCCCAAGCACTGAAGTGCCGTGGCTTGCTGCCTCCACCCCTCCTGGGGGTGCCATCCCCCCCATCGCTGCCCTGGGGGTCCTCTACACCTATGGAATGCTAACTGTACCCCCAATGTCACTGATGCACAAACACCAGATAGACAAGCCAGGGTCAGACAACTAGGACACCTGGTCCCAGCAGCAGCTCTAAGTCAACACACGTCCTAGATGTGAGCTGGGGGCTCCTCGCAGGACAGAGACTGCCTCTGGACCTCTGTGACCACCATCCTTCAACACCAAACCCAGGATGCTCGATCCTGTGAATAATACCACCGACAACACAACGCTCCCACCTGGCACCTGTTCCTCGCTGACTGAGTGGCTGGGAACCTGTGGTGCTCTCAGCCAACCTAGCCGCACTCGGAAACTTCCCCGCCACCCCTCTGGCTGGACAGGAGGCCCGGGCACGCAGTCCATCGGGGCACCTGCCACTTCCAGGGGGCAGCATCCCAGCCACTTGGCTCACGTGGGCGCCAGGTCAGGAACACACGTGGGCTCTTCGGTACCCGTCCACGTCTATTGAAAGCATGCAGCTCCGCAACCCCAAGCAGTCCCTGCCCCGCAGGGGTGCCTGCCTCCCACCAAGGCGGGACAACTACCACGACGTCTTTTTATTCACTTGTTTGGGGTGGTGTTCTTCAATCTTTTAAAAAATCTTTTTTGTAACAAAACATCACTGCCTCTCTGAAACTTTGATGACAAAACAACTAGAAAATTATATACTTGGCTAATACACAATCAGAATTACTATACTCACTCTGCTTCCCTAGCCACTGGGGCGGGCGGGCGGGCGCTGAGACCCTGTGCCAGGAGAGCCCACTGGGTGTGACACCTGACTGAGGTTACATCCCCCTCACCCCCAGGGCCTTCCTGAGCCCAGGAGAACTCAGCTTGGAATCAGAGTGCCCTGCAAGGAGAGGATACACCGGTGGGGGGCAGGGGATGCCCTGGTGGCCACTAGCAGGGGAGTACACAGGCCACACGGTCCATCTGAGGCAAGAGCCATTTCCAGTAATGTCACCAGCAGGCAGCCCGCCTGAGGCATGTGATGAGCACAGGGGCAGTGACGGTGACTCACCCAAGCACTTGCTTGTGTCTTTATGGAAATCCCTCGTCATGAAAACACCTCTCAAAAAGACTTTTACTCCCAAAGATCTCTGGGACTGGGGGCGGATTTATTACAGCCTCAGTCACTCTGGCGTTCTCACAGAGCTCAATTTTAGCAAGAGAAACCCAGTGTCACCTCATCCGTGTAAAGAGCACCTAGGCTTGTCAGACACTTGGGCACATTACGACTGGCTCTCAAATTTGACCTTGGGTCTGAAGATCAGCCTCTAAACTCCCTACTCCGTGGCCGACAGACCCCCTTCCACAAAACCTGGGCACACTGTCAGGTGCAGAGATGCCAGCCACGGGCCCTGCTGCAACAGCAGCAGCTGGGCGCCCAGGCTTTGCGCCCGTGCCATCCCGACCACACCACTCACTCTCCCACAGCCAGTTTAGGCAGGACTTCTCTAGGTGCCCATCCAGGATCCCACAGCCTTTGCTGTGTCCCTAAGGAACCATTTAAGAGTGATTTAAAGTAGATTCAATAAAACCAGATCCTGAGTTACTACTAAGTAAAACTTAATCAACTAGAACCAGTCAGTGATCTCCTAAGATTACATCCCACCCATTTGAGTAAATCAGGACGGATTAAGTCCTGGGAGATGAGATTTCCTTTCAGCCAAAGCAAATGTGAAGATTAAGCCTAGAATATGGGGTGCCTGGGTGGTTCAGTCGTTAGGTGTCTGCCTTCGACTCAAGTCATGGTCCCAGGGTCCTGGGATCGAGCCCTGCATCGGGCTCCCTGCTCCGCGGGAAGCCTGCTTCTCCCTCTCCCACTCCCCCAGCTTATGTTCCCCTCTCTCGCTGTGTCTTAAAAAAAAAAAAAAAAAAAGATGTAAAGCCCTACTGGGGCGCCTGGGTGGCTCAGTCGGTTAAGCGTCTGACTCCAGCTCAGGTCACGATCTCAGGGTCCTGGGATCGAGCCCCGTGTTGGGCTCCCTGCTCAGCGGGGAGCCTGCTTCTCCCTCTCCCACTCCCCCTGCTTGTGTTCCCTCTCTCACTCTCTCCCTGATAGATAAATTCTTAAAAAAAAAAAAAGTAAAGCCCTATCATTATCCTGGGCACTCACCTGACCCCAGAAAAGAGGCCTCATCATTCACAGGACAGAGTGGCCCCTCAGTATACCCCATGTCCTGTTTTCCTCTTGGGACTGCCCTTGCCCCCCCCCCCAGAATCAACTTGCTTCTGTTCAAGTTCACTCGGGTTTGGCTAAAAACAAAATTCACTGCTGCAAAAATGTGTTTTTGACTTAAAAATACACTCAAAGCGTTTCTACTTCACAGAACATAATGGGAACAAAGATGAATCCAAAACCACCACAAAGAAAAAATCTGATAAAACCTGGTCAGACACCTTGAAAAAGTTGCGAGCAGAGTGGAAGGGCTTGTTCTATGTTAATACTGAACAGCCAGGGCAGAGCAAAGCAAGCTCACACCACGCAGAGAAGAGACATCTACGGACAACGGGAAGAATCTAAGCAAGGACTAGGAATGGGGGTGACTCTAGGGACTCATCGTCACGTCACCTCCGATGTGACAGTACTCCCCGTAAAAAGTCGGGAGTTACTTTTAGAGACCCGGCTGAGGTGGAACCAGGCGTCCTAGTTAGTGGTTACCAAACCATGAAGCAAAGATGGAAAGGCCCCTTGCTGCTGTGATCCTGTGCGCCAGGGGAGGGGAGGGGTAGCCCTACAATATTCTGGGTTTTGTTCGATTGAGAATCTTCAAGCACAGAGTTCTAACATATCTTTCTGGCCCATGGACTTTGACATCGCATAAAAGGTGACACTGCTTTTTCTTAGAAAACTTTTGATGAGCTCTTTACACAAACATGGGCCCAAAACACCTGGCTTTCTCGTGTCAACTTTTCTTGAGAAAAGGGACACCAAAACC
>NW_027397130.1:1166888-1243019 GCF_003265705.2 Callorhinus ursinus
GGCCGGGGGCACGTTGGGCGCGGCCGCGCGGGCGGCGGGAAGTTGGTTGGAGGCAACGGAGCAGCTGCGGGACCGTGGGGTCCCGCTGGGTCGGCGGCGGCCTGTCGCGGCGTGGGCGGGAAGGGGCGCGCTACCCGGCTCTGCGTTCCCCTCCCGGCCCGGCGGGGAGGGCGTTGGCTGTGAGGGCGAGGGGGAGTCCCGAAGAGACCCTCACGGGCCTGGGTCTGCTCTCGTGTGCTCCTCCTTCTGCAGCCGAAGCAACTTCCTGACAAGTGGCAGCATGACCTTTTCGACAGCGGCTTTGGGGGTGGCGCAGGCGTGGAGACTGGTGGGAAACTGCTGGTGTCAAATCTGGATTTTGGAGTGTCCGACGCCGATATTCAGGTAAGGCGCGGGAGCTTCCCGGTGAGCACTTGACCCTCGCCGAGTTGGTCCTGTCCGGGATGTGGTCTTGAATCCCCTCCCGCCTTAGGACGGTGAGCCCTCCCGGGCGCCCCAGGGCCAGCCCCTGGCCCCTCTCAGGGGCGCAGGAGCGCAAGCAGAGGTCGTACTGTAGTTGAAAGTCCGACAAGTAGGTCAGTGTGTTGGAAGACGGGAGCCCAGCTTAGCGTGAGGAGCTGCTGCTCTTCCAAGACGCGTTCTGCCGGAGCTTTCCGTTCCTAGCGCGGAAGATGGGCCTACTGTGAGCGTTCCCTGTGTTACTGACTCACCCGGGATGTTCGGCTTTTGTTTGTTTTGCACTTGCTTTAATGATTTGTTGGGAGGAGAAAGATCTTTTTCTGTGGAAATTTATAAGCAAAGCACAGAAGCAGGACGGTGCTGGGCATCTTTCCTGCTCCATTTGCCTTGAGCCCCAAGCTCCGTGTCTTACGGAACGTGTGCCTTGTTTTTCCCGTGGTCTTTTTAGTGGCACGATTCGCAAACCCAACTTTGGTTGAAGCTTCTTTTTTTGTTGTTTTGTTTGGGGTTTTTTTGTTTTCTGTTTTTTGGGGGGGGTGTTTCTGTTTTTTGGGGTGTTTTTGTTTTTGTTTTTGTAGTTCTTTTGTTTGAATTCCAAAGACATATAAACTTGTTTTCTGATTAAGTAAAGACGTTTTGGGGATCAGTCCCAGAGATGGCTGGGTCAGGGTGCTGGGCCTTCCTGGTTCAATTTCCCAGAGCCCAGCTATTTGTTTGACTACCGTGGGAGGGCAGAGCAAGGCCGGTGAGCACTCACGGTGTCTCAACACTTTTTTTAAGGTGGTTTCTGGCATCCACTGGAAACCGCTTTTGGTGAACTCCTCTTCCCGCTGTGTGCCTGCGGCCGGAGTAGCCCCACACCCCGGGTTCCCTCTCCAACTCCCAGCCTGCCTGAGGTCAGGGCGGTTTCCATGGCAGCGCTTGACTTCAGCCTTTGCGGCAGGCTTGAGTAGGAGGAGAGGGAAAGGTGAGCCAGAACCTGCCCTGGGGGAGGGGCTGGGTCAGGGCTCCTGAACCGCCGGGCCCTGGGAGCTGGTCCACGTGTCGGATAGCATCCCTTGCTCTGCAGTCTTGGCCTTCGCTGTTTCTTGGTACAGTCCTTGGGTGTGTGGTCAGTTTTCCGCTGTTGGAGAAGATAGCGACTCGCTCTCGCTCCCTTCACTGGGGGGCGCTGTGGCCCTTTGCCTGCGTCCTGGGGCAGATGTAAGGCCCCCCGCGCTGGCAGGAGCCCTCGGGCCCAGCTGCTCCAGGAAGTTGCTGTCCCATCTGCCCCTCCCTTCCCCTGGTTTCCACTACCACTGCCCTGTCCCCGTACGTGTCTGCCTCCCAGGGAAATGACCCCAGAGCAGCTCACACTGCCAGGGAACTGCCCTGGGCCACCAGAAGGGAAGCCCCTTCACCAACAGCTGCTCTTTCCGGCCTCCAGGAGCTCTTCGCTGAATTCGGGACTCTGAAGAAGGCGGCTGTGCATTACGACCGCTCCGGGCGCAGTTTAGGAACAGCTGACGTGCACTTTGAACGGAAGGCAGACGCCCTGAAAGCTATGAAACAGTACAACGGCGTCCCCCTGGATGGTGCGTCTGAGGTTGGACCCAGGATGATGGCGGGGCTGCGTCTCGTTTGTGGATTCTGGGGCTGGCAGCCATCCGTGCAGGAGTATGGCTTATCCTGTGGCTGAGGACACTTTGCATTCGCCCCTTTGTCTCTCTCTTCCATTCTGCCACCTCTCATGCTGCCCCACACATCTGGACCAACCTCTTGTGAACCCCCATCCAGCAAGCTACATCCCTCCCCTCCTTCAGCTCCTTCCGGAAGACTCACTTCTGTGAAGCCTTCTCAGAACCGCCATAGTACACCTCTGAGTGCGGGGCTGTAGTCGTAAAGACAAAGGTACCGGTTCTTCTTCCGTCAGGCCACCCACACCTTTCCACCCACGAGCGCCCCGGACACCTGGCCAGACACCCGCCTAGTCCGGACCGAGAAGGAGCGAGGAGGTTTCCGGTGGGGTTGTCACTGGCAGCACCTCGTTCTCCCACCGGTATCGCTCGGCCGCTCCCCTTGTTGGGAGCCTTGGAGACACACAGAGCCCCTTTCCGGTGCTTGCATGGAGACCGGGGTGTGGCACCCCCCTCGGTGCGTCTCAGAGCCCTCTAACTGGGGCGCCTCTTGTGTTCTCTGCCGCAGGCCGCCCCATGAACATTCAGCTCGTCACGTCACAGATCGACACGCAGCGGAGACCCACGCAGAGGTGAGTTCTGGGGCTGGGGGGCCGCGTGGGCCTGGGGGCGCTCGTCCTGCAGGCCCTTCCGCAGGACGTGAGTGGGTTTCCTCTTCCCTGCTAGCGTAAACAGAGGCGGGATGACTAGAAGCCGTGGCTCCGGGGCTTTCGGCGGCGGCGGCACCCGGAGAGGCACTCGTGGAGGAAGCCGGGGCCGAGGCAGAGGCACCGGCCGGAGTTCAAAGCAGCAGCTTTCTGCAGAGGAGTTGGATGCGCAGCTGGACGCTTACAACGCGAGAGTAAGTCCCGGGCCAGGGGCGCCGGGGGGTGGACGGGGACCGACCGGAAGCGTGGGCCTCCTCTTGAGTGGGCGGTTCTCATGTGCGTTTCAGATGGACACCAGTTAAGGAGAGCAGCAGACCCTCGAGTGGAGCAGGACCCAGATGTCTCCTCCGTGCTCCCTGGTGGGAGGGGCCCGTGGACTGGGGCTGTGCAGCCAATGATGGATTTGTTTCTTTTGTGTTTTAAAATAGGATTTAAAAACTCATGTAAAGGTTTTTTTTTTTTTTTTCTTTTTTTTTTTTTTTTTTTTTTTTAAATTCTGAAGCAGCCCTGTTTTGTACCGAGTTATTTTTGGGATAAATGTTACCGGTTGCTGTTGTGGGGAAGGTGGTGTTTTCACCTTTGCCATAATAAAACAGAGACGTGTGTGGAACTGGAGCCATGTGACTTGTGCCCTGCCACAGTCCTCGCTTGGGCCTGACGGGAGCATGGGGAACAGTCCTGCCCGTCTCTGCTCCACCCTTCCCTCCCCCATTACCTGCAGTGTGCGGAGTGAGAGGTGGGTTGTGGCACCCCATGTTGTTGCCAGATTTCAGATGGCCAGGTTGGGCTGTCCCTCTCCTCCTGGTGCTGTGCTTCTCAGAAACAGGGATCAGCAGCCCTGACTTTGCAACATAACCCTCTCCTGTTTCTCTCTTTCACATCAAAGCAGGAGCAAGCCAGCAAGTGTGCCCTTATTTGTGTCCGATGAAATGCTAGGGGGAGCTGTGGCAGAGTCGAGTGACGCGCACAGACCTGGAGGGGCTGGTAGACAGCTGCCCCATCTGGACTCCCTCTGGGACCGAAGAGAGCAGGCCAGAGATGTCCCATGGTCACTTGCCCTGCCGTGCTGCTCAGAAGAAGCTGAGATCCCCGTGGGAGGACGGGCAGGAAGACCCCACTGAAGTCCTCAGGGTTTCCGTCCCCGCTCTGGAGGTGGTGCCAGTTGTGCCTAAAAGCCAGCGAGACCTAGGGGCCCCAGATCTGCGGCCCACAGGCACAGTGTAGGGTGCAGCAGTGGGTGGAAGGTGGTGGTGGCTGTGGAGCAGAGAGATCTGGGAAGGCCGGTGGGCTGTGGAGCACAGAGCTTCATGGCAGGACGGCGGGGACGTGCCCTGCAGCTCAGGCTGCTCCCAGGGCGACTTCCGCATTGATGGCGGTGACTTTAACTGCCAGTCCTCCACTGTTGCTGCGGAGCCAGTGGCTGTCGCTTGAACGGCCTGCTTCACACTAGGCACTGGATGGAAAGGTGACTGGCATGATCTGGCTCAGCCCTGGAGGAGCCCAGTGTCACGGAAAGGGATCGGCATGTGCCCGGCCTTGGCTGCTGTGGCTGCAAGGGAGGGACGGGCTTGAGGTCAGATGATCCGGGCACAGTGGGGCGGTGTCCCTGGGAGGTGGTGTCTTGCTGAGCAGCCACGCACTGGGTGGGGGGCTGCCTGAAGAGAACACCTGCTGGAGGGGGACAGTGGGCCCAGGCCAGAGGCCACAGGCACTCAGACTGATAGCCACTGGAATGGGGGGGGCTGGGGTGGTGGCTCAGAGGCGCTAGAGCCATGGCTGAGGGTGCCAGGCGTGGGGAGAAAGGCCCAAGAGGAAAGCAGAGGAAGTGGCGACGCCCAGTGTGGGATCTAGGAGGCAGGCAGAGACCCCAGACGCGGATAGGTGTCCCGTGAGTGCTTGGCGCCGGACGTCGTCAGTTTAGCAGCTGGACACGTGGACACTAACAAAGCAGCGGCAGGTGGTGTGGCCCAGGGAGGTTTGGAGGTGACAGGAGAAACTGGAGGGGGTGACATCACAGGAGCTGGGGAGACCACGGACGGGGGGGAAATGACCTTGTGACTTCTTGAGTCCAAGGGGGGTGGATGGAGCCGGATGCCACGCAGCCTCGTTAGGAGCCGGGAGCGGCCTCGATCGCCTTGAACTTTTAACTCCTTATTTGTGAAACGGGAAACCTCATTTTATTTCAGGAGTTGGAGGACCCTATAACTCTGTCTATGCTGGGATGCTCCTGAGAGGGAGAAGGGGGGCTGTTGTGTATGCAGAGACGGCATCCGTGATCCAAGGCAAACTGGGCATCTGGCCACCAAAAGGACAGTGTCAGGTGTCCCTGCAAAGGTCAGCACTCTTCGCCCCCCAAAGTAGCAGTTAAATGAGGGAAAGATGAGATAATATTTGGTGGTTTTACATGTTTTTCTCCTGCGCATTCTCTGCTCAGAGGCTGAACTGCAATTGTCCAGCGCCCCTCACAGCCACCCCGGTGGACTGGGCTGCCTCCTTAGCCTGGACTTGGGACGCTGTCCGGCCCTCTTCCTGGCCGGCGGTCCGCGTGGAAGCTCAGTGGTGGGTCCAGGAGTGGGTACGTGATCCACTTGGCCTGTCCGAGTTCCTCTTCACGTGATGAGCGGGAAGCCAGCCCCGGGGAGGAGCGGCAGGATGCCTGCAGCAATGGGAGCCCCTGGGCCTGACTTGTCATCAGATGGCTCGTGAGGAGAGGGGCCAGTCAGCTGCTGAGCACATTCTTGGCTGTTCCTTAGTTGAGCAAAGATGCATGTGGTCACGGAGCAATCTGGAATGAGAAGCAGCAGGCCTCTCCACTTGAGGACTGTAGGAGACAGCGGAGCCAGGGCGCTGGATTCAATGAGCCGTGGTTGCCCTCGTCCGACGCCCTCGGGGCCCCCTAATCTACTGTGTGTCTGTGAACGCCCCCGGAATGAGCACGGTTGGGGTCTTGCCTTCAGGGAGCTGAGCATCTAACGGGAGACGAAAGTGAGAAATTGTGATACGGTCCAGGAAGTGTGGGAACATAGTCTCAGAGCGTCTCTTTTGTCCCCACAGCTACTAGCCGTCGAAGGTCCGTGCCTCCCGCACCGCCGGGCCTTCCGCGCACATCTCGTTCATCGTGAAGGGGTCTTCCTATTTTTGGAGTTTAAAGAAAAAAAGTTGTTCACTCATCCAGCAAATACATGCGTGCCTGCCACGTGCCAGGCGCCATCCCCTTGTGCTGGAAACAGAAGTCCCTGCCCTCACAGATGTCCGCTCTGACGGGGGCCAGACTGGCGGCAGGGAGGGGAATACAGGATGTCAGGGGTGCCTGGCCAGGTCCATCGGCGGAGTGTGTGACTCTTGATCTTGGGGTCATGGATTTGAGCCCCACGTTAGGGATAGAGTCACTTAAAAAATAGGGACACCTGGGTGGCTCAGTCGGTTGGGCATCTATCTGCCTTTTGCTCAGCTCGTGACCCCAGGGTCCTGGGATCGAGCCCTGCGTGGGGCTCCCTGCTCAGCAGGAGAGTCTGCTTCTCCTTCTGCCCCTCCCCCTTCTTGTGTGCGCGCTCGCTCTCTCTCTCAAATAAAATAAAATCTTAAAAAGAAAAAAGATACGCTTAAAAAAATAACATTCCATCAACACAGAGGGTGATGGCACCAACAGAACTGACTCCCCAGTGCTCTCCAGACCTTGTTACTGTAGGCGCTCTGTTTTACTTATTTATTTTTATTATTTTTTTGTCACCTCGACTCCCAACGTGGGGCTCAAACTTGCAACCCTGGGATCGAGAGTCACATGCTCTACACTGAGCCAACCAGATGCCCCTACAGGGCTTTTTTTTAAAGGACAGCTTTAGTGAGACATAATTGACATACCATAAAGTTTCCCCATTTGGAAGGTAGAATTTTAATTTTACAGTGACTTTATGGTATTCACAGGCTCATAATCCAGCACCACATTCAAATTCCAGAATATTTTCATCACCCCAAAAAGAAACCCACTAGCAGTGACCCCCTACTCCTCCCCCAGTCCCTGGCGTGCACGAGCCTGTTTTCTGTCTGCGGATTTGCCGATCTGAGAGGTGGCATGTAAACGGAATCGTACCACACGTAACCTTCTGTGTCAGGCTCCTCTCACTTGGCGTCACGTTTTCAAAGTTGACCCGTTTGCTAGCACGGATCGACACTTAAGTGTTTTTCTTGCCTGACCCTCCGTGACAATGGACGGCTTTGTTACCCGCACTGTGCGGTGGACCTGCCTTTGGGCTGTTGCCACCGGGGGTGGGGGGGGTGCTGGGTCTTCCGTGAACACGTGTCTCTAGGACAGGAGTTGCTGGGTCGGAGGGCTGCTCCGGCACACGCTTGCCCGCCGGCCAGGCGCGGGGTTCCCAGCTCGCCCTGTCTGCCTTATCTTAGCCAAACGTCAGGTGCGAAGAGGGATCTCCCCGTGGTTTTGCTTGCACTTTCTTTTCTTTATTATTCTTACCCTTTAAAAAATAAAATCTGGATTGAATAATCGTGATCACGGATAAGATGCGCCTCCCTGGACTCCACCTGGGAGCACTGGAGGCCGGAGTGGAGCTGAGTGTCCTGTTAGCAGCGTGCACCACGCTCGACAGAGTCACTAAAGGTTGGTTTTGTTGGATGTGACGAAGCACATCTCTTGGCAGTGCCTCGTGTTATGTAGATTTTACAGAAATAGTCTCAGACATGTTAAGCTATTCCTGAAGTTGATATAGCTACCAATTTCTGTTCGGTCTTAGCCTTATCATTTCTAGTAATGTCAGCCTATTTCTCTGTTCAACTGTTAATGTCCTTAGGTGTTACTTTGTAGTGTTGATATTCGGATTTATAGGAAAGAAGTGAGAATAGTATGGGGAGTTCCCGCGGGCTTCTCACCCAGATTCCCCAAATGCTGGCATTTTCCACTTTTTTAATCTGAACTGATGGGAGAGTGAGTGCAGCATGAGGCCACTTTACCCCAAATCCTTCTGTGTCTATTTCCTTAAAAACAAGGATATTCAGAAAATAAAAAATAGGGCAACCCTGTTGGGACCCCTCTCACTCTTGAGAGCTTCTTCTGTATCTTCACTTAATAAACTTCTATCGCTTTACCCAAAATAATTAATTAAAAAATAAAAACAAGGATGTTCTTGGGGGCCCTGTGTGGCTCCATCAGTGAAGCATCTGACGCTTGGTTTCAGCTCAGGCTGTGATCTCAGGGTCATGAGATCGAGCCCCATGTCGGGCTCTGCGCTCAGCACGGAGTCAGCTTGAGATTCTCTCTCCCTCTGCCCTTCTCCCACGCCCTCTCTTAAAAAACAAAACAAAAACCACAAGGATATTCTTTCACATAATCAGACACTGTGACACAATGCCATTATCTGAACTGCAGATCTGCTTCAGTTTAGCCAGTTGGCCTGTGTCCTACATGCTTTTCCTGTCCACAGGGAAAGGAGTGCCCTGTCCGCTGACCTCAAGGCGTCTGTGGTTGTCTTCAGCCTTGCCTTCTCTTTTGTGACACTTTTGAAGTTTGACTCCATCAGGGATTGTCTCGCTTTTTTATGAATAGACCAGGGTTATGCATTCCTGTTAAGAATACCACAGATGGGCTGTTCCCAGCACATCCTATGGGGTCCGGGATGGCGGTCTGTCTAGTTATCGGTGAGGTGGTCTTGCTCACTGGTCCAGGTAGGAGCTGCCCTGGGTCTCTACTACAGAGTGACTGCTCTCCACTTGGTGATCCACAATTATCTTGAGGGAGACAGTGTGAGATTAAGTGAATACCTGTTTCTCCAAGTTCTGCCCAGTATTCTTAGCATCCTGTTGGGCAAACATTGTCACCATACTGTCTCATGGTGTCTTTACATTCCCCTCATTCCTTCAACTTTTTTTCTAAAAGATTTTATTCATTTGAGAGAGAGCGCGCGCGCGCACACACACACACACACACACACACACACACACACGAGCAGGGGGAGTGGCAGAGGGAGAAGCAGGCTTCCCGCGGAGCAGGGAGCCCGACGCGGGGCTCGATCCCAGGACCTGAGATCATGACCTGAGCTGAAGGCAGATGCTTCACTGACTCAGCCACCCAGGCGCCCCCTTCAACTTTAATTGGAATTCTTTCCTAAGCAAGACCATTTCTAACCACTTATTTGGTTATTTATATCAGCATAGACTCAAGGATATTTATTTGATTCTATGAGTCATAACCTGGGAGCTGTTACTTTGTTGCTCAGACTGTTTTAGCTTCAGCCATCAGGAACCTACTGTGGGGGCGCCTGGGTGGCTCAGTCGTTAAGCGTCTGCCTTCGGCTCAGGTCATGATCCCAGGGTCCTGGGATGAAGTCCCGCATGGGGCTCCCTGCTCCGCAGGGAGCCTGCTCCCCCCTCTCCCTCTGCTGCTCCCCCGGCTTGTGCTCTCTCTCTATCTCTGTCTCAAATGAATAAATAAAAATCTTTAAAAAAAAATGAGTGTTTACCTAATTTAGTTTCAGAACTGCTAACCGAGAACCCTGCGAGACACGATCACTAACCAGGATACGCAAGGTATTGAGTTCTGTTACTTTTGTGTTGAGCTATGGAGTATCTAGTAAAAAAGTACTGTTTTCCAAAGCTGTTTGGTGAGTTCTTTTCTTCTCTGCCCCTTAGGTGTAATTTGTACTATAGTTAGGTTCATTGGTTACACTTTGTATTCCACTGTGGCTTACCCACATATCCTGGGGGATTTTTTGGGGGGGCGTAACTTAAATATATTAGTTGTTGCAGAATTATACATGGTTGTGTAGGGGCGCCTGGGTGGCTCAGTCGTTAAGTGGCTGCCTTCGGCTCAGGTCATGATCCTGGGGTCCTGGGATCGAGCCCCACATCGGGCTCCCTGCTCGGTGGGAAGCCTGCTTCTCCCTCTCCCACTCCTCCTGCTTGTGTTCCCTCTCTCGCTGTATCTCTCTTGGTCAAATAAATAAATAAAATCTTTAAAAAAAATAAAAATAAAAATAAACCCAGATCTACATGGTTGTGTAATGTTCATAAATGTTTATCTGACTTACACTAATTGGCTGTTACTATCAATGACTCACTCTGGGATCAACCCACCATTGGAGGAAAACAGCAATAAATAATATGTAGTTAAAGATTTTAATGCAAAAATAAAACCATCAGAGTACCAGGAAATAAGCTCATTAATTTAAAATATATCAATTTGTCTGTGATCATTTAGCCTAAGCTAGGCCAGAGCCAATTTTTATGTAATCTATGCAAGTTGTAAAAGTAAATTATAAAATGTGTTAGCATGCTAATTAATTAACGGGAGCATGCCGGGATTTTTAGTGTACAAATCCATCACAAGTCATTCGAGTTACCATTAATGATTTTATAGACTTTAACATTTCCTTTTGTTATTGGCCCTGTCAAATATATACACATCCAGGTGATTATAATGATACCTTTTTAAAAAAAAAAAAAAAGATTTATTTATTTATTTTAGAGAGAGAGAGCAAGCCCAAGCTGGGGGAGAGGCAGAAGCAGACTCCTCGGTGAGCAGGGATCCCAACATGGGGCTTGATCCCAGGACCCTGAGATCATGACCTGAGCCCAAGTCAAGAGTTGGATACTTAACCAGGTGCCCCTTGATACTTAAGAAAAAAAAAATCTAATTTTCATCATTGGAGGTTACTTGGGCTCTAATTTATTCTAAAAATTGGCAGATAAACAGAAAAAAATCAATCTCTTTTTCTATACAAATTGTATTTTGAAGGGATAACATAGCCGGGGAGTCCAGGTTTTTTTAAAAAGAATTCCAGCTAAGAAATGCAGAAGTATTAGAAAATCACCATTTTATGATGCCTAATAAAACAATACTTGTTGAGAACAATCTTTAGAGGCTGCTGAAGCCATTGGATGAAAGGTCGATGTGGCAATTGATGACAGGGGGGCCAGCCTGAGGTCCCAGAGCCGGCTACACCTCACTCCAGGTGGGACGAGCAGAGTGTACCCCGAGGTGAAGAGGTGGGAAGCCGACAGCCCTCTGAAAGCTGACCTGGGGCTCACCCAGCAAAATGGTAGAGGAACACACCACACCACCCCTGGAGGGTCTGATCAGGCAGATCCAACCTGAGCCACCCAGGCGTCCCTTGAACAAGAGTTCTGAGACGGAAAAATTGAACACTTAGTATTTGATAATACTAAGAAAGCATTGTTAACTTTGGTAGGTATGTTAATGGTATTGTTATATTGAAAATAAGAATCCCTATTTTTGCAGGTGAAATGGAAAAAAGCAGAAGCTCAAAAAAATTAAAAACTTAGGGCAGGGAGGGCTTCTAAAAACTTATATAAATCAAAAAATTCCAAAAATTTAAGACCAAACATGAATAGGCAGTTCACAAAAGAAACAAGAAAATATGCCCTTTTTGGGGTGCCTGGCTGGCTCAGTCAGTGGAGTGTGTGACTCTTGATCTCAGGGTTATGAGTTTGAGCCCCATGTTGGGTACAGAGATTATTTAAAACTAAAATCTTTGGGGCACCTGGGTGGCTCAGTCATTAAATGTCTGCCTTTGGCTCAGGTCATGATCCCGGGGTCCTGGGATCGAGCCCCGTATCAGGCTCCTGCTCCACGGGAAGCTTTCTCCCTCTCACACTCCCCCTGCTTGTGTTCCCTCTCTCGCTGTGTCTCTCTGTCAAATAAATAAACAAAATCTTAAAAAAAAATTAAAAATAAATTAAGATATAGTACTTAAAAAAAAAAAGAAAGAAAATGAAAGTCAAGGGGCGCCTGGGTGGCTCAGTCGGTGAAGCGTCTGCCTTCGGCTCAGGTCATGATCCCGGGGTCCTGGGATCGAGCCCCGCATCGGGCTCCCTGCTCCGCGGGAGGCCTGCTTCTCCCTCTCCCTCTACCCCTCCCACCCCGCCCCACTTGTGGTCTCTCTCTCTCGCTCAAATAAGTAATTAATAGAATTAAAAAAGAAAGAAAAGAAGGGCGCCTGGGTGGCTCAGTTGGTTAAGCGACTGCCTTCGGCTCGGGTCATGATCCTGGAGTCCCGGGATCGAGTACCGCATCGGGCTCCCTGCTCGGCGGGGAGTCTGCTTCTCCCTCTGACCCTCCCCCCTCTCATGTGCTCTCTCTCTCTCTCTCATTCTTTCTCTCAAATAAATAAATAAATAAAATCTTTAAAAAAAAAAAAAAAGAAAGAAAAGAAAATGAAAGTCAAGCCATAGAAAATATTTCAAATCAGGGCTGCCTGGCTGGCTCAGTAGGTGGAGCATGTGACTCTTGATCTCAGGGTTGTGAGTTCAAGCCCCATGTTGGGTGTAGAGATGACGTAAAAATAAAATCTTAAAAAAATATATAGGGCGCCTGGGTGGCTCAGATGGTTAAGCGTCTGCCTTCGGCTCGGGTCATGATCCCAGGGTCCTGGGATCGAGTCCCGCATCGGGCTCCCTGCTCCTTGGGAACCTGCTTCTCCCTCTGCTTCTCTCTCTCCCCCGCTCTGTCTCTCATGAATAAATAAATAAAATCTTAAAAAATATATATATATATATATATTTCCGGGGCGCCTGGGTGGCTCAGACGTTAAGCGACTGCCTTCGGCTCAGGTCATGATCCTGGAGTCCCGGGATCGAGTCCCGCATCGGGCTCCCTGCTCAGCGGGGAGTCTGCTTCTCCCTCTCCCGCTCCCCCCTCTTGTGCTCTCTTTCTCTCATGTAAATAAATAAAATGTAAAAAAAAAAAACACCGATATTATAAAATATATATATATATATTTCCAAATCATACACCTGGTAAAAGATATCCAGAACATATAAATACTATTACACCTGAATAAGACAACCCAATTTAATACTGGACAAGAGCCTTGAGTAGATGTTCCAAGGAAGACTCTTCATCAGGGAAATGCAAGTCAAACCCACAATGAGACACCACATCACACTGGGCTTTAATCAAAAAGACAGACAATGCCAAGTATCATCAAGGGTGTGCCTGACTGGAAACTTCTTATATCGTCAGCAGGATTGTAAAATGGTACCTCCACCTTGGAAAACACGGGGAATTCCACTTTTGGGAATCTACCCAAGAGAAATGAACATACGTTCACACAAGGACAAATGCAAATGTTCACAATCGACAAAAGGAAACAAAAAGTCCATCAATTGGCAAATGAGTAAAAGACAATGTGCTATTACTTATACAATAAACAGGACAAAGTACACATTCTGGGCCAACATCACTCCAGGGGGATCACAAGACAGCCTAAGACTGTTGGTTGTATGACTCCACATTTATAGGTACAGAAAGGACAGCGGTTGCCAGGGTCTGGGAGACAGGGGCTGCTGGGAACAGGCAACAAGGACAAAAAGCTCAACAAAAAAGTTTGGAGTCATGTTTCTACAACTCTACACAGTTACTAAAAAATAATTGAATTATAAACTTTGGATGGATGGATTTTGTAAATTATACCTTGATAAAGCTGTAAAAAAATTAGTTTGTCTATGTCATTTACTATTTTATTTGAATCCTGTGGAAAGTTTTAATTCACAGGTTTTTTTTAAGTACTGTGCGTTAACATTTATTAATTACCTCGTAGATATTCCTGTGACATGGGAGAGCACGGGGCCCCTCGGTGGTCTGTCCCGAGGCTGTTGCACGCTTTTCAGGTGCATCTGAGGAAAATGTTTGATGCCGTAAAAATGCTGCAGTAAACCTTGTCACCAAACCCCTGCTCCCATCCATGGTGATTTCCTCAGGGTACGTTTGTAAACGGGTCCTTGCTGAGACACGCCATCTGAACACTGTTACACTGTAAGGTGTCTGTTCACGGCGTGCTCCCAGCCCCACCAGCCACCCCCGTGTCAGGTAAGGCCATGCTGTTATCCGCACGCTCACCTCTCTTAGGTTCTTTGCTAATTTGATAAGAAGTTCAAAATAGTGTCACGGCCCCCTTGTGACGGTGCAAACACTAAAGGAAGCACCACACCACATTCCCCACGGGCTGGTTCCCACAGGTCTGCTCTCCACCCCCACAGAAAGGACAGGGGACAGGAATGGCTCAGTGCTGGGCTGGGGTGCTGCCCCCAGGGTCTCAGCCGTGGGGGGCTCTACAGGACCCCAGGGCCCTTCAACAGGACACTACATGGAGCAGAGAGGATGATTCTATGGATTAAGACACAGGCACACATCTAACTGTAACGCGTGCAGTTTAACTTGATTCCGATTCCACCAAAAAGTGAAAGAACCTTCACAAGGCAATCAAGGAAAATACTCTTTGGATCTCTAACGATGCTTAGGACTGTTGAGACTTTTCCTGGTTGGTATTCCAGATGCTGACCACTCCGTAAGAAATTACCCAAAACCCAGTGGGAAGCAAATGCGTTTCTCTATCACCCTCACAGACGGTGCAGTTCAGGCAGGGGGATGGGATGGTTTATCTGGTGCTGTGGGGCAGGGCTTCTGGGTTGTGAGCCCCAATTTTCAGACTAAGAAAAGCCACACCCCTGCCTCTCTCTCACCTGCGCCCTGAGCAGAGGCCAAAACAGAAGGAGACCTTTGGGGGTCCTGGGAGGCATTGTGTTTACAGAAGGGGAATGTGCGGGCCACATGTTCTTTGCTTTTCTTCCCTTCGAAAGAGGTGGACTCTAACTCCCTGCCCTTAAACCTGGGCTGGCTCAAGTTCTGGGCTTCACCAGTGAAAAGCTGCAGGAGTTTGGCTCCTGGCACTTCCTCGTGGGTTCACATGGAGGCTTGTGAACAGGCCTCTCAGAACATGGGCTCTTGGGCGCCTGGGTGGCTCAGATGGTTAAGTGTCTGCCTTTGGCTCAGGTCATGATCCCAGGGTCCTCGGATCGAGTCCCGCATTGGGCTCCCTGCTCCTTGCGAGCCTGCTTCTCCCTCTGCCTCTCTCTCTCTCTCTCATGAATAAATAAATAAATAAATCTTTAAAAAAAAAGAACATGGGGCGCCTGGGTGGCTCAGTTGGTTAAGCGACTGCCTTCGGCTCAGGTCATGATCCTGGAGTCCTGGGATCGAGTCCCACATCGGGCTCCCTGCTCAGCAGGGAGTCTGCTTCTCTCTCTGACCCTCTTCCCTCTCATGCTATCTCTCATTCTCTCTCAAATAAATAAATAAAATCTTTAAAAAAAAAAAAAAGAACATGGGCTCTTGGAATCTGGCTGCCAAAATTGCACAGGAGTCGTGCGGAAGGGCCTCGGGTTGGGGCCCCAGTGTGGACCTGATGTGACTGCAGCTACACTCAGCCCAAGACTAGCAGAGTTGTGACTCCCTGCTCCAAGCCCCTGCATTCTGGAGTGGTGTCTCACACAGCAGTGGATGCGTGAACAGAGTGGATGATGGTACTGTGGTTGTTGCTTCTCCCCAGAAAGGATCCCCTTCCTTTGAGATAGATACACGCTCAAATAGTGACGGTGGAAATACCCTCTGATGTTTGCTTCAAACCGGCTGCCTGTATGGGGAGGAGGGAGGGCACAGTGGAACCAGACAGGTCCCAGGCTGGTAACTGCTGAAGCTAGGCGGCAGGTGCACGGGCTCATGACACCGTTCTTTCTACTTTGGTGCTGTGGTGGGCCACCTCCAAGACAGGCCCAACGCCTCGCCTGCTGGTATTCATCCCTGTGGCCCCCTCCTACACCGTCCTAGGGCAGGTCGGTGTGGCCAGAAGAGTGCAGGAGGGGCCCTGCTTCTGAGATTTAGGTTACTAGAGACAGCACGGCTTCGTCTTGAGTGCTTGCTGTTTCCCTGGCTCTTGTTCTCTGTCCACCTCCCTCTGAGGCCTCACCTGGGGGAAGCCGGCTACCCTGCTGTGCGCAGCCCCCTGGAGAGGCCAGGAGTTGTAGGTGCCAGGGCACTAAATCACTCCAGCCCACAAAGAACTGAGCCTCCTGCTCACAGCATTTGCAAGAGCTTGGCATTCCAGCAGATCTTAGGGGCGACCGCTCTGGAGACCAGGAGCCAGGACCGCCTGCCAAGCAGCTCCCTGATCCTCAGGAACTGTAGAGTAACTGTTGTCTTAAGCCGCTAAATGAAGGGTGCATGTTTTTACACAGTAACAGATTCCGAATAAAATCCATGTTTGAAACTTTCTACGACAGGACTGATTTCTGTCTTACTTTTTTTAAAAGCACTTGAGCGGGGGGGGGGGGGGCGCCTGGGCGGCTCTGATGGCTAAGCGGCTGCCTTCGGCTCAGGTCGGGATCCCAGGTCCCAGAGGGAAACCCGCATCCGGCTGCCTGCTCAGCGGGGCGTCTGCTTCTCCCGCTCCCCTGCTTGTGCGCTCTCGGACGAATAAATAAAATCTTAATAAGTAAACAAATAAAAGCCCTTGCGTTACGTGAAAGCGACTTTCCCTCCACCAACGCAGGACCGCGGGCTGTGGGTTCCGGGTTTACGACAGGAAGCCTCACGAGCAACACACGGGGCCGGGCCGCACAGCAAGCGGACGGCGCGACGGCTGAGTTACCCAAAATCCGCAGTATTCCTCAAATATCAAAAAACCTCCCAAAGGGATAGCCAGGTTCCTATTTTGCATTCGGTTCGTGGCCGAACACGCCCCCCACCCCATGAGTGGGCCGCGCGCCGGCCCGTGCCGGCCGCGATCCCCGCCAGGCCCCGCGGGTCGGCCCGAGGCCGAGGGCAGCGGCGCAGGTGGGCAGGCGCCCCGGGGACCTGCTGGGGGGCCTGCTGGGGGCCCTAGTGTCCCTCGGCCTGCGCGCGGCACAGGTCGGACACCGGCCGCAGCCGGGGGCTTCTATCGCGCACGGGGAACAGCGCCCGGAAGCGACCGGGGCCACCTGCGCCGGGGAGCCTCCGAGGTCGCGCGGCGACGAGCGCCTCGGGCACAGGCTCCCCCCGGGCCGCGCCGGGGGAGCCCAGGGCGGCCGGTGAGCAGTCGGACGACGGAGACCGCCGGTCCCCGCGCTTCACAGACGCGCGTCAGGGCTCCTCGGGGCCAGGTCATGACGTACGGGGGACGCACGCGAGGCCGGGACACTGCCTCATGCCCTCGGCTGGCGGCCGAGCCCCGAGGACCAGAAAACAATGGCAGCCGGGCGCGCAAAGCCCCAGCCCGGCCCGACCTCGCGGCACGCGCCCACGAGGTCGCCTCCACAAGATGGTGGCGGCGCGCTCCCGGCAGCCCGCGCGCGCGCGCATGCGCCCTCCGCCGCCCGCCCGGCGCGAGCGGAAGTCGCGTGACCCCGGAAGTGGCCGGCCGGGCGCGCGCGGGCGGGGCGGCGACGTTCGTCATTCCGTGCGGGAGGGAGCGCGAGAGCGGCGCGGTCGACCCTCCGGTGAGCGGCGGCGGCGGCGGCGGCGGTGGGCAGGGTGGGGTGGAGCGGGGTGGGGCGGGGCGGGGCCGGGGAGGGGGACGCCTTGGGGCTGGGGGCGCCGCGCCTTTGTTCGCGCCGCTCGCCGGGGGTGGGCGCGGGCCTCCTTAGGGGCCGCCGCCCGTGCCTCGCGGCGCCCCCGCCCGCGCAGATGCGCGCCGGCCAGACCCAGGCCCGGCGCCCCCTCCCCGGGGATGCGGGCGCGGCGCCCGGCCCGAGCGGCGTGGCCCCCGAGCACCCCGCCCCGCGCGGTGCGCCCGCCCGCCCGGATTGCGGAGCCCTGCGGAAGGAAGTGTGGGCCGCGGCCATCGCCCTCGGAGGAGCCTGTCGCCTGCGGACACACTTGGGTGGCGTCAGGGCGTGCGCCCTATAGAGGAATTCCAGGGGAAGCGGCCGGGAGGCCTGGAGAAGCGGGCGGGCCCCACCCCACCTGTGGCGGCTCCCGGCGGCCCTTTGTGGGGCCTGGTGCTCGGGCAGCTCCAGGCAGCCAGCCCGGCCCCGTGGGGAGAGGCGTTGCTTATCTTTCCGGGGCAGGCTGAGGTCGCGCGTGGACTGGGCTCTGGCCCGCTCCTGTGCCGGCCAGAGGATCCGAGTGGGCTTCAGCTGTTCCTCAGCGATTCTAGCGGGGCGTGCGACGGGGACCCTTAACCTTAGGGAGCCCAGAGGGCTGTCCCCTGCACTGCCCCTTGCTCCCCCAGCGCCGTCCCAAGCTCTTCTGGGCCAGGATCCAGGAGGAGAGGGTCCTGAGACCAGGTGGGCATTGCAGCACTTCCCAAATTCTAGGTCACATACTCTCACAAGTTGGAAGGAAGGTTGGCAGATGCTTAGAGTTCCTCCTGCCCGTCTGGGACCCACCTGTGGGGCTCAGGCTGGCGCGGTCATCTGAGCTCCAGGAGAACCCTGCGTTTGCGGGCTGGGGCCTTGCTTCACTGTTAGGACAGAGCCCAGTGAGTGTGCGTGGTCAGGGAGACCCAGGAGGAGGTGTTCCTCGGCAGAGGGTCTGGGCGGCTTCGAAAGAATCGCAGGACTTTCGAGGTGACCCCACCCTGTCAGTGGGGGCTGGGGGTGCTGTCTCCTCCCCCAGGTGTGGGCGATGTATGCTGGGTCTTCTTGGGGAGCAGGACTGAGCAGGTCTTACTTGGGGATGCTCTACTGGGACTTCCAGCCGGGTCCCCGAGGTGGGCAAGGCAAGGAGTGAGGCCCTCTCTGGGCTCCAGGAGTCTGTGTTGGGACTTTTGCAAAGCTCTGTGTGCAGTAGCTTTCCCCCAAAAGGCATATGTTCCCTTGGACCCGAATACGGGGTCCGGTTACCCTCAGAGGGTCTGTCAGTACGTTGTACGTGTGCCGGCGGTGGGGCTTGCTGAGGGGCCGGGGAGGGAAGCGCTGCGTCCCTTCAGGCTGCCACAGCCCTGTGCTTGCCCACAGGTGTCTCAGACCAGCTAGAGGTGAGCATGGCTGAGCAGGAGCCCACGGCTGAGCAGCTGGCACAGATTGCAGCTGAGAATGAGGAGGACGAGCACTCGGTCAACTATAAGCCCCCCGCCCAGAAGAGCATCCAGGAGATCCAGGAGCTGGACAAGGACGACGAGAGTCTGCGCAAATACAAGGAGGCCCTGCTGGGCCGCGTAACTGTGTCTGCAGGTAAGCGGACTGACCCGTCACCTCTGGGTTTCTGCTGCCAGCCCCCCTCCCCGCCAGCGGCAAGTCGGGTGGGATGGAGCTCTAACCTGCCCTTGTCCGCAGACCCCAGCGTCCCCAATGTTGTTGTGACCCGCTTGACCCTGGTGTGTAGCACAGCCCCCGGCCCCCTGGAGCTGGACCTGACAGGTGAGTGGCATCGCTGAGGTCCTTGGCGGCTGGCACCCTGCTGTTTCTCAGGACGCGGGTGCCCTCTTGTGGGGGGCGGAAGAAGTGCAACCAGGAAGTCGGCCCGCTCTGGCTTTGGAGTGGCCTGGGTCCTGGGTGGGGCCTTGTGGGTGAGGGCGGGAAGGAAGGAGCGCGTGCGCCTGCAGATGGGGGGGTGCTGGGGTGAGCAGCTTCCTGTAGCTGAGCCTTTTAGTGTAGTTTTTTTCTCGGGCGCAGGCGACCTGGAGAGCTTCAAGAAGCAGTCCTTTGTACTGAAGGAGGGCGTGGAGTACCGGATAAAAATCTCTTTCCGAGTAAGGCACACGCTGTGGGAGGTGCTGGGAGGCCTTGGGGCTGGAGGGCCCCCACCGAGCTCTGCCTGGGCTCTCTCCCTGCAGGTGAACCGGGAGATCGTGTCCGGCATGAAGTACATCCAGCACACGTACAGGAAAGGCGTCAAGAGTGAGTGGGGGGGCGGGGGGCGGCGGTGCTTGACCCCTGCCTCCAAGATGCAGTGGCTGGCCTGTGGGAAGGGGCAAGGTGGAGGTGGCCGCCCAAGGGCTCTGGGATCAGGAGAGAGAGGAAGAAGGCAGTGTGTGCCCTCGGCCCTGGGTGGGGTCAGGCAGCTCTGGTGACCAGCTCATCTCCTGCACACAGTTGACAAGACCGACTACATGGTGGGGAGCTACGGGCCCCGGGCAGAGGAATATGAGTTTCTGACCCCCACGGAGGAGGCGCCCAAGGGTATGTTGGCTCGAGGCAGCTACAACATCAAGTCCCGGTTCACAGACGACGACAAGACTGACCACCTGTCCTGGGAGTGGAACCTTACCATCAAAAAGGAATGGAAGGACTGAGCCCTGGCCCGGGAAGCGGGCAGGCCTTCGGACAGACAGACGGACCTGTCTGACGTGCCCCACCCCTACCACCCCCACCCCATCCCAACCCCTTACCAAAGTGCTGACGGGTCTGCCCCCCTGGCCGACCCTACCCATCCCTCCTGGCCCTGCCCCGCAGGCCCCAGCCTCCTCGGTGGTCTTCGCCTTGCTGCTTCTGCCTGTGCTGGGGGGGTAGAGGGGGGAGGGAGCCTCCAGGCCAGGCCTCCACCTCCCCTTCCGTACCCCTTCGGGTTCCCCCACCTGTCCTGACCTGAGGCCCTGGCTTTTCCGAGGGAATCTCATGGGGTGCTCAGGTCCCTGTGGGCCTTTGCAGTTGCCCTGAAGCCTGTTCTTTCTTTTCTTCCGGGGTGGGGGTGGGGTGGGGTGCATGATTCGAGGCCTCTTGGGGGCCAGCCACCCTCCTGCTTTCACCTGTCCCCGGTCAGTTCATCCATCGCTGTCAGTAACTGTCTAACCATGATGCCTTAACATGTGGAACGTGTGCTGTGGGGGCCGTCACTAACCTCTAACCCCCCCATGTCTGCATGAGCATGTGGTCCCCCTGGTCCTTGCCCCATCTGCAGTCCCCGTGGCCCGGGGAGGTGTGGGGTGTGCTGCTGTTTCCCCCCCCGCCCGTCAGGGCCTGGCCAGCCCCCTCCCCCGGCCAGGGCTGTGCAGACGGCTCCAGGGGCTGGGGGAAAGCCAAATTGCCAAAACTGAAGTTGCCTCCATTCCCATCTGGGAGGCCAGGTGTCCTCATGCCTCTGCCTTCTTTGTCCCAGTGGGCAGTGCTGGAGCCCGCGGCCCCAGCAGCCAGCCCTCGGCGGACAAAGCCGGCGGCCGAGCCTTACTTGTCCCACCGGGGCCTGCCGGCCTGGAGTCGTGTGCCTGGCCTGTCAGTATTTATTGCCTCCATATGTGCCGTCCTCTGGGCCCCCTGGCCTGCCACCTCTGCCCCCAGGCTCGGTGCCACCATCCCCGGCAGGCCCTCCCCGGACCCAGCCAGGACAACTGCGGGACCAAGCGCGCACAGTCGGAGCCCTCCCCTGTGCCTCCCCTCCCCTTGCCTTCCTTGTTGGGCTCGGGCCTAGAATGTTCAGGAGCCTGACCCTGCTTCTCTTTTTCTGACCGGGAAATAAACTCCCCCAAAGGAGCCAGGGTGTCTGCTGCTTGTCTCTGGAGGGGGGTGGGGGGCGGCTGGGGTGCATGGGGTGGTACTGGGGCTTCCCCCTGGGCCACAGCCACTGCACTTGTGGCTATGGAAGAGTGAATGGAAGGCTTTCGTACCAGTTTCATCTGGCCGGTGCTTCACTGGGTGTAGGCCTGATGTCGCCCCAAATTGCCCAAGTTACCCCGTTCTCGGCCAGTGTAGGGTGGGTGCACAGGTCTGTCTGGGAGTCTGGAGCACGGGCTCCATGGAGGAAATGCCGCAACCCTGAAGAAGGGGAAGCTTGCTGGAGATGAGACCTGTGCCAGAGGCAGTCCGTGGAGGGAGGGGGTGAGGGGGTCCCTGCATGGTGTGGCCGGGCTGCCCTGCGGTGGGGGCAGGAGGGCGCCGGGAGGTCGGTGCTGTGGGCGGCAGGGCTCTGGAGGGCCCCACGGGATCAGGGGTCCAAAGGTGGAACGGGTGAGGTGGGGTAGCCAGGAGGAGACTGGGGGACCCTCACTGCTTGGAGGTGCAGAAGAGCAGCAAGAGGGACCCCTAAAGGACAGCCAGTCCCATTGCCAACAAGGCCTCTACTGGACCCTGGGGGTGGGGGTGGAGAAGGATGACACTGCCGCCCCCACCACCCGAGGGCGTTAGCAACTATGTGCCCCCTCCCCAGCCCCAGGACGGAAAAAGGGCAGATGGGGAACCTAAGCTCCAGAAACCCCCTCGTCTGGCCTGAGGCCTGTTGTGAAACCTCTCTCCCCGCCGTCTGAGTGGGTTAGCAAAGTGGTTTTGTGCCACACTTGGTGGGGACGGGAAGCTGCTCTCTTAGAGGCTGCTGGCCACACCTTTGGGGGCCTGCCCTCCTCCCAGTGCTTACCAGCAGGGTGTGCTCTGCCAGCAGCTTGTCGCCGGCTGGGGCTGGGGTGGACCAGTGACCACACGCCTGTGCCAGGGCCGCTTCCGCGGGCTGGCCACCGCCTCGGCCCCGCTCACCAGCGCCCCTGCTGGACGACAAGGGAAGTGGCACTTCTTGCCCAAACACAGGTCCGAGAGCCGCCGCAGGAAGCAGCCGAGGCCCGGGCTCTTGATTCCACATGCCACAGAGGTACAGAGCGGGCCTGCCCCAAGTCAGGTGGCACAGGCTCGAACAGGAAGAGCCAGTGGGGCTACACCGTTCCGGGCTCTGGGTCTGGGCGCCTTTTCCACTGAACTCGGACCAGCTACCTATGAAACTCCCCCCTGCCCCCAGAGGTGTAGCCAGGCAGCAGCCCGCAGCTCAGTGGGCCCATTGCAGCCCTGGGGCCGGCCACGGCCACACCTCTCCCAGCACATCTCCTCAAGGGTCCAGTGAAAATCTAAATCCAGGGCGCCTGGGTGGCTCAGCCGTTAAGCGTCTGCCTCCGGCTCAGGTCATGGTCCCAGGGTCCTGGGATCGAGCCCCGCATCGGGCTCCCTGCTCGGCAGGAGGCCTGCTTCTCCCTCCCCCACTCCCCCTGCCTGTGTTCCCTCTCTCGCTGTGTCTCTGTCTCTGTCAAATAAATAAATAAAATCTTAAAAAAAAAAAATCTAAATCCAGGGTCATCGTGCCGTCAGCAGCTCAGTGGGCCAGGGCCTTCTGAGGCTCTGTCAGGCCATGGACTTTCCCAGCTTTAGTCACACATGTGAACTCAGACCCTAAGTGCTGAGTTGTACGGGCACCTTGCCAAGAGCCAGGACTTTGCTCCGGCCCCTCCCCAGGTGAAGGGCCACATAGGGCGGTGTCCGCAGGACTTGCGAGACGTGTCCCCTGGGTCCCAAGTCTAAACCGATCCTCCTGGTTTCGCTTTGAACCTGTCTGTACAGCCTGGGGGGCCTGTGCCTGTGGTCCTCTCCCACCCCGCCCTCTGTCCATGTCCCCTAGGAAGCCCCAAGCTGCCCCCTCCTCATCTACCCCCATATGGGCCCTTCTTCCACCAAGGAGGTGCCGGTGGACGCCAGGTCAGGACCTCTGATGTGACTGATTAATCACCAATTACTGTGATTTATAATAAACTTCATGCCCCACACTGTCCCACTCCATAATCAGGACCCCCTTCCGCGCCCTCCCCCAGGGCCACAGCTCCCCACTGCGCCGCAGCATGCACGTGTGCGGGGCTGTGCGGTCCTGCCCGGCAGTGGGACACTGTGGCCCAGCTGTCCTTCAGTAGCCCAGCGTGTCCATGAGCCTGCTGTTGACTCCCTCAACACCTCCTCTCCTATCACAGATTGGAAAGGAGTTTTATTCTGAGAACTCTATTTAAAAAACAAGAAAAGATTTTATCTATTTGAGATAGAACAAGCGTGAGCAGGAAGGCAGAGGGAGAGGGAGAAGCCAACTCCAGGATCATGACCTGAGCCAAAGGCAGACGCTTCACTGACTGAGCCACCTAAGCAACCCGAGAACTCCATTTTTGAGAATAGTATTTATCAAAACATCTTATCACTTAGTAAGTAGCTCACAGGAGATTTAATGGGTACCTCCTCAGAGAATGAGAGATGCCTGGAGGGTGCCGTGAAGCAGTGGTTCTGGTCCCTGAGACCCCAGAGCCACAGTCACAGGGGCGGGGCGGGGCGGGGGCTGACCTCCCAGGGCACATTCCAGCTCAGGGCCCAGGGTACAAGGTGAACATAGCCCCATGGCCTCTCTCTCGAGCTGCTTTCGTAAGGTATGTGAGGGGGTCTTAGGGAGGAGGTGGATGCCAGCTCTCCCCTCAAAGCTGAGGCCTGCAGAGGTGTTCAGGAAACCCCCGTGTTCTGGGACCAACCTCACAGCAACTGGGGATCTCAGACCTTCCCCCAAACAGCCCTCCTTCCAGCTGAGAACCCCACTTTGCTGCTCCTTCACAGGTTGGTACGTGAGGCCAGTTCAAGATGAGCAGGCACCTTGAGAAGGCACTTCAGTGCAACCAAGATACCAAGACACCATGCCCCGTTCAGGCCAGAGCCTTGCTTAGGCCCCGCTGTGGCCACCCGGGCTGCACGGTCATCACCTGCGTCAAGATGCGCCCACCACGCTCAGCTGCAGCCATGGAGGTACAGACTCAAAAGAGAGTAAGGCTCATTCACAGCCACAACTGGATCCTTGTCTGGTCTGTTCTCCCCTTGATCCCAAAGTTCTCATCTTTTGTCAAGACTGTATGCTCTGGGGTGAAGCTACTCCAAACCATCATGAACTAATGAACATCATGGTATCTTAAATCTCTTCACTCTGTCCCCATCAGCAGAAAAAACTCAAGCCCCAATATGCAGGCATCTATAAACACTGGTCCCATGAGCGCCTCTGAAATCTAGACAAGATACAAATATCCCTTACATCAGGCCCCAAATTGTGGTCTGTAAAATAAGGGTCATGGCAATTACAAAAACACTGGAGTTAAGAGAGCAGCCATGAAGCAACTGCCCCCCATTCCCCAGAGAGCAAAGGGGACTTTGCTTGCAATTATTAGTTATGAAGAACTGTCATTCATCCATTGACCCACCAGGCCAGGGCCCCTCGGAAGCTGGGATGGAGGCCGGCACCTGCCAGGCACATGTTCATAGCCTTTCTGTGCCAAAAGTCCCAGCTCCCGTCAAGTCATCCCTGCGAAGACGTATCACAACGGATATAACCACCTTTGCTGACCCTTGCTCTACCGGCACTGGGGGAAGGACACAGAGAAACTGGTCTTGACCTTAAGGAATTCATATTCTAGCTGAGGGAGCCCCACATAGGAGATGAGAAAACACACCCTCAAATGCAACGTATCAAATGCAAACTCTCAAAAGTACGAAAGCATTTTTTTCTATGTCGTACCATTTCTGAAATGAGGATGTTACTACAGCCCAACGTGTACATTTAATGTGGGTGTTTCTTTTCTTCCTGCCAAGTTATTAAATTGATGATGAGTCCTAAAACTAGTGGTGGTGGCCTTTCATAACAAAGGAAGTGAATACAAATAAAGAGGCAGGTTTTTCTGGAGCAAAACGGACTGTTCAAGAAGGGGGGGTGGGGAGGGCAGCCAGGGGAAGGCGGAGGTGGTGCAGAGGCTTTGAGCAGTGAGGGAAAGGGACAAGCTGATCGGTCTAGAGCAGTGCCAACAAAAATAAAATTTGAGCCACACTCGTTATTTTAAATTTTCTAGAAGCTATGTTTAAAAAAAAAAAAAAAGACATGGCTAAAGTTGAGTACTTTCATTTAACCCAACGCATTCGAACATCAATGCAACGTATCCATATAAAAAAATTACGGGAATTCCCGTGCCCAGTGAACCAAGTCCCGGCCCGTGCTCCGCAATCTCGGGGGCAGCGCGCGGGGGCCATCCGGCAGCTGCGAGGGGCGGCGGCACCTGCAAGGCCCCGCGTCGCGCTCCGGAGCCTTCCACCGGCCGGACGCCGAGCAGCGCTCCGGGGCCGCGTCCCCGTTTCCGGATAAACAGGTGGAACGGCCAAACCTCCCCCTCCTCCTGCGCCCGCTCCGGGAGGGTTCGTCGCCCGCCTTCCAGCCCCAGCACGTCCGGCCCCGGTCATCCCCACGCCACCCGCGCGCCTCCTCGGCGCCCCGACCCGGCGTCGTGGTCGCCGCCGCCGCCGCCAGGCCCGCCCCGGCCCGCCGAGCCCGGAGCGCCGCCGTCCACGCCCCTAGCCAGGACCCTCGGCAGCGACCGCGCGAGCCTCACGCGCACCGGAAGTTGCGTTACACCAACTTCCGGCTCGCGGAGCCGGGGGGCGGTGTCAGTTACGGACAAGCCGTCCAATCAGAATGCAACACGAGGGGTTTCAGAGGCGCAGGCGCAGCTCCGCCCCGCACCTGGGAACTCCGCCCCACTGCCACGTTCGACGAAGGATGGCGCGGGGATGCGCGCATCTCCTGGCCAATCAGGAGCCGCAGAGCCCGGGCCTCCAAAGGCAGCAGCCATTCCAGACCTGCGGAAGGTGTAGGAGAAAGCCACCAGTCACAAGTCGAGGAAGAGAAAGTTCTCCTCCGGAAGCCAATGAGAAACCCGGGAAGAGTGCGAGCGCGAGCTCCTCGGCCAATCCCAGGCGAGGGCGAGGGCAGCCTCCACAGAGATTCCGAATCCGGGGTCGGGGGCCCAGTGCGGGTAGCCAATCCGAGCGCTTTGAAGGCGGGCCCCGAAGCCCGCCAGCCAATCGTGCGCGGGTACGGGCGGGCGCGCGCGCGGCGGCGGTCGGGCTTATAGGGGCGGGGCGGCCCGCGCGCGCTCTCGTGGCCTCGCTGTCCCGGCGGCGCCAACCGAAGCGCCGCGCCCGCTGCCGACATGCTGCGCCGCGCTCTGCTCTGCCTGGCCCTGGCCGCGCTGCCGCGCGCGGGCGCCGCCGCCCCGGAGGAGGAGGACCACGTCCTGGTGCTCCACAAGGGCAACTTCGAGGAGGCGCTCGCGGCCCACAAGTACCTGCTGGTGGAGTTCTGTGAGTGCCGCCGCCCGGGCCGGGCCGCCGCGGGGCGGGGACGGGGCGCTGCGGGGCCGGGGGCTCCAGGGCGCGGGAGGCTCCTCCGCGGGGCCGCTGTCAGCGTCCCGGGGACGCCCCTCCGGCCCGGGCGGACCCTGGGGGTGGCCGCCGGCCGCCTGGCAGGATCCCTCTGTCGGCCCGGGAGAACGGGGCGGACCCGGGCCCCACCCCGGAGCGCCGCGCCCCTGCCCGCGCTGCCTTCCCGCGGCGTGTCACGCAGCGTGCAGAAGCTGTGCGTTTGTGAGAGCGGACGGCCCGTCCGGGGCGGGGGGCTGGGCCCGGGGCGGCTGCTGGCCTTGGGCGAGGGGCAGCCCTGCCCCCGCTGAGCGCGGGGCTCGCACGCGCACGACGAGGTTTCGCTGTGTGCACCGGCGCTGCGGCGCTAGCCTCTTGGCCGCCCTGAGTTCCCAGAGGGCAGCCCGGGGACACGACGGCCCTTGCTGCCTGCAGGGGACAGGAGGGGACCCCTCCTTGGAGCGTGCCCTGTGCTGGCTGTGGGAGCAACAGGGGTGTGGGTGCGGGCTTGTCGTTTGTGCCCTCTGTCCCGATATTGCCTAAGAGCGTGGAGCTATCAGCTCAGCTGTGTGTTTTCACAGGGGCTTATCTCTGTGAGTAGATAAGGCTTTTATGGAAGGAAGTATGCAGGAGAAGGCAAGGGGAGCAGTGGAACTTGGTCAGTGCCGCTTTTTAGCACCCCATTTTCTTTTTCAGATGCCCCTTGGTGTGGCCACTGCAAGGCTCTGGCCCCCGAGTACGCCAAAGCTGCTGGGAAACTGAAGGCAGAAGGTTCGGAGATCAGGCTGGCAAAGGTCGATGCCACGGAAGAGTCCGATCTGGCCCAGCAGTATGGTGTCCGTGGCTACCCTACGATCAAGTTCTTCAAGAACGGAGACACAGCTGCTCCCAGGGAGTACACAGGTGTGACTGCCACGCCGCCCGTAACTGCCTGCAGGCCGTGGAACATACTGAGGGGCGGGGACGGGAACCCGTTCTCAGTCCAGTTCAGCCTCTCAGGCTCTCCTGAGGAGTGTTCTCCCATCCCTGCAGAATCTCGTGGGTGGAGAGGGACAGCCATCAGGGGTGGATGGCAAGCTGAGGCTTGTCCTAAGGTTGACCAGTGAGGAGAGGAAGGCTGGGGCCCTTGGGACCACACGGAGCAACAAGTGTAGTGAGGGCTAACTCAGGTGTGCCAGCCGCCAAGCCGAGTGCTGCCGAGTGACAGGCTGGCATCACTCACCTGTATGGCGGAGCTCTGTGCGGCAGGAGCTCTTGTGGCCGGCCACGTCTGGGGCTGCCTCCTGCGGGCTGGGCCCCTCTGTGGCCTGGTAGGTCCTGACGAGAGGAGAGACTTTTGTCTATGGAACCGGTTCTGTGGCTCTCCTGTCAGAATGCTCTGGAGCAGCCTAGTTAATCCTGACGCCAGTGACTCTGGTCTCCTTCCCAGGCTGCTGTTTTATTGTTCCCACGTTCACTTGTGTTCACTTTTGGAACAGGAAGCTCACAGTTCCCATGATCCCATCACTGACACGTAGCTTTGGCGCATGAGACAGCTACTCTCTTAATTCCACCTGTAACTGTTGACTCAGCTCTGAGCTGCCACTCAGGAGAATCTTTTTTTTTAAAGATTTTTTATTTGCTTGACAGAGACACAGCGAGAGAGGGAACACAAGCAGGGGGAGTGGGAGAGGGAGAAGCAGGCTTCCCACCGAGCAGGGAGCCCGATGGGGGGCTCGATCCCAGGACCCTGGGACCATGACCCGAGCCGAAGGCAGATGCTAAACGACTGAGCCACCCAGGCGCCCCAAATTTTCTTTTTTTTTTTAAGATTTTATTTATTTATTTGACAGAGAGAGATGCAGCGAGAGCGGGAACACAAGCAGGGGGAGTGGGGGAGGGAGAAGCAGGCTTCCCGCTGAGCAGGGAGCCCGATGCGGGGCTCGATCCCAGGACCCTGGGACCATGACCTGAGCCAAAGGCAGACACTTAACGACTGAGCCACCCAGGCGCCCCTAGGAGAATCCTTTTAAGTGTGAGCTTCCGCAACTTTCTCATGTTGGACCAGGTAGCCAAACTGAGGGGGAAAAGTGATCGGCCTCAGTTGCAGGAGGAGCAGACTTCTAGCTTTTCATTTGTCTGCCCTGGGTGGTACACAGGCGCATGATCGCTCTCGTCTGCTAGTCTGGGAGGCTTGTGCGGTAGGCCACCCCACAGACAGGGACACCTGAGTGGCCTGGATGCCCAAGGCCAGCTGGAGCTCAGCCTGTTTTCACAGGGAAAGCTGGTGTTTAGCTGACTTACTAACCAGCCTTTTTTTTTTTCCTTTTTTTTAAAAATTCCATTACATCTTTAATTAAGACGAGGCCACTGGGGGAAAGTGTGTGTGTGTGTGTGTGTGTGTTTAATGAGTTTAAATTCAGAGAGATTCATAAAATGCAGAGGGACCGGAGAAAGAAAATGAATTGTCACACTATTGCCCAGAGGTAGCCACTGCCTTTCCCTTGCTCCAAACGCCATCAAAGCTGCTCAGGTGCACAGAACAGGCTTTTTAGCCCTAGGATTTGCACAGGTGTGTGGAAAGAGAAGCGCCTGCTCTGGTTTTGGCAGAGAGCTCAGAGGAGAATGGCAGGGAGGGTGGGCCCTGGTTCTCAGTGGAACCGCATGTGTTTGGGCACAGCCGGCAGAGAGGCCGAGGACATCGTGAGCTGGCTGAAGAAGCGCACAGGCCCTGCTGCCACCACGCTGCCCGATGGGGCCGCTGCAGAGGCCTTGCTGGAGTCCAGTGAGGTGACCGTCATTGGCTTCTTCAAGGTAGAGGCTTTGGAATTTCATCTCGGGGCCTTCCCCCTCTGTCTCCCCATCCCCCCGTTGTGGGAGGAGTGTTCCCTGTGGCCTGGGCACTGCGGTCTGTCCTGCTGCTGACCCCGGCAGGGATCCTCGGTGTCAGGGTGCATGGCCGCCTCTGCTTCTTCTCCTCTGTAGGACGTGGAGTCGGACTTTGCCAAGCAGTTCTTGCTGGCAGCAGAGGCCATCGATGACATACCTTTTGGGATCACATCCAACAGTGATGTGTTCTCCAAATACCAGCTCGACAAGGATGGGGTTGTACTCTTCAAGAAGGTGAGTGGCCCTCCCGCGGCCCCACCCCGGGTGGTGAGCTGCTGGTGGCGGGGGGATTCTTTCCTTATTGCTCCCAGAGCTTGAGGACCTTGCCCAGGCAGCGCTGGGCCGCCAGCTAGACTTATCAAGGGCCCATTTTGCAACATCAGACCATAGGAGGCACTTAGACAACGGCCTTCAGACTTTGCGCTGTGGGCTCTTTGTTCTGGGTCGTGTGGCAGCTCCAGGGCCGTGTTTTAAGCACAGCCGCTTTGCAGGGTTAGCTCTTTTCAAAGAAACTGGTAAAACATATATAGCAAACTGTGCTATCTTAACTGGTTTTGAGCATAGGATTGTAAGTCCATGGTGTTAGTTACGTGGACACCGCTGTGTGAAGTGCACTCCTGTTTCCACGAGCTTTTTGCCCACCAGAAATGGACTCGGGAGTGTTGGCTCTTGGGAGAGCGTTCCCAGCGCTGGCCCAGCCCGACCTCCACACTGGGGGGGTCCTGGGCCACGTGCCTTTCGGTTGCCTGCGTGCCTGCACACGTGGCCTGGCTCACGTGTGCAGCATTACCATGGGGTCGCAGGAGTCTCTTGGTTTTTGTTAGCCACTAGACAGCCAGGTGGGCTGGCTGAACCCCCGTGATTTCGGAGTACAGCTGTCCTGCATTGGCCGGCAGCGTGTCCATGCTGTTCTGGTGGCACAGGCGGTGGAAAGGGAGAACGAGCTGAGAGAGCGAGGACAGAGGCACGTCCTCGGGGGTGGAGATGGGCCCTCTGAGTCCTGGTTCGTTCCCATGGTAGGAGGGCAGATTTAAAGCTCTAGCAAAGCCATACAGCGTGTGGTCAGAAGGGCCGGGTCCTGGGCTGGGGCCACCCCATGTGTGCGCCCCGTGTGGGGGCAGCCGGGCCGCGGTCAGCTCTGCTAACTCTCGCCTCTGACACCTTGCCAGGCACCGGCGGGAGGGGCGAGGGTGTCTCAGCCGCATGCCGAAGGACCGCGGACACCCAGGCTCGGGTGGCTTTCTTCCAGTGCCCTCGCCATCCCACTGTGTCTGCGGTCCGTCCTTTCTCAGAAGAACTCCAGACGGGGTCTGCTTTCTCCAAGGGAGCAGCGTTGTTAGATTAGCCAGTAGTCGTCGCTCGGGGGCTCAGGAAATCCCAGTTACGTGTGTGCTTGGGGGGGCCCGTGGGAGGCCCTTGGGCGTGGTGAGAGTCCTGGGTCCTGAGGTTGAGGCTGACAGAGAAAGGGGTTTCTCTGAGGCCACTGAGACCCATACGGCTTCCTGCGTCCACACAGTGCTCCCCTATCGCCCCGAAGACCCAGAGCACCAGTTTTCATGGAGGACCCTTGGTGCTCACATGTCCCTGAAGGTCTGCGGAGGCTCCACAGGCAGGAGCGCGGCGGGCGGGCTGACCGCCGTGTGCTTCCTTCCTGTGGTCCGTGCTTGCCGGGCACAGCCGACCCCCTTGGGTCTGATGCCGGTTGGGGGGCAGTCTTGAGCAGAAGCCCGGCAGAGCCCGGGGACTTGGTGCTGTGCAGGTGAGTTGTGGCTACAGCTGCGGTCCCGCGGGCCGCACCACGGCCGAGAGGGGAGAGGCTCAGGTCCAGCTCCCGAGTTCGTGCCGTGCTGCCTCCCGTCTTCCCACCACCATCCGGTTTGTTTTCCCCAATCTTTGCTTGTCCCCCTTCGTCCAGGCTGTTCAGCCCAGTTCCTCAGAGTGCGCTGGGTCTTCCTGTCTGCCCAGGGCCGTTAGGGGCGGCCTCGCTGAGCTGGGCGCCTCCCCAGCAGGACAGGGCAGGTGGGCTCCCAGGAGTGGCCAGTTGCCACTTGCTGGAAGGATGGAGTCTTGGGTTGTGGGTCACTGCCGGTGGACCTTTGGTTTGAGAGCTACTTTCTGTCTTTGTCATGGTGTTTGCGTTTTCTTTTTTATTCTTTGAAGCTGGAGGGTTAGGAGTGGCTGTGGGGCTAGCCCTCTCCTCCACTGCCTGCAGCGTCGAACCTTTTGGGGACGTTTGTCGTTGGAGCCTGAGGGAGCCAGCCTCTGCTGCTGTCCCTAGCTGAGTGAGGGCGGGCTGGCTGCTTTTCCCCAAAGTAGACGTGAACATGGTGGGATGTGGCACCGTCACTGAGAAGATTGTGTCTCGAGACAGATGGCATGCGGCAGGGCTGTTCTTCGGGCCTCGGCGTGAAATCGGGCAGACCGCTCACAGCGTGTGGGTGGAGACACAGTTCTGGGGGAGCGGGGGTTACTGTGGCCTATGCCTCTCGTAGGGGCTCACAGCATGCCTGGGCAAGCACGCCTGGTGGAGCCAGGCCTCCTGGCCTTGGCCTCTCTGCCTCCATTCCCTCTCCTCTGCCCCAGGTTTGGGGAGGAGGAAGCAGGCTTCAGCTTCATCTGTGGGGGGGGCTCCCAGTGCCCAGCCTTCCATGTGGTCTGACTCAGCCACTGTCGTGGTCAGGCTGAAGCTCAGGCTCTAACGGAACGATGGCAGGAGCAGGGAGTGGCCACCTGCTCTTCTAGAAGTTCCTTTGGGGAAGCATAGAGGGAAATGACTGGGAAGAAAAGGAGAGTAGTTTCTCTCCCTGGGTCTGATATGACAGTTCAGAGGGAATGACAGAAGGTTCACCTGTACTCTCCCCTGGGCAGGCTCGAGCAGAGCATCAGCCTGTCTGCGTCTGGAGTGGTGTCTGCGCACCCCATCTAGAGCCAGGGCTGTGGCTTGGCTGCAGGGCCCCCCTTGGGCCTCTCTGGGCAACAACCGCAGCCTTCCAGCTTCGGGCCCCAGGACTCCTCGAACTCTTCATGTTATTGGGGATCCCAGAGAGCTTCTGTGGCCGCAGATTGTTCCTATTGATTTTTATTGGGTCAGAAATCACAACTGAGAAATTTTTTTTTTCCAAATATTTTATTTATGGGGCGCCTGGGTGGCTCAGTTGGTTAAGCAACTGCCTTCGGCTCAGGTCATGATCCTGGAGTCCCGGGATCGAGTCCCGTATCGGGCTCCCTGCTCGGCGGGGAGTCTGCTTCTCCCTCTGACTCTCCCCTTCTCGTGCTGTCTGTCATTCTCTCTCTCTCACAATAAATAAAAATCCTTTTAAGATTTTATTTGAGAGCGGCAGAGGGAGAAGGAGAAGCAGGCTCCCCGCTGAGCAGGGACCCCCCCCCCCCCCAACGTGGGGCTCAATCCCAAGACCCCAGGATCGTGACCTGAGCCGAAGGCAGACGCTTAACTGACTGAGCCACCCAGGCGCCCCTAAGATTAATGTTTTAAACACCTTGTTCATCCAGAGGTGCCTGGCTGGCTCAGTCGGTGGAGGGGGTGACTCTTGACCTCAGGGTCGCGAGTTCCAGTCCCAGGCTGGGCGTGGAGGCAACTTAAACCTCGTTCATTCAAAATAACAGGGTGCCTGGGTGGGTCCATTGTTAAGCGTCTGCCTTCAGCTCAGGTCATGATCTCAGGGTCCTGGGATCGAGCCCCGCATCGGGCTCCCTGCTCAGCGGGAAGCCTGCTTCTCCCTCTCCCACTCCCCCTGCTTGTGTTCCTACTCTCGCTGTGTCTCTATCAAATAAATAAAATCTTTAAAAAAATAACAGTTATCACAAGTTAACAGTCTTGTGAAAGTTGGTTTTTCCCAGATGATTGCCCCTGAGTGGTGACTGTTTGGTTTCTGCCAGTCACTAACGTCTGCCTGGTGGAGGGATCCCTGGCTGACCTCCCTCTGTCAGGACATCCCTCATCACTCTGCTTCCATCCAAGGGCACAGCACGCTTGGGAGAGAGCGTGTTCTGAGCGGGAGCAGGAAATTGCAGCCGCTCTGAAAGGCCCCACACTCTCCTCTTGGTGTCACTGTTGCCTGTGGGGCCGGACAGATGCTCTCTGCAGCCCTCCTCTGGCTTTGTTTTGTGGACAGAGGCATGTGGCTTCCTCTCCCCATTGCTCTCAGAAGCCCGGACAGGAAGGTGGCCGTCAGACTGCCAAGCCGGGGCTGCCGGGGGAGGGAGGGAGCTGAGGGAGGCTTTGGGAGCACCAAGGTGCTCATGGCCCTCTCCCTCTCTGCGTCCACAGTTTGATGAAGGCCGCAACAACTTTGAGGGGGACGTCACCAAAGAGAAGCTGCTGGACTTCATCAAACACAACCAGCTGCCGCTGGTCATCGAGTTCACGGAGCAGGTGTGGCTCTCCTGTGGGTCCTGTACCCTGGGGGGGGTGGCACGGGAGAGCCCCGAGGTCTCTGCTCCGGGACCCCCCACATACAGAACGTTGCATCGGTGGCCTTGTAGCTGTTGAGAGAATATCCTGTGTTCACGGCTCAGCTCATGGCTCACACCCAGTAATCTATGCTTATGACACAGACAGCCCCAAAGATCTTCGGAGGTGAAATCAAGACCCACATCCTGCTGTTCCTGCCCAAGAGCGTATCTGACTATGACAGTAAACTGAGCAACTTCAAGAAAGCCGCTGAGCGCTTCAAAGGGAAGGTGAGCAGCTCGCATGCCTGCCGCAGGCTGCAGGGCGGCCCAAGGGTCCCTCTGGCTCTCAGGACTGTCCCGGAGGGGACCTGGTGAAGTGGGGACCAGAAACTGCCTTCAGCCCTCAGCTTACCCTGCTTACCCTGCCTCTTCTCCCCCCAGATCCTGTTCATCTTTATCGACAGCGATCACACTGACAACCAGCGCATCCTAGAGTTCTTCGGCCTCAAGAAGGAGGAGTGCCCCGCTGTGCGCCTCATCACCCTGGAGGAGGAGATGACCAAGTACAAGCCGGAGTCGGACGAGCTGACAGCAGAGAGGATCGAGGAGTTCTGCCACCGCTTCCTGGAGGGCAAGATCAAGGTGGGGGGGCCGCATCCTGGCGAGGGGCTGGCCAGTGCTGGCCGCCGGGCCCTCAGGGCCCCAGGCTTCCTGTGGCCACAGGTGGAGGATGTCTACGCCTGAGTGGAGACCCCTGAGGATGGGGCCCCCTCCTGGTCCCCCTGCTTGGGGAGCATGGAGCAGCCCCGACCTCGCGGGCACGGCCCTCTCCCGAGGCTCCGTGAGCAGGTCTTGTCCTCTGAGGACAGCTGGGGGCCCCGAGGGCCAGTGGGGGCCCCGGGCATCCGTGACCCTGCCCTGCCTGCCCTCCAGCCCCACCTCATGAGCCAGGAGCTGCCTGAAGACTGGGACAGACAGCCCGTCAAGGTGTTGGTCGGGAAAAACTTCGAAGAAGTTGCCTTTGACGAGAAAAAGAATGTCTTTGTGGAATTCTGTGAGTGAAGCCCCTCCAGCTTCCCGGGTCTGGCCTATGAGGGCGTGTGCGCTGGGGGCGGGCGGAAAGCGGCGCTGGGCTCTGCGCCTCAACACGGCTCTCTTTCAGATGCCCCATGGTGTGGGCACTGCAAACAGCTGGCTCCCATTTGGGATAAGCTGGGAGAGACGTACAAGGACCATGAAAACATCATCATCGCCAAGATGGACTCGACGGCTAACGAGGTGGAGGCCGTCAAAGTGCACAGCTTCCCCACGCTGAAGTTCTTCCCCGCGAGCACGGACAAGACGGTGCGCTGCCGGCTCTGGGGGGGGTGCCGCCGCCCAGCTTCCTGCCTGACCCTCCCTCTCCCTCTCCACAGGTCATTGATTACAACGGGGAGCGGACGCTCGACGGTTTTAAGAAGTTTTTGGAGAGCGGTGGTCAGGACGGGGCCGGGGATGATGATGTGAGTGGGCGTCGGTGGGCGCCCTGGAGGGGCGTGTGTCCCTGGGCCGGGCAAAGCCACTCTTCCTGAGGAACACTCCGGATGGAGGCCTTTAGAAGGGTCTTGAAATGTTGACGTTTGCTTGGGGCACTGTACACTCGTCCCATAAGGCTCCCTGCTAGCCGGGACTCAGAAGCTCCTCCCCAGCCGCTTGGCTGAGGTGTCCCGCCATGCAGCAGCTTAGGCCTGTCCAGTCGGCCTTGGGCAGCCGGGGCGACGCAGTGGGTTGTCCAGGCCAGAGCGTCTGCTGGGGGTGGGGCAGGGGCTGCCCGGAAGCGGCAGCAGGCCTGCCGCCGGAGTGTGCGCTGAAGCTGGCGGGGTGGACCAGCACGTGCTGCTGGGTCCTGGGGCTGTCACTGGCCCCACAGACCCTGGAGGCTGGGGTCCTGGGCTCCCCTCCTACCCTGTCTGCTCTGCAGAAGCTCCCCTGCACGTCTGCTCTTCGAGACCAGGGTTAGCTGCTTCCATCCGAATGGCCGGCTGGGTCCTGCTGTGCAGGGTGTGGGTGACGGGGCCGGGCTGTGCCACTGGCCCGACCATGCCCCTGCACGGCCCTTCCTGACGGGTTCCGTGTCCTCCCTCCCCCACCCCAGGATCTGGAAGATCTGGAAGAAGCAGAAGAGCCTGACCTGGAGGAGGAGGAAGATCAGAAAGCTGTAAGAGATGAGCTGTGACCTGGGCACCCCAGACACGACACCCCCGCGGGCAGCGTGCCCTGGCAGCGCGGCCTCCGAAAGCCCGGGGACCTTCACAGGCAGGAGGGAACACCGACCAGAAATGCAGGGAATTTTTCTGAAGCAACACTTCATCCTAACACGTGTAAATTTAGACCCATCTCTTCTGCTTTTCAATTTTTGGAAAGGGATTTCTCTCCAGGCCAGCTCACCTTGGTGGGCCGTTTTTTTTTTTTTTTTTTAAATTGTGATGTACTTTTTCGTACATGATTTTGTCCAAAGCGCTCGTTAAAATGTCCTGGAATCTCATGCAGGTGAAGTCTCCTTCCTATTAGGTTTATACTATCACTTTAAAAAATTCCACTTGTGGGATTTTGAGACATTTTTGGACGTCAGGGTGTCTGTCCCACTGTGGCCGGGCCTCCCTGGAGACTCCTGTCCCCTGCGTGGGGAGGGGCCGGGCCAGGCTGGACGGCTCCCTCTCACCTCGTGCCGGTGTCGCCGTGACGGAGCGTGGCTCTCATGTTGTTGGCTTAAATGGAGACGCTGGGTCTCTGTCACGGGGGGCCTTTTACGACTGCAGGGGGTGGTGGGTGCCGGCTGAGCCCAGGACAGACCTGGGCAGCTCCCCTGCCTCCCCAAGCCAGGCTCCCCGGTGCTCTGACTTCCAGTGCCACCTGAGGCCTGCGGCAGGCAGAACCAGAACCCTCCATTCCCAGGCTAGGAAACGGCCAAGGGTGCTTGAGCCGAACCACGTGTGGGCCGTTCTTCAGCCATTTCTACCACGATATTGGAATTGAACACATTGGCCAAATAAAGTTGAAATTTTACTACCTCTTGTCTCTGCTGTATGAGCTCTCCAGGCCACAGGGAATGGGCTGGGGTCAGGCCTCTCCTTGTCGGGGCACCTTTCTTGGAGCATGGTGCTTCCACGGGAGCTACAAGCATGTCACAGGTCACCAAGCGCACACGGCCAGGCTGCTTTGGCTTTATAGGGATGGGTGTCCCGGTGCTGTCCTGGGGCATCTAGTGGCCACTACATGAGTGCTGCTCCACGTGGAGCCCACCCAGCCAGCGCCTTGTCTTCCTGCCACCACAGAGCCTGACGAGAAGCTGGCTGCGTGAGCTCAGAGGTGGGTGAACTGATAGCATTGCTACGCTTACCACCGAGCCTGCACAAATCAGGGTCCGTGTTAAATCACACAGGTTTTAAAATGTAATTTGACTTCTAGAACCTCAGCTTGCTTGTAGTTCACGCTGAGAAAAGAACAATTGGAATTGGTTTTCCTACAGACAGGAAGCGTAGCTGTCGGGCTGGGCAGACGGCACTTGTGAGCCTGACTTGGTGACTCCTGGGGGTCCTGGGGAGCTTGGTGGCACCTGTCGGCCCCTCTCGAGAGCAGGACCGCACGGGGGCTGGCAGGACTCCCATGGTTGCCCGGCCATCGCCACCTGGTGCTTTGCATCTGTTGGTCTCTGAGCATGTCTACAGTGGCAGGTGGGACCGGAGGGCCACCTGCTGACACCCTGGCAGGGAATGGACGTGGACATACACAGTCCACCTTAGGTCAGGGACAGAGCACACAAAGCTAGGTTTCCAAGGAGCCCTGCCTGCCACTGCACGAGTCCCACCAAACCCTCCAGCCCCGACTTGCCCCCAGAATAGGAAGGACACATGCATTGCTCGATCCCCGGCCCCCCAGCTCTGATGCCCGTGAACGGGTCGGGGCTTCCCGGGGCCGGTGCGCAGCAGGAGACACGTGCCCGGAAGATGTGCTGTGAACGTGGTTCTCCCAGTGTGTTCTCCGCCTACTCTCCCGGCCAGAGGCCCATGTGCCTGCCCTTGCCCTCCCTGCTGCCAGCAGCCCAGGTGAGCGGTCCACAGCCAGTGTGCCCGGAGGACCCAGCGTGAGCACCCTGGGCGGCGCCAGCCAGGCCTTCTGCCCCTCCTCCAGCTCAGCGGCCCTGGTCCTTGGGTGGCCTGTGCCTGCGCTGGCTTCCAGCTCGTCCACTCCAGGGTTCATGCGTGTGGTGCCGACACAATGAGACACGTCTCCAAGGAAAGGCGAGCTTGGGCACTTTAGCTTCTGTAGGAGGAGGGTGGCAGCCCTGCCCTCCAAAATGTGAGCTGTTCCCCCAGGGGGACACATGGACTCCCGCGGAGGAAACCAGCACGGAACAAGGCCATCAGAAATCACAGCTGGGGTGGGAGGCTGAGCCCAATCCTGTGCCCCCTGCCCCAGTGATGGGTGTGAGTGACCCTGAGGACCCAGAGAGCGGGGGGCCAGGCGCAGCTGCCCAGCACTGCTGTCATGTGTTCCGGGCAGGGCGGGGGGTGGGGAGGCAGTGAGTCACCCATACCTTCCCTCTTTCGCAGAGGCAGCTGATTAGCACATTCCAGGGCCTGGATCTGCTGGGAGGCTGTGGGGTGGAGTCCAAAACCTAGCAGGGCTGGTGGATTAGCAGGCAACTTTGCACGCTTAGGGGGGTCAGTTAAGGCTTAACAGCCCGGGACATCCCAAACCTCCCTGTCTTCCTCCCCCCGCCCCCTTCTCTCCTGCTCTCTCCAGGTGCTGAGAAGCTTCAGTCCCGGAAGTGCACCAGCCCCTGGAGGTCCTCCGGCCTCAAAGCCTGCTGGCAGGGAAGGGGCCTGCTGTGGGCCTGCACCCATTCTCCTAACAGGCCCTCCAGCTCCTGGCTTCTGCCGGATGCAAAGCCTGACCAGTTGTGTTCCTCCGACTCTTCAGAGTGAGCTTTTTGGATTCATTGTCTTACTTTGCTTTAGTCCTCTACAAGGCAGAAGCCCAACATTGTACAAACCAGGTCACTCCACGAGTCCATGTGGGCGTCAGGGACCAAACTGGATCAAAACAGGTTTGGTTCTACTGTGGTCGCATGAGAGATAGACTTTGCGAACAATCTCAGGTCAGATGCTCACCCCTGCTTCTGACGGAAGGTTTCCAAATGAGATGCCTCAGGTCATGCCCGTGGTTTAGAGGACAGTCCCATGTCCTCGCTAGAATAAAAAAACACATTAAGGGACGCCTGGGTGGCTCAGTTGGTTAAGCGACTGCCTTCGGCTCAGGTCATGATCCTGGAGTCCCGGGATCGAGTCCCGCATCGGGCGCCCTGCTCAGCGGGGAGTCTGCTTCTCCCTCTGACCCTCCCCCCTCTCATGTGCTCTCTCTCTCTCTCATTCTCTCTCTCTCAAATAAATAAAATCTTAAAAAAAAAAAACCACATTAAGTACCTTTCAGGGGATCTGTTGTGACTGGGGGGCTCTGGGCACCCGTCCCTTCTCTGATCCAAATGGAAACGCCAAAACCACAAACCCCCAAGCTCTCAGCTCACCTTAGTTGGGTGGACCAAGGGGTGCATCATCGGGGTTGCCAACAGGCTGGCGCTTGGCCTGTCTCTAGCCCAAAGCCGGGTCACTCTCAGGAAGGGCTGCACCTTTGGCAGCCTCATCCAGGGTTCTGCGAGGGCAGACAGAAGTTCCCATGACACCAGAATAGGCAATCTTCACATCAAAGGAAAGTTCTGTCTCCTGGAAACCAGCCAGAAGAAGCTACACTGACTCCGCCCAAGTGACCAGGAGTTAAGATCACCTGGCACCATCCTCTGAGCCCTGGAGTACAGGGACACTGGGCACCAGGCCTGTATGGGGGCCCTGGCAGGGCCTGGGCTGAGAGGGGGGGTTCCCGTGGGGCTGGACCGGCCAGCAGCGGGTGGGGGCTCTGAGGCAGGCTGGGGAACCCTTGTCAGGGCAGGGAGTCTGTCTTAGGCAGTGCCCTGTTTCTCCACAGCATTTGGCCCAAGGCTTTGCACCTAGAGGGTGTTAAATACATTTGTTGATTCAGTTTTTTTGGATCAAAACCAGCCTAGTGACGCAAGGCTGCTGGTAAGCAGGCTGCCTGCCCCTCCCAGTGCCCGTCAATCCGGCCTGTGTCCTCGTTCAGGACTTGGGTGACCACCCAGGGGTATCTCACCAATGTCACGGGTTGAACTGCATCCCTCCAATATTCCTGTGTTGAGGTGTTAACCCCCAGAACCTCAGGCGGTGATCCTATTTGGAAATACAGTGGTCACAGATGTGATCAGTCACGATGAGGTCATGCTGGCAGAGGGGGACCCTAATCCGATGACTGGTGTCCTTATAATAGGTGAAATCTGGACACACACCTGCACACGGGGAGGAGATGATGTGGACGTGAAGAGGCCGAGACGGTGCGATGTGTCTACGAGCCAGAGAACACCAAGGACCACCCCCAGAAGCCAGGACACGGGCCTGGAACAGACTCTCCCTCCGAAGGAACCAAGCTGCTGACACCGTGATCTTGGACTTGTGGCCTCTGGAACCACAAGAAAATAAAATTTGTTTAAGTCCCCAGTCTGGTACTTTGTAACACCAGCCCTAACACGTGCTGCAAGGGCTGTCCCCAACCCCACGGGCGTGCTCCTGGGTGTGTGCGCCCATGTCTCCTGCCTCTTCTCTCCACTGAAGCCGAAGCCGCTTCCAGACGGTGGCTACAGCAGGGAGACAGCTACTGCTGGCTCAGTCTGCTGGGCACCTCCGTAGCACCCCACTGGTTACACTCTTGCAGGCGTCTGGGTCAGCAGAGCATGCCCCCATGGGATGTGATGGCCCATCTGGGGAGCAGACTGGATGCTCTCTTAAGTGGGAGCACATGTGCCCTTGGCAGAAAGTGGCAGGAGCCTGGAAGCAGGGGAAGGGTGGGCGGCAGGGACATGGGGCTGGAGGGAAACAGGGGCATTGTGGGGAGGGCTTCCTGGTGGGCAGCATGGGCTGGGCAGGTGGGACCGGAGGCATTTATTTAGATTCCAACCCGGGAAATTTCTGAGGAGGAGGGCAGAGTGGCGCAGGCCCGACGGAAGGTGACAAGTGACCGGGAGGGATACAGGTAGGGCAGGGCCTTCTCTGGCATGGTCAGCCCCTTGCTTTCCAGGAGGTGGAAGCAGCCACCCTCACCAGACATCGCGGCCTTTTCCCTGAGTTTCCAGGCCTTGGGGAGATGCCTGGGCCCTCCCCACATCCTTGGTACCCGCTCGCCTTCCCCATGGGTCCTGTCTTTCTAGTGCTTTCTCCTGCTCTCTGTAAGGCACCTTCTAGGCCCAGCTGTGGGGCAGACAGCAGTGGCCAGGAAGGATCTGACCCCTTTGGCCGGGGCACAGCAACAGGTGGGCTGAAAGATGAGCCACTAAACATGATCCTGAGCGCAGGGCCAGAGCTGCTCCGTTTCAGCCCCTCCCAGCGTGAGCATGACTGCGCAGCTTTAGCTTTATATAGCGCCGTGGGTCCTATATAAGGGGGAAGTGCCCGGTCACAGGGAGCACAGGGGCGGCGGCAGCGCTGGAGGAGACTGCATGTGCTGTCCGATCCAAGCCGGACACGTCCCTTCCCCGAGCAGCAGGGTCCCCACGAGGCGGACCCGCCACAGCACCCAGGATGCCCAGCAGGACCAGCCGCTACGCCCGATACAGCCCACGGCAGCGGCGCAGGCGGCTGCTAGCCGATCGCAGCGTGCGCTTCCCGAACGACGTCCTGTTCTTAGACCACATCCGCCAAGGGGACCTGGAGCAGGTAGGCCGCTTTATCCGGGCTCGGAAGGTCGCCCTGGACACCATCCACCCCTCAGGTGAGTGCCTGTGGGGCCAGCGCAGTGTCTACGGGGTGTCAGGGGAAGGTCTCAGCCTTGACCCCTCCTGCCCTGCTCTGCCTTGCCCTGCGCAGGCCTGGCCGCCCTGCACGAGGCTGTGCTCTCTGGAAACCTGGAGTGTGTGAAGCTGCTGGTCAAATACGGGGCTGACATCCACCAGCGGGACGAGACTGGCTGGACACCCCTGCACATCGCCTGCAGCGACGGATACCCAGACATAGCCAGGTGAGAGGCTTAGGCCAGGGGCTTCGTCCGAAATGCTCTGGCCTCAAGTGGCCTCCAGGATGTGATCTCCCAAAAGATGGCCCTGGGAGTACAGCTAAGAAAGAACCCTAAGAGCTTCTAGAATCTCCTTTCTGCCCTCTTCCCTAGAGCAAAGTGGAAAAGTCAGCCATTGTTTCTGGAGGGTCAGATTTCCTCCTCTTCACCCCTCCTGGAAAATTTTTAAAAAAGGTGTACCTCAGGACTCCAGCCTGCACCCCTGGGGTTGGGGTGAGAGCACCCTCCGGGCCACCTCCCCACTGCCAACCTTTGCACCCCAGGTACCTCATTTCCCTGGGGGCCGACAGAGACGCAGCCAACGACAATGGAGACCTGCCCTCAGACCTCATCGACCCAGACTTCAAGGACCTGGTGGAGCTCTTCCAAGGGACCAAGATGGACTGAGCCCAGCCCTGCCCTCCCAGGGCTCTGGCCCTCCCTAGAGAAGTTGGGTGCCCACCTCCCCCAGGCGCTTGCACCTGCCCTATCGGTCCGGCCAGGACCCCCGTACCTGGGCACAACCCCCACCCCGCACACTTCTGGCCTGGCTTTTTCTTCAGGTGAATTTTTTATTGTGACACTTTTTACTTTTTCAATAAACGTCATTCCCTAGCCCCTGGTGGTAGCCTGATTACTGGGGACGGGACGGTGCCAGTTCCCCCGCTTCCGGTGGTCAGCAGGCCCTGCTATCCATGCCAGGCTTGGGGGTCCAGGGGACAGCGCCAGCGCAGCGAGCCAGAATCTCGGGGCTCCCGGCTCTGAGGTCTCCGACCGCGCCAGCCCCGGACCCCCAGGACCCCGCCGTCCCCAGGCCCTCAGCTGCGCTCCCCGGGGCTCCGCAACCCCAGACACCGCCGCTTCCGGACCCCACCCCGCTGCCCCCGCGCCCCCTGCCCCGCCGGCTGCTCAGACCCCGCCGGCCCGGCCCCCTCCCTACTCCGCGTCACGCCGGCCCAGCGCAACCCGGGGCGCGGGCACCGCCACTCACCCCACCGGCCTCAGGCCCCGCCCCCCGAGACCCCGCCCCCGCCGCCAGGCGCGCGCCGGCCGTCACGTGGCCCTCACGCTCCCCGCGCCTGCGCCCGCTGCGGTGACGTCACTTCCGGCCGGGCCCCTGCTGGCGGCGGCGGCGGTGGCAGAGCGGGCGAGGTGAGGCGAGCGCGGGGGCGGGGGCGAGGGCGGGGGCGAGGGCGGGGGCGGGGCGGGCGCGGCCGGGATCCGCCCCGGCGCGGCGGCTGGCGAGGGGAGGGCCCGGGCGGGGTCGCGGAGGGCCGGGGGCGTGCGACCCGCTCGGTCCGCCGCGCCCGAGCCCCTGGGCCTGCTGCGGGGCGCGCATCCCGCCGCGGAGGGTGCGGCGACGAGGGGGCGTGGGGACGTGGCGGGGCCGGTCCGCGCCGGGCCTGGGGACCGGGCGCCCCATGTCCCCCGGGGCGCTGGGCTGGGAAGGAGCAACCAGGGGCCCGCCCTTTTCAGTCTCTGAAGCAGCCGCCGCGGAGGTGGACAAATGTCCTGCGTTCCCCGTTTTCCAAAGGGAACGTTCCTGGGGCTGCTGCGTGGCTCTTGGAATGCAGCTGGCCAGGCTCCCCCCCGCGCAGTTTTCCCTTCTTTCCGTTATCCAGCCTTTCCCACAGTCCCCGGCCCCGCAGGCCAGGTGGTGCGGGGCTAGGTGCAGGGTGGAAAGGGGGTAAGATGGGCCCGGCCCTCAGGGAGCTAGCTCCCTGGGCTGCAGGACCTGACTCCGCCCACGGGCGCTGCCACCGTTGGTGGTGGACAGAGTGCCACCAAGGCGTGCAGGGCCGACGGGGTGGAAGCCGCGCGCGCGCGTGTGTGTGTGTGTGTGTTCTGTTTCTAATTACAAAAGCAGCCTGGGTTGTGACAAAGTTCAGGGGGTATGGAGGGGTGCACGTCCTGTCCTCGGGCCAGCCCCAGGTCGGCTTTCAAGAACAGGTGGTCTTTTAGCTGAATCCCAAGGATGAGTAAGACCCTACTGGGCGGAGCGGACACCTTGAGCAAGGGCCCCTGAGTGGGCAGTGGGGAGCGGCGAATGAGTTCTGGGTAGGGAGCTTTTAGAGAGGGGTGGGGGTGGGGAGGAAAAGTACAGGAGCCCTGTCCGGCAGGACATAAGCTTGAATCGGGGTGAGCTGAGGGGATGGTGAGCTTTCTGGGCCCCGGGGGTGGCGGGTGCGTGCGCTCAGGGCTGTTGCTTGGAATGGGAGCTGCTGCCGTCAGCCAGGAAGGAGGGAGAGGGTGCAGGGCTTAGAGGTTTTGCCCCTGGGGTCTTCAGGGGAATGCCCCTGTTGGGTATCCAGTACTGCAGTATTCTGGCACCTGCTTGGATAGTAGATTATTTTCTAGAAGTCTTAATGGCTGAAACTGTTGAGTACCACAAAGACACAGAGTATCATGGGAAAGTGGAATCTAAGAAAACATGAGTATCAGAGATTCCAAAGGAACGCAGAATGACCACCATTTGCATCATTGATTCTAACTCCAGAATACTCATTGTCACTTTTCTGAGCAAGAGTGTCCTTTCCTCTCCTGTTCTTAGGCATATGGCTGTGTGTTGGGAAAGAGTCTGAGACTGGGGGATTGACGGCTGGGCTTCGGGTCCTCCCATGCCCTGCCTCCCCCCAGGAGGTCTCGGAAAGTCCTCGGTTCCCGTGCAAGAGCAAGGTTCAAACCTTATCCATCCCGAGAGACTCCCTCCTTGTCTTAGCAGAACCACATTGATGTCAGGGCTGTCCAGGGACCTGCCAAAGGGTGCCAGCAAGGGCATCGGTGGGCTCTGGGGTGCTCAGGTCAGCTGAGCTGTCTGGGCCTGGCCCTGCCTGCTGTGGCCCTGGAGGCCCAGATCCTGGGAGTCACTGGGGGTTCAGACCCTCCTTTGCTGGATGGCAACTGCTTGCTGGTGGCACTGCTGCCTTTTCACACGTCCTGGACATTCCTGGGCCTCTACCTCCATGTGAATGGGCTGCCTGTGCATTTGGGGTGCCCAGCACTGTCCTAGACCGTGCTTCTCCCAGAAGTGCCCAGTGAGCGTCCTTGGGGGGCACCTTTGGCTTAGGTGAGTACTCTGAGGCCCAGAGAGGGAAGGAATTTCCCTGGGGGCAGCAGAGCAAGGATGGATGACCTCCAGCCACAGAATGGTTCTCGACCCTGCCGTGTGCCTAGCACGTAGCCACCAGCTGCTGTGAGCTCGATAGCCGTGGACAAGGGTCAAGCCCTGCAGAGTGCACAGCGCGAGGGCAGCAAGTGGTTCTCTGTGGTGACAGCAGCTGGCAGAGGTGGTTCTGATTCAGAGTGTTTGGGGGTGGGCTGCAGCCCAGCAGTCAGACACACCTGAAGGAATAGATTGGGCCAGACTGAGGGCTTGATTGCATTAGAGGGTCCAGGGTGTGCAGAGCGGGGGAATTACTTGGGGAGGGGTGTCAGGACTGGGGTAGGGGGATGGTGGTCGGACAGGGGGTGGCTGGAAATGGGAAGAGGTAGCTGGAGAGCACATTGGAGGCTCTGGGAAGGATGGCCCTGGGCTTGCCGACGGTGGGATCGTGGGCTGAGGGGAGACCGTCGTTGCATCATTAGACCTGAGGCACCAGTGACTGAGCTGCCCTTCACATCATGGTCACCAAGACTGGAAGGATGTTGCAAACATCAACATGCTGGTAATTGCCAGATGCGAACCTATTACTTTTTTTTTTCTTTTTAAGATTTTATTTATTTATTTGACAGAGAGAGACCCAGCGAGAGAGGGAACACAGGCAGGGGGAGCAGCAGAGGGAGAAGCAGGCTTCCCGTCGGGCAGGGAGCCCGATGCGGGGCTCGATCCCAGGACCCCGGGATCATGACCTGAGCCGAAGGCGGACGCCCAACGACTGAGCCACCCAGGCGCCCCAGAGCTGAGGAAATAATTGTGCCTCTAGTCCTTGTGAACAGAAGAGGGAAAGCAAATGAGAGAAAGGAGGGAGGTGGTTTAGGAAGTGGGGAAGGCCAAGTACTCTTTGACTGGGGCCTCCTGCCTGCCCTCCCCTAGGCTGCTGCCCCTGCCCCTCATCTGTGCACCAGGTCGCCGTCCTGCTGGAACTGGAGGCTCCGTGGTCCTCCATGGCTCGGCCTGTCTTGCTAGGTGTCCTTGGCACTCCTCCAGGCCCATGCCACTCTCCCCAGCACTCTGGTCACCTGGCCCCTCCACACCTGCCTCTTTCGTGGCCCTGCTCAGCACTTTCCCCTGGCAGTAAACATGCTCAGATGTCCCTCTGCTTCGGCAGACATGCCCCGTGGTCAGCCCGGCCTCATGCCTCCCTCCGTAGCTGCTCCTCACAGACAGGCAGACCTTGGCTGACTGCCCCCTTCCTCCCCTTACTCCACTGAGACCCTTCCTGCCGAGGTCAGTGGAAATTTTGTCATGCTGGTCCAGTGGTCACTCAGGTCCAGGTTGTACTCCAGCTGTCCCCTTAGATTTCTCCCGTTGGAGCCTCTGTGGTTGGTCTTCTGCTGGGGTTTGCTCCCAGTGGACCTGTGTCCCCAGGCTTCCATCCTCTGTCCTTTCGGGTCAGTTCCTTTTGCTCAGCCTCAGTGCTGTGATTTGCCTGTTCTTGCCGTGGTTCGTGCTTCCAGCTGAGTCGTCTTCGGTGGCAGGAGCGGGCTCGACATACACCCCCTTCTTTAGTGGCTCTTCCTTTGGGTGCTCCTCTGGCCACTCCCGTTCCCCTCCCAGCGGCTGCATGGCCCTTGTCTCGGGCACGCACCCGGGACTGGGTTGGCTGTCACTGTCGGGGGTGCATATGGATTGCTTTTTTTAATGGAAACTTTTTTTGGCCTCAGGATTGGAGTCCCAATCACCATAGGAGGTGAGGAGGGTGAGTGAGTGGCAGGTCACTGTCCCTTCTGTCAAGCAGCAGGCCTCTGGCCTCTCAGGAGGCTTCTTCAGGAGAAGTTCCTGGTGCCGCCGAGTCCTGCCAGGTGGTGGGGTCTCGTGGGGGTGGGGCCGGTACAAGATGTTGGAGATAAAGGCCCAGGGGAGCGAGGCTGAGCGGACCGTTTTCTCCAGTCTGGGAAGACAGGTTGGTAGGACACAGGCCATAGCAGTCGGCCTGGTGGAGTATGATCTTCTGCTGGGAAAGGAGGCAGAAGGTGGCTGCTTTTCAAAATGTCATATTATTTGTTCTTCAGGCCCCCAGGCTGTGAAAAGCTGCTGAATGTGTGATGTGAAGTCGCTTCCCTGTCCAGTTTGTCCAGGGTACCAGAAACCTTAACTGAAGTAGGATGTCCATACGGGAGGGCCTTTGTTGACACATGCACAGGCCTGGGACAGGGACTTCATCATGCTGCTGGTTTAGGCAGGAAGCCCCGTGGGCAGCGGGGCTGGGTCCTCCGTGTGGGGACCGAGTGCTCTCTGGGTCCGGGGCTTAGGTCACAGGCACAGCTCCTGCAGGCTGGCTACTCTGGGGCCAGCCCAGGTTAGGCCTTGGGTCTGCAGAGACAGGAGAAGGTGAGGCGTCCATGTGTGTGCAGGCAGGGTGACGGGAGCCGAGAAGGGGTGAACACGTGAGTCAGCCAGAGAGGGTGAGCGGGGGACCCTAAGACAAGGCCACGTGCCCACAAAAGCCGGGTGATGCCCGGAGGCTGCCCTGAGGGGAGAGGCCCGCAGCAGGGTGGGTGAGGTGGGGAGGGCAGGTGCCCTGCAGCAGGGGCCTCTGGATTGAGAAAGACAAACTGCAGGAGGACTAAGAGCACCTGGGCAGGAGGAGAGGCAGGCCTGGCCGAGGGCAGGCGAGGGCCGGCCGGTCCTCCTGGTTCCTCCAGCCTGTCACGCGTCACGTAACTGGAGCTTTCTTCCTTGCCCCACTGCTGACAGCCCTTTGAGTTTCCCAGGGTGTCCTTAGGCCTTTCCCCCTGCCTGAGTGTTTGGGGGGCTGACGTCTGGGAGAGAGGACCATGGGCAGTGAGACCCCTGAGTCCAAGGAAAGAGAAGTCCCTTTGTGAGGGGCTGGGCTTCTGCAGGGTGGGGTGGGGTGAGACGTGGGCTGCTGTGTGTCTTCCAGGAAGCTGGTTTTATGCTCTTTTGTGCTTCTCGTCTTGCTGCCTGGGCTTGTGTTTACCTGTGCAGGTGTTCAAAGGCTGGATCCTTGATGACATGACTGAATAAACCAGAGAGCAAGGACCCACAGCAGCCCACCCGTCTGGCCCTCTGGGAAGGGCTGCATCTTCATGCTCTGGGTTCCAGGAGGGAGGGGGAAAGAGACTCCTGTGCTCAAGACGTCCCTCCCACTGCCCCCAGTACCTAGGGTCGTCTGTTCTGGGGCCAGGCCAGGCGTGGGACTGGCCCCATGTAGGCGGCTTCCTTACTCTGTGCTCTCTTGTTAGCCAGAGAGAGGGGACACCGTTCCCTAGCTAGTTTGAGACTGAGCCTACAAATACCGACCCCCAGGACACCTGGGTGGCTCCGTTTTTATGCATCTGCCTTCAACTCAGGTCATGATCCCAGAGTCCTGGGATCGAGCCCCACCTCGAGCTCTCTGCTCAGTGGGGAGCCTGCTTCTCCCTCTCCCTTTGCCTGTCACTCTTCCTGCTTCTGCTCTTTTTCTGACAAGTAAGTAAATAAATAAAATCTTAAAATGAAAAAAAAATTCTGACCCCCCCCCCCCCCCCAAGGGCTACAAAATCTGAGCTGACAGAGAGGCTGTAAACAGGCGGCACCCTGGGGTCTTGGTGCCTGGGTCAGGCCCAGGAGCTTCTTCCAGGCTCACACTTTTCGCTAGCCTCCTGCCCTGTTGGGTCCTATCCAGGGCCCTGACTTGCTTGTGCCCTGGCCTCCGGGACCAGGAAGCTGGGCAGGTTCCCTGCACCCCCTGGGCCTCATGCTCTTTTGGGCTCCTGACCATGAAGCCCATCCCTGTTTTACAGATGGGAACCAGGCTCAGTGGAGACAGCACGCCAGGCCCTGCAGGCAGAAAGGGCAGAGTCAGCGTTCACTGGGGTCTCGCTGCAGCTCTCCCCTGCAGACCCAGACTTCCCTGAGAGGTGTTCATGACTCTGGAAAGGGAATCTGGGCATTGCTGCTGGCGCCATCCCAAGCCACCTGACTTGGGGGGAAGGGGCTCCCTGGGTGGCGGTGGTCCAGGGGCTGGGGGCTGCCTGGAACGAAGGTGCTCTGAGTTCAGGGGCAGGTTGCTGGCCCCCAGCCTCCATCTGGTTGACTGCCCGGATTGTGACCGGGCCTCACCCCCGAGGGGATCCCAGGTAGGCAGTGAGCCCACAGCAGTTTGGCATCAGCTTGTGGGAGAAGGTGGGCCCCACACCCCTTCCCACTCTGAAGCCCCCACGGAGAGGGTGACTCTGTCACACTCCCAGGGTCTGGGCTTCCCTTTTAGAGGCCGAGGGGACCCGCCAGTGGAGCGCAAGGACCAGACACTCCCGCAATGACCAGGTGGGTCTTAGGCGGTGGAGTGGCCTCCCCCGGGGGGCAGGGGGTGGGCCCCACTCTGTCCCCAGCCCTTCCTTACCTGCTGGGCCCTCCCAGTTCCCCTGTCTCCAGAGTTGTCTACAACGGCAAGAGGAACAGTAGCCCTCGCTCTCCCCCCAGCAGCAGTGAGATCTTCACCCCGGCCCATGAGGAGAATGTGCGCTTCATTTACGAAGGTACGTGGGGCGCCCCCAGGCAAGACTGGGGCTCCGAGAAACTCCCCGGAGCCCCCTTCCTGCCTTTCCAGGGTATAGGCTCTCCCCCCACCTTTAGGGGCTGTGTCTGGTGAGGAGGCCCAGTTCTGGTCATGGGGGGCAGGCAGCGCCGAGGGGAGGAAGCATCGGAGCGGGTCAGGGTGACTCCAGGGCGGGGAACCGCTGTGGAAGACGGGACGGTGATGCGCTCCGGGAGGACCCGGGCGTGTCGAGAAGTGGTGTGGCCGGTGGGCTGCGTGAGCACGCGTGCACCCTTGTCCGTGAGTGACACGTGTGCCCGGAGGTGGGAAAGGTGGTGCGCCTGAGCAGAGGATCGAGAGCTGACGGGTCCCCTGTGTTTCTGTGAGTGCAGCCCTGGTCGTCGTACGGACGAGGGCAGGCCTGCTAGGAGCCAAGTTGGGGGGGCAGGGAGCAGACACGGGGTGCTCTGAGGACAGCCTCAGGTCAAGAGCAGGCCAGGTGGGGGCTGAAAGCCGTGAGGGAGGGGGCGGGGGCCAGGGGCAGGGGCTACCAGGGTGCTCTGAGGGCTGGGGAGGTGTGAGGGCACTGACCGCTCGGACTCTGCCTGGCTACCCAGCCGTGCTGGGGGCTCTGAGGCCACCCCCTTGTTTTTCGCAGCCTGGCAGGGCGTGGAGCGAGATCTGCGGAGCCAGATGTCAGGCAGCGAGCGGGGCCTGGTGGAGGAGTATGTGGAGAAGGTCCCTAACCCCAGTCTGAAGAGTGAGTAGAGGAGATGACTTAGGAGGGAGGGGCTGGCCGGGGGCGGGGGGGGGGGGGGGGGGGCTGGAAGGCGGTGTGGCAGATTGGATCAGGTCCCAGGGCTTCCAGGGGCAGGTGCGGGACGGGGGGCCCAGACCTTGCCTCTCCATCCACGCCGCCACTGACCGCTCTGTCCCCTGACAGCCTTCAAGCCCATCGACCTGAGTGATCTGAAGCGCCGGAACACGCCGGACGCCAAGAAGTCCTGAAGCGCGTGGTGTCCCTCCCCTGGCCTCTGGGAGACCCAGGCGCCGCCTGATGTTGGTCTCCTGCGGGTTCGGCTCCTGGGAGGGGGAGGGGCTGTAAACCCCAGGACCAGGAGGGGCATGATTGATGGCCAAGGCCTGCCCTTCCCCCCCGAGCCCCCTCCTTTCTTCTCAGGGGGTCTCAAGCTGCCCTGTCACTGGGGGTAGGGGGGCCTGGGCCCTACCAGCCCCTGCTCCCCCCGGAGTTGCATCTCTGGAGCACCTGCTCTGCCTGCCCCCACCCCAGGGCCTTGACTGACTCCTTTCCACTTCCCACCACCTTCCATTGCCTCCCCCCAGCCCCTGACCCCCCCCCCCAGCCACTTCCAAGGTCAGGAGGGAGACAAGGGAGCCTCTGCTGTCTCCCAGGCTGGTGGCACTGGGCTTGTCCGTGAGGTGGCCAGGAGGCAGGATGAGGGTGGCCCCTCTCATACCTGTTGTGTATCCCCCACCAAGCCTTGCTGCTTTTCTGGGCTGGACACCTTGGGGAGCATCTAATCCTTCACCCCGTTGTCCAGCCTGGCCCCTTCCTTCCCTGCATCAGCTTCAGGATGGCACCAGCTCTCCAGGCCTGGGATGCCACTGAGCACCCCCTCACAAAGGGTCTTGGGCAACCAGGCCTAGCCCCTTGCTCTCTGCGGCCCTGTGGCCACAGCAGTCCCCTCGGGCGGGGGCATGAGGCCGACCCTGGCCCTGTACCATGTGCTGGGATGGTCACCAGGGTCCCCTTTTCTTCCCATGCCCTCTAAAACGCAAGTGTCTGTGACTGGAGCCCAAGGACCAGTGAATAAAGGCAGGTGGTGTTGGATCGGCCCCTTGGTCTGTCAGGCCTCTGTCCCGGCAGCCTACACGGGGCTGAAGATCCAAGGTCAGACCCCTGAACCCAGAAATTCCGTCAGATCCCTGGGTCCCTGGAGCGGGGCTCAGGCCTCGGGGTGGGGGGTGCAGTGGGAGGTGGAGGTGGGGGTTTCTGGAGGGGAGAGGCTGAGGTGGCTCTCCTTTAGGGGACCATTGCCTTAGGGGTGGGGGCCCTGGAGGCAGTAGCCTCCCTCTGCAGCCCTGGACCTACACACTGAACGGGGGGGGGCGTGGCTTCTCCGCCATTCAGATGAAGGGGTGGCCGCCGGGCCCTGGGAGAGACCCGCGTGCGCTTGACCTTCAAACCTGGAAAGCCCTGGTAGGCCAGGCCCAGAGACGCCAAACTGGAATTTATTTTGGGAACATCCTTTCCTGGAAGAGTATTCTGGGGCCTACAGGTGACTTCAGGAGGCATCTTCCTCTGGGAGGTGCTTCCCAGGAACCGGGCACGGGAAGGACAGGTCAGGTAATAAGCAGCCGCCTTGGCTCGCTGCCAGTGGGTGCCGGTGATGGCAAGGCCCTGAGCCAAGTCTCTAATCACGTGGCCTTGTTTGCTCCCCGGGGACCTGCGGCGTGTTTTGCCGAGGCGTTTGAATGCCCCCAGCTACCCTCCCTCTCCCCCTGCACTAGCGGTGACACCCGTGGACCTGTCCACCCAGCCACCGCTGTGGGTGGACCACAGGAGATCCCTCAAAGGCTTTTCACTCAGTGTCCTGCCAACTTAGCTTTTGTGTGAAATGGAGGCCCTCGGCTTGTGGTCTTCCTGGTCTTTCTGCCGAGACCACCTGGGGGGGGTGGTAATGTGGTGAAGAGGCCACATGCTAGGAGGGGGGGTGGAGCTCAGACGGCGCTGGAGGAGGAGGCTCTGGGAGCAGGAAATGAGTGGGGGTGGGGGTGGATGGAGGCATGCTGGCTGGGCAGGGAGCCGTCCCTTCCCTAATTTGGGGTCCATGTGTCCCATTTGGAGATTTTGCCTAATGGGTGAGGACTCTGAGCGGTCATAAAGGGGGTCTCAGGGGCCAGGGGGAGGGGGCAGAACTGGGATTGGGGGGATGCTAGCTAGTAGGGAGGTCCTTCCGGTTGGTCTGGCCCAGCTCTCAGATGGGCGTGGGCCCTCTGGTCTGAGCCCCAGCTGTGCTGCCTGCCCCTCCCCATCTGAGGCCCTGGGGATCTTCCTGCAAGTGGCTGGAGACCTCTTACCTCTGCTACAGTGAGGGCAGTGAGCATCTTGATGGAACAGGGATGCTTCCATTACTCCATCACATTGTAGTCTGCACATGTGCATGTCCCTAGTTCATTCAGTGTTGGTAACTCCATGGGGCAAGTTTTATTACCCTATCTTTACCTCTTTTCAGAGGCTGGCCTTATTCAAATTTTAGGCTTTTAGTTTTATCAAAATTTTGATTTAGTAAATACCATGCACTCTGAGCATGTTTATGTGTATTGAGCATGAACAGTAATCTCCAAACATTTAATACCCAGCCCATGTTCCCCTTAACATCTAATTATGTGCTATGTGGGTTATGGACTCAGGATGGGAAGGCATAGTGTATCTGCTGCACCTGCCTGACCTGTCCCTTAAGTCTTACTTCCCCTCGCCCCATTTATGTATTGAAGACCCCTTGGGTGCTTCAAGATGGAGTTTTCTGCATTCTGGATTTGGCTGGTCACTTCCTTCTGTTAGCAGGCTCCTCTGTCCCCTGCATTTCGTTAAGCTGAAGTGAGATACGGAGGCTGGATGGGATGTAAAATGATTGCTCTGGCTACTAGTTTGGGAACAGGCTGTAGGCAGATGCAGGGTAGAAAGCAGACCTATGGGGCTACCTCAGTGAACTCTAGGAAGCCCAGTGGGGGGCATGTAAGGAGCTCTATGTGGACGTGTGGAATTGGAGGGGTTGCATGGGAAGATGAGTCTAAAGCGTGGATTTGGGAGGGCCACAGGGGCTGGAGATAAGACTGGGAAGTCTCCTGAGATACTGATAGTTTTCACATACCGATAAGGGAGGAGGGGGGCCTGATCCCTGGGCACTGCCGTCAAGGAGGGGAGGAGGTAGCAGGAAAAAAGGGGCTGAGCAGTGGAAAGTGAGGTCAGAGAAAAAGCAAGCAGGGGGCTGGGGGGAGGAGGACCTGGGGTTGAGGGCTGCCAAGGTGTCCAGGAAGAGGTGGAGGTCAGAGTGGACCACCTCGGTGGTGGTCCCCGCCTACAGACCACTGTTTTCAACTGTGTTTCTGTTTCTTAGCGTACACACACTGTTCCTTCTTGATTTTTCTGTTTCGTTCTGCTCTTCCCCACCGCCACCCCTCATCCACCACCCTCCCTGGACAGGTCTTTCCTCTGACTTTGGTGATGTCATTGTTGAGGATTTACACTGTGATGTCTATATTTGTATTTAGAGTTGAACCATGTGGTAAATTGTGATTGTTTTTTTCTGCCCAACTTTTTGTTTTCCTCGAAGTTACTAATGGCCTTTTTTCATTTGCTTAGTTTTCTGTGTATTAATACTACTGAGGTCTTGAACGCTCCACCAGGTCATCTCAATTCCGCCTCGCTGTGTTTAGTCACTTTGGTCCCCTTGAGGGTGTCTCTCCTGTAACTTTCTGCCCGAGCTCCCCTCCCCGCAGTGATGCACTCTGCCTGGCACGCAGCGGCCGTCTGGGGGATGGCCTCGCCTCTCTCCTCGGCTCGATGCTTGTTTACTGTAGTCCAGGTTTTCCTCTTTCTTTTTCTTCACACTCATTTTAGCGGCACGTATGTTCACACGCCCGCATGTGCACACATGCGGGGCAGTCCTCGTGTTTTGGGGGAAGGGCCTGAGGTCAAGGACACAGTGGAGACGGGGAAGAGGCTGGAGTGTTCGGTCTCCTGGACAGAGGGTGTGTGGGTGCGGGGCTGCCTGGTCCTATCTCCTCTCCTCCCCACCTGCAGGGCTGCCTGGTCCTATCTCCTCTCCTCCCCACCTGCAGGGCTGCCTGGTCCGTCAGTGTTTTTTGGCTGGGCAAGTCCAGCCCTTGCCAGGCCTCTGCTTCCACCCTCCGCTCTGCCGGTCTGCTCCAGTTCCCTTGGGGACAGGGACGGGGTGAAGGAGAAGGGCAGAGGGAGTCAGGGTAGGGAGGGCTGTCAGGAGGCCACTAGGTGAGCGGCACTCCCCCCAAGGCAGTCACCAACCCTGAGCTCAGCTGGCGTGAAGGAGAACTCTCCCTGCACTAACTTGTGCCCCACATAGGCTTCCAGGCCTCAGGGGCTGGCGGGGCCGCCCTGTGGGCAGGGGCTTGGAGGGCCTGGGAGAAGAGGTAGCCTGAAGCCTCAAGGTCAGGGGCCTCAGCCTTCCCCCTGCGTGGCCGGTACTGCCTCCCTGCTCTGCAGACTCTGTCCATCACAGTCACACTGGCCACCCGCCTGGGCCGCCAGAGAGCTCCGTCCCCCGTAACCAGCCGCCCCCTTCTCCCTGCCCACCCCCCCCTCCCCTCCTTGCCACATCGGGGCCTGCAGCGGGTGTGGGCAGCACAGGGTGAAGACCGCCTCAGGAGGGCCCTGGTGCCTGACGGGTGAGTAATTTTATTTACCTTTCCTGAGAGGCCTTCTGTCCTCTCATTTTCTCCAATTAGCCTGGCTCTGCCTGAGCAACTCCAGCCCACGTGGCCTGTGGCGGCAGTGGGCACCCCACAGCCCAGAGCTCCGTGGTCACCTCCCGCCGGCTCCCTGAAGCAGGGATACCTGGCAGGCCACTGTAGCTCGTGCTCTCTGTTCTGGCTCCTTCGTCCTCTGACGGCGTCCTCCCCCCGCCCATACACACCCCGACAGGCCTGACAGCGCCAGCCCCCACACCGGTCCTGCTCCTGCACTTAGCTCCAGCCTCTGCGTCAGACGTGCTCTCCCCGAGATGGCGGCTCGGACTTCAGGGTGCATCCCCATACAGTTGGGTTCCCCACCCCAGGGCACCACCCGGTTCTTCCTATAGGGGACCCTCTCTTTCCTGGTGAGCACCAGCCCTCGCTGCCCGCCACGCAGGGTGCCCGCCGCTGCACACCAATGTCCTGCCACACGCTGCAGTGGGGTGTCGTGGGTCGGGCTGCTCTGCTAAGTGATCACGTCAGGACCACGCAGAGGTCTTGGGAAAACTGCTGCCGTCGCTCAGGTCATTTCAGTTTGGGGGTTGGTTTCTCCCCATTTTATCTGCTCCGCGGTCGGCAAGCCGTGGCTAGAGCCAGATCGGGTAGAGGCCGGGAGAAGACATCCAGTTCGGGGTCATCTGGCAGTGCCCTTGCCGGGCCCGAGGCAGAGAGGTCGCGGTACTCTCGAGGGGCTGGTGGCTTCCCTCAGCCGCCACCCACCCCATTCGTGTGCCTGTGCTGCGGGTGGGGGCCAGAACCAATGGGGGGCCATCCACTCTGGCCCAGGGTATGTTGAACCCCACCTAAACCAGCGTGGGTGGCCAGAAACTGCTCCAGCGGGGGCGGGAGGTGCACTGCCAGGCACCGCGCATGCTGTCCGACCCTCTGCGGGGCTCTGGCCCCGATTCATCTGTAAAGTGGGGGCTCCCAGAGGGAGCAGCGCTGGGCCCAGCCTGTGCCTCTCCTTCAGCTCAGCTCTCCAGGGTGTGCAAGGCAGGCACTGCTCAAACTCTTTATTGTCGGAGAATACACATGTCCTTAACCGGGGGCACGCCACGTGCGTTCGCAGAACAGCTGCTCGCCGCACCCCGTCCGGAGTAGCACAGAGCCGCCGTCCTCCAGACCTCCGCACGGTGAGGACAGGTGGACGGGGAAGCCCCCGTGGTGCCCCTCCAGCCTCCGTCGGGCATCAGGTTCTGGGTTGTCCAGCAGCACCCTCTCTCAGTACCTTTGTCCAGCCCCAGCCGGGGCTCCCAGGGGTTCCCCGGGCTTTAGAAGGGGCTCTCGGCCAAGGCGGGGAGGCTGCCGAGCAGGCTGGGGTCTGCAGAGGGGCCCCGGCCGGCCCCGTTGCTGCTGCCGCCGCCCCCGGACAGCAGCGGCTGCTTGCTGGGGGGGCCGCCGGGGGGCCGGGCTGAGGCCACGGGCCTGCTGACATGGCGCTGCTCCCGCAGCGAGGTACCCGCGCGCCAGCGATGCCAGCACCGCCGCAGCTCCGACTGCACCTGGGGCGGGGGCGGGGTGGGTTGGGCCAGTCCCAGGGTCCCCAGCCTCCCAGGCTCCAAGGACTACCAGGCGCCCTGGGTGTAGAGCAAGGCAGGCTCTAGCATGGAACACGGGGGGGGCTTCGGTGCCCGGGCTCCCCCTTCACCGTGTGCTCCCTGAGGACCAGGCTAAGGCTGATCATCGCGGGGGTTGGGGGCAGCACCCAGCGTCATGGTGACCGCGGCCAGTTAATGCAGGTGGACACGAAGGGCTCACCCCCCTGCACGGGTGAGGCCAGGGAGCCTGTGCTCCCCTCCCACCCCAGCTGCACGCCTGGACCGGACCTCCCCACCTACCTCCTTATTGAGGAAACAGTAGAGAACAGCGACCAGCAGGCCCTGGAGAGTGGGGGCAGTCAGGGCAGCACCCAGGCCGGGGGTGGGGGGGCAGGTGGCTATAGGGGGCAGGGCGGCACCTGGAAGGAGCTGAGGAAGAGGTCAAAGAAGAGCTTGGCAGAGCGCAGGGTCCCCTGGGCATGCTCGTCCGTCACGAAGGCAAACACCACTTCATGGACTCCCAGCAGGGGGATGAGGGTCAGTGTGGACTTCGCCAGCCTGTGGGTGGAAGCCTGAGCTGCCAGGGCCTAGCCCTGCCCCCTGGGGCCCCGGTGTGCTGCCCCCCGCCCACCCCTCCTGGCCCCTGCAGGGTCTCTGGGTCTGTGCCCTGCCTGCACCCACCGGAACTTGTAGTCGGTGTAGCGCATCTGGCGGGCTTGCAGCTTGGCCATGAGGATGAGAAGGATGCGGATGAAGATGAAGAAGTTGATCTGGGTGTGGAGAGCACAGCTCAGGGCACCCCCCAGGTCCCCGCTTGACCCTCCTGGCTCCCACGGCCCCGTGGCTGCTGGGCACCCAGCCAGGGATGGGCAGCCGAGCCCGAGGCCCAGGGCACCGTCTAGTGTGGCGGCTGAGGGCCAGGGCCTCCCTCCTCGTCTGCCCAGGCAGGATGTCATCTGTCTCCTCGGGCCCCACGGGCCAACAAGGAAGGAGGGGACCGGCGGGCAGACCCCCCCAGCCTCTATACCCCTCTCTGCGGGGCCAGCGGGTGCCTTGTTTCCTCACCAGGATTGCCAGGAAGACAGGGAAGCGCAGGATCCACCAGAAACCCATGTTGTCATTGCTGGTCCAGCACCTGCGGGGCGGGGCCTGCTCACGTCCTGCCAGCCCCCAGCCTCCCACCCCCCGACATCCTGGAGATCTAATCAGTGCCTTGGGAAAGGACGGCCGACGGTCATCGACGACCCCCACCCTGGGGCAGTCTCGCTTCCCCACCCACCACTACCTCTGGCTGGAGGGTGCCCCCCGCACCCGCCCCGTGCTGTCCGGCTGCTCCCCATACACCCAGCCCAGCACCTTGTGCCCAGGACGGGCGAGCCCCTGGCTGCCTCAGGTCCACCCTCTGGTCAGCTCATACTCACTGGATGTTCTCAAACAGACACTTGACCACGGCCCAGGGGATGACAAAGAGCATGGGGGCGCCTGCAGGGAGGGGGCAGCTGTGGTCCGGCGGCCCCAGGCAGCCTGCCCCCCACCGCGCCAGCCTACTCACCCCAGCCGATGCCCAAGTAGAGGGCGAGGAAGCTCCTCTCTGGGAAGGCGGCGAGGCCCAGCAGGCCGTGCAGGTACACGCCCTCCACCAGCAGCCAGCAGTAGTTGGCCACGACGCCGTACTGCATGAACACGGCGGCCACCCGGCAGCCGGCCACGGCCTGGCCGCAAGGGCAGCATGAGCTCAGGCCACACGGCTCCCTGCCGCCCTGGGGCCGGGGGGCCCGGAGGCCAGGTGTGGGTGCTCACCCCGTCACTCAGCCAGACGCTCACGCTGAGGTCGTCACCGATCTTCTGGCTGTAGCGCGTCCTGAGCAGCGTGTCGATGACCAGCACGGAGCTGGCCTTGAGCACGAAGGACGCAAACAGGTTCACGTGGATGTAGTTTCGCGTGCAGTGCAGTTTGCTGCAGGGATGGGGAGTCAGGGCCTGCCCGCCGCGGGGGTGCGGTGGGGTGGGGGGCGTGCATTGGGTGGGTGGCCATACCTGAGGCCGAGCAGGATAGCGAGGGCCAGGAGCAGGGCCCCCAGGGACAGAGAGTACCCCACTGTGTACATCACCTGGAAGCTGCTGTACATCTTGGCCACCTCCTTCTACGAAGTGCGGTATAGCTGGTCAGGGCCGGGGTGCCACTGCCCCCGTCCCCCAACCCCTGGCTCCGGCTGCACCTGCCGCGGGCTGACCTGGACCTCGATCTCCTTCTCGTCCATCTGGCACTGAGAAGCGTCGCGCCACGACTGCCCCCGGGGCCCGCGCACCCACTGCCCATCAGGCCCACACTTCTTGAAGACAAGGCGCTGCTGCACTGGAGGGCCGGGCTCCGGTCAGCACCCGACCCCTGGCCTGGGCCCCCTCAGCCACCCCCCACTTCCATCTTCTGTGCTTACCTTTGTGGTGCCAGGGCAAGTACCAGGGGCAGGACATGTTGGCCGTGGTGTTGGGAGGGGTGTCCGGCCAACAGGAGTACTTGTCGAAGGTTCTATTACAGACTAGCTCTGTGAGGCAGGGCAGGCGGGAGGCGCCCCTCAGCAGGGCTGGGCTGCTCCGACAAGCCCCTGGGCTTCATCCTCTGCTCCCCAGCATGCCCGTCGCCCCCCAGATCTCCTTGGATCCCCACCAGCCGCTTACCCTTGCACACCTCACATCTCCAACGGGCCCCAGACCCACCTGGGCTCGCCCCTCTTCCCAGGGCCCCCCCCTTGCAGTGCCTCCTTTTCTGGGGGCGGAAACCCCTATCTGTTGGCTTCCTTCCAGGGTCCAGCACAAACTCTGTGGCCCAAAGCCCCTCCTTCCCTCTGCCCAGCACAGGCCCCCTCCCTCGATCGGACATGGCTCTCGGCCTCCTGGCAGCTACTTCTATCCTCATCTCTTGCTGCACCCTAAGTGACCCTCAGAACTTGTACAGAAGGGGGTGCCCCTGTCCCTGCTTGAGCCCTCCTGGGGACGGCCCGTCTCCCTCCCCTGGGGGCTCACCAGTGGGGGGGGGCAGCAGGCTCAGGTTGTAGAGACACTGGTCCCCGTACAGCTTCCACTTCTCGAACAGGAAGTCCATCACCTGGGCAGAAGGGGCCCAAGGCTGGGGGGACAGATGAAGGGGCAGGTGGGACAGAGCCGCGTCAGCAGCGGGCCGGATGGGGAGCGGGCATGGCGCTCACCTGGCAGGCTAGCAGCAGCAGCAGGAGCTGGGGACAGTGTGGCCGGGTGGGGGGCATGCCTCTGAGCGGCCACCCCCCACATCTGGCTGGGGCTACACAGCTGGGGCAGAGGGGTCCTTGTGGGCACGCACGCTCCTCTGGGGACTTCCGGTCAGAGCAGCAGGGTCTGTGGAGGGACCCCCCCCCCAAGTGAGGAGGCCCCGCTGGGCTCAGCTGTGACCGCCCCTCTGAGCCTCGGGTCCTATTGAGGAAGTGGGAGCTGGGAGAGAAGACGCCAGAAGTGGTCTCTCTTCGCCAGTGATGGGGCTGGGGTCTGGCCCTGTGCTGGGAGGTGCCGCCCAGGGTCCTGGAGGCCTCGCGTCTCCCTGGGTGGAGCTGGGTTTCCCACGGCCCACGGCTCGCTTGCTCACACTCTCTCTCTGCTCTGAGCCCCGGAGCCCCACCCCTGCGTGCAGCTCTTACCATCCTGCCTGCTGGAGGAAGCAGCCTCCCTAGCGACCCACCTCCTCCCTTCGGCCCTTGCCGTCCTCCCCACCTATTCTTAGCCCCTGGGAAAGGCAGCCTGCCAGGCTGGGGCGGGATGCCAGGGCCATCCATCACCGCAACGTGGTTATCAAGGTGGCCCCAGGCCAGCTCCCAGCCTTGCCCAGGGGACCAGGAGTGCGGGCACATGCTCAGGATGGTCCCTGTCACACACAGGCCCCCTTCTGAGGACCGGAGTATCTAAGGGCACCCTCTGGGCCCCATGCAAGGCTCAGGCCTAGCTTCCTGGGTCCCCCAGGGCACGTCGCGCAGGGTGGCTGGCAGCACACTGCTTTGAGACGAGTGCAGGCTGCCAGGGGCCCAGGTGCGGGCCCCCTGCCCTGGTGGTGCTGGTGGGAGGGCTGCCTTGGGCCTGGCCCAGGTCTGAGTGGAGATTTGGGGCAGTAGAGCCCTATCAATTCTCCTTTCTTGCTTTCTCTGACTCCGACTGAATTCCATGGGGCAGCAGGGAGGGGCCCTTTAGGGCCTGGGTGTGAGCCCTCCAGGCCTGTGGATGGGCCCTTCTCTGGGCCACCCTGGCAAGCGGTGAGCAAGGGATGGACGGATGGACGGATGGACAACCAGTAGGCTGGAAGACAGTGAGTGGCCAGGGGTAAGGGGCGGGGCAGTACGAGGTGAAGGCAAGTGGAGGGTTTCAGCCTCCTCCCACCAGAGTCCAGCTGGGCCTTTGTGGGGCCAGCTCAACCTAGGGCTCCCCTGAGATTCACAACTCACCCCTAAGGGGACCCTGAGACACTACCACGCAGTGGTGGTGGGCACCCCGATCACAGCCTGTGGTGGGGTTCCTGACCCGGCCCTTGGTCATGGGTGCAGGCCAGGCCTGGTGGAGGCCTCACCCAAGAGTCACTGGCCCCGAGTCCCTGGGCCAGGTGAGCAATCACCCAGGCTGCGGGCTCAGGAGAGGAGCCCCAGGACGGAGGGCTCTTCTGGCAGAGAAGGTGTAGGCAGGTGGAGAATGAGGGGTGGCTCAGCTATCTCCAGCTCTGGGGTCACCCAAGGGGCTTTACCTCCCGATTCTGATCAGACAGCTCTGTCTGCGCCCCTGAGCTCGCTGCTTTCCACCTTGTTACCCTTGCCGGAGCCAGTACGGTGGGGCGTGGCCCTGCGGGGACCAGGCGGCCCTCTCCCCCCTGGGTCCTGGACTATCCCAACACAAGTATCAGCTCCGGGTTGGATATGTGGGCAGGGGTTCAAGTGGAGAGTCAGAGTCAGGGGTCTCCTGGAGGTTTCCAGGCTAGGAACCCGAGTGGTGTTCCCCAGCCCCCAGCTCATCTCCTGTCACCTCTTTCCCAGGACCCCCCACCCCCCCCCCCCCCACCCCCCCCCCCCCAACGCCCCCCCCAGCTTCCCCCCGCCCACCCCCCACCTGCTGGGCAGGCAGTTGCCTGGCCCCAAGCCTGGCAGAACACACCACTCCCAGGCGCTCAGGGTCCCACCAGTGTCCCACCAATTTCCTGAATTGGGAATGGGAGAGCTGAGGGACTCCCAGACCTGGAGCTGGAGGAGCGGCCCCCGGAATGGGTGGATAGCCCATCAAACAGGCCAGGCTGCAATGGTTACCCCCTGCTTGCCCCAGGGTGGGGTTGAGGGGTCCCAGCCTCAGAAGGGTCTGAGCTGGGGTGGGGGTGGGGGGCTGTTTTTGTGAAACCAAAGCAAGTAGCAGGAAGGTCATGGCCCCGGGGCAGGGGCAGGGGCCGGGGCCAGGGCCAAAGGCTGTTGACAGAGCCTGGTTCCTGCTTCCTCCCCCCGTGGGGCGGGGCTGACCTGGAAGGCTGCCTGGGTGCGACTCCCCACCAACCCTCATCCCCCAGCACAGAAGGACTGAGAGACAGCAGGGCCAGTCCTCAGAAGATGCGGGTGCCCAGACGTCAGGGGCTCAGTCGGTTCAGGGTGGGGAGAGAGAAGCCCGCGGCCCAGAAGTGGGAGTGAGGCCGCTGGAGAGGTGAGAGCGGGCAGGGCAGTGAGCCACCCTCCCTGCGGATCAAAGTGACACGTGTGGGCCCCGCAGAGGAGCAGACCAGAGCCACTCGCCCCCTCCCCGGGACACCCAGGTGGAAGGGATGCCGCTGGGGGAGTCCTGGGGAGCTGGGACCCTCCAAGGGGACAAGCAGGGCTGCCGAGGCCCCCACGTCTCTGGGGTGTCTCAGCAAGGCTGCATGAGCGCCCCTTGGGGGGGGGCCATCGGAGTGGGTGCGCAGCGAGGATCGCACAGCTGACTGGGACAGCAAGACAGAGAGCCTGCCGCCAGCCGCCTTCCCCAGCGAGGGGAGGGCCGGGGAAGCGAGACCCTGGCCTGCCCCACCGTGCGGGACCTGGTTGACCCTCTGAGCTGGAAAGGCTCCTCTGGGGATTGGGAACAGAGGAGTCCGACGGGGCGGAGGACGGGCGACACCCCAGGCCCTGAGACCGCCCGGCCCACGACAGGGGGTCCCCGCCGGCCATTTCGGTGCTGCCTATTCCCCGGGCCCTGGCCGCGCCCGCCCGTCTGTCCCGACCGGCGGCCGGGTCGGCTCTGGGGACGTCCCCTCGGGGCCGGGCCCAGGTGCTCACCGTGTGCCGCTCCGGCCCCCGCTCCGGCCCCGGCTCCTCGCTGCCCTCCGCGCGCTCAGGTCGGCGCCGGCTCCGCGCCCGCGCCCGCGCCAGCCGCGCGCAAACTTTCCGGCGGTGACGCTGGGTGGCGGTGGCGGTGGCAGGGGCGGCGGAGGCGGAGGGGCGGAGGGGCGGAGGGGCGGAGGCTGGCGTGGCGGGGGGTGGGTAGGGGAGCCGCAGCCGAGGGTCCCCGCCCGCCCCTCTGCGCAGCACTCCCGGATGCGCCCCGGAGCCCCGGTCCCCACATTCCTGCCTGCAGATTCTGACCCCGCGGCCCTCAGCCCCGCAGACCCCCGCCCCTCGAGCTCGCTATGCAGACCCCCCTCGGGTCGACCCCCACCCCTCAGAACAGGCTGCAGACAGGATCACAACAGGTCCGCAGCTCCCCGCGGGGACAGGAGACGCATGGTGGGGGGAATGTGGGGGGCGCGTGGCCAGGGGCGGGAGGTGAGGGCTGTGAATGGACGCCCCCTCCTCTAGCTCCTCCCCCACCGCCTGTGGGGATCCTCGCGGCTTCTTTCCCCGGTGCGAGCTGATTTCCTACAAGGACTGGCTCCCCACTTAGACCCACCGCGGCTCCTAGGTGACATTTCCTTTCCCGCCGCAGAGCAGGCTGGACTGGGTGTGGGAGGGCAGAGCAGGTGGGGAAGGGGGCCCCCTGGGGTGTCCCTTTAACCCTGGGTGTCCGCGCCCCCTCCAGCACCACTCACTCAACAGCCCCAGGGGTGGGACGCCTGTCCCCGGCTGGCTGCTGCTGCTCCTCCAAGGCTGCCCTGTTGCCAGGGGGTGGCGCAGCTCCTTCTACTCCTCCTTCCCAGACCTCTGCCCCACTCACCCTCCCGAGGATGTCCTCTCCTCCCCTATTTCCCTCCCCGCAGATCTGAAGCCTGAATGCCAGCCCTTGCTCGGGGCCCACTGACTTCAGGGTCACCAAGCCCCGTGGACACTTTGGGGCCTCATCTTTCCTGGCCGTTCAGCATCCTGGGACCCTGACGGTCATGTTCTCCTAGAAAGCTATCCTGTGGCTGTGGCTCCCTGGGTGGCACTCCCCCTTCCTCCTCTTCGGCACTCCCCTCCGCTCTCTGCTCTCTCACGCAGCTCCTAGGGCCCCACCTGGAGCCCTCTCCCCTGGGCTGCTCTCTGCTCCCGGATGCACCTCCTCCACCCACTTGCCTCCCGACACCTGGCCCTTGGTTTCCTGCCCATCGGGAGGAGGGAAAACCCAGGAAGGTCTCCGTCCATCAGCAAACCTTGATTCTCCTTCCTGTGTTTCTCTGGAACCCGCCTGGGCCTCCTCTGGGCTCTCAACCCCTGTCTGGCCACCCACTGTCACCCAGGAGGCCCTCCCTGGCCCAGCAGGTCAGCTCCTTTGTAAGATGCTGTCCTTTGTCTTTGGAGCCCTTAACCCGGCTCTACTTCTGTTTTAGGGGGACATCAGTACCCATGGGCCTCCCTTTCCCCTGGCCCTCCCATTCCTGCAGCCCCTGGAGCAGAGCTAACGCTGGTCCCGCCGCCCTGGGAGAGATCCATAGACAGTTGGTCTTTAGCGCATCTCTGCCCAGCCTCCGTCTGAAGACTCATGGGGAAGGGCTCCCAGGGGTGTGTGTGTGTGTGTGTGTGTGTGTGTATGTGCCCGCGTGTGTGCGTGTGTCCCCGCACTTGCCCTCCGGATCCCTGTTGTTACCAGCTCACCTGAGACCCTGCCCCCAGAGTGAGCTTTCTGTTTTGGTTCTGGGAATGGGCAGAAGGCAAAGGTCAGAGGCAAAGGTCAGAAATTCTGGCTGTGCCTGCATAGGGGCTGCCCTGGCAGAGGGTGCAGGTGCTGGGGGAGGGGAGGCTTCCTAGCTTTGTGCCCAAAGACTCCCCTTCCCTCTGCCTCCGCCCTCCCCCACACCCTTCCTCCAGCTCTGCACCCCTTTCTGGGGTTGTGGCACCTGTGTGGGCTGGCATGGATCTGGGGGGCACCCCCTTCCATCCCCAGGGGAAGCCATGGCCTGCAGCCTTGGGTCCCAGCCTAAAGAGATGAGTTAGAATAAATGCAGAGTGCACAGAGTGGGGTGGGGATGGGGGGCAACACCTGAACAGGTGACACAGTGGGGAGCGCAAGGGGGATGGACAGATGGGGGTTCCACCCCCCCCCCCCCCCCCCCCCCCCCCACCCCGGGGCTGGGCCACCTCTGTTTACAGAACTGATTCCTAAGACCTGAACAGCAGGAGCTGAGAATGGAGGGGGCTGGGCCTTCCCACATAGCCTCAGCCGTCTGGGGGCCCGAGCGAGGAGGAGGGCGCTGCCTGCTGCTGGGTCCCCTAGGGTCCTGATGGGGCTGGCGTGTCCCAGGAGGCATGTGGGCCCCTGTGTTCTGGGAAAGGCTGGGATGGGGGCTGCCCTCGCCCTGCTTCTCCTCCCTCGCCCCTGGAATGCGTGCTCCCTCTGTCTGCACTGTGGGTTCTGGAGAGAACACCAGCAGTGCTTAATTCAGGTGCTTGACCCAGCGTTAGGGAGCCTTAGGGACCCATGGGGCCCAGCACCTGCTTGCTTGTCTGGGAGAACCAGACAGACACCCGCTCTCATGTTCTGGGGGGATGCAGCAGAGAAAGGGGTGTCCAGACTGGGCAGTGGTGGACAGAAACCCAGTGCAGAGGGACCCCGGGTCTGGGAGGATGCATCAGGGCTCTGAGAAGGTGGAGGGAAGGGGGTGGTGGGTGGGTGGTGGCCGTCCCCGGCCAGACAGAGCCGCTGTCGGTGGCCTGGGCGGTTACTCCCGGGCATCTCCATGGGCCACCGATGCCTGACTTTGGATATAGTTTTATACCACAGCCTGTCACAGAAGCGTCCCCCGTGTCAGCCAGAGGCCCTGGGAGCACTGCCGAGCTTGGGTGCTCCGAAACCATTCGCAGGCCGCAGGAGTCAGAGTGGGATGACCCAAAGCAGGCGCAAGTGGGCCCCGGGCCGCGTCCTGGCGCCTCGCTCTTAGAGGGGGGCGGGAAGCCAAGGGCCAACAGCCCCCCTGGCTGGACCGAGAACCCAGGGCAAGGGGGGGCGCTGGAGGAAGCAGAATGTGACGCCAAAACTGTGGGCCCGCGGATTCCTCGGCAGTGACGGCAACAGGCCAGGTCGGAGAACAGAAGAAAGGCCCAGGTGGATTAAAAATATCATATCGGAAATTCTCAAAATCTAATAGAAGGATTGAAAGGGCCAGTCACAGAAGACAGACGGTGAGACCTGGCCACGAGGAGGCCCCGCACCTGAGTGACAGGCCGCGCTCGGCCGCGGCCGCTTCGGATGGGTGCCGGGTGAGGGCGCCGCCTGGACGCCGTGCCCAGTTTACATATTTCCTTTTAAAAATATGTGAGACGTTTCAAATAAAACAGGTACTGAAAACATCAGTTGCCTGAGGAAATAAAACGTTAGGGGCGCTACACGCGGGGCTCTGGATCTCAGCGTTGTGAGTTCGAGCCCCACGTAGGGCATAGAGATGACTCACAAAAACTGAGAAAGAAGGAAAGAAAATGTCAAAGGTGCCTTTGAAGTGCCCACTGTCCCCCTCCTCCGCCCGCCTCCTGCAGAGAGCCCCCTCCACCACGCTCTGTGTCCGATTACATGGGTGCGCGTGTCCATGATATCGGGGGGCGTGGACTGCAGGGCGCGGGGTGGCCAAGGTGACTGGCCCCTCTGTCCCACGCCACGTTTCCGAGGCCGTCGTGTTGGTCCGCGCGGCTGCCTGGCGGTGGGAGGGAAAACCCTGCTCCTGTGCGTGTGTGCGCCAGAGCCCCCCTGGTTCTCTGCCACTCCTCTCCTCTCTGCTTCCTGGCCCTGCACAAGCCTCCCCGCCACGGCCCGCGTGCGCCCGGGCTCTGCTTCCCCCCTCAGCAGCCTTGCCGACACCTGATTGCTTCCAGCTTGGGCACTGGGATGCCCGCTGCCTGGCGGGGGCAGTGCCGGTCCCTGTGTGGACGTGTCGTCACTCCTCCCGAGGAAGCACCTAGGAGCAGGGTGTGGGCTCACAGGGCGGCGTGTGCTTCACTTTAAGAGAAACTGCCGGGGCGCCTGGGTGGCTCAGTCGGTTGAGTGTCTGCCTTCAGCTCGGGTCATGATGCCAGGGTCCTGGGTTCGAGTCCACATCAGACTCTCCCTGCTCAGTGGGGAGCCTGCTTCTCCCTCTCCCTCTGCAGCTCCTCCAGCTTATGCTCTCACTGTCAAATAAATAAATAAAATCTTTTTTAAAAATCTATTTTTTATTTTTCTTAAAGTAGGCTCCATGCCCAACATGGGGCTCGAACTCATGACCCTGAGACCAAGAGTCACACACTCCACTGACTAAGCCAGCCAGGTGCCCTTCAATGATAATTTTTTAAAATTTCTGTTTCTGGGGGCACCTGGGTGGCTCAAGTGGTGGAGCGTCCAACTCCTGGTTTCAGCTCAGGTCACAATCTCAGGGTTGTGGGATCGAGCCCCATGTCAGGCTCTGTGCTGGGCATAGAGTCTGCTTAAGATTTCCTCTCCCTCTGCCCCTTCCCCTGCTCATAGGTGCACTCTCTGTCTCTCATAAATAAATAAAAATAAATAAAATTTCCGTTTCTGGTTGTTCATTGCTAGTGCATACAAAATGTAATTGCTGTTCGTATACTGATCTTGTATCCTATGACCTTACTAAACTCACTTATTAGTTTTACTTGTGTTTGTAGATTCTTTGGGTTTTTCTGTGGAGATGAATGTGCAGTCTGAAGAAAGGAGATGCTCCTTATCAATCTGAGAATGTTCCATCCACTCCTAGTTTGCTGGGAGGCTTTTTTCTTTTCTTTCTTTCTTTTTTATCATGAATGGATGTTGAATTTTATCAGATGTCTTTTATTTTTTATGAGATGATCTGATTTTTCTCAGTCATTGCTATGGTGAATTACACTGATTTTCAGACGTTGTACCAACTTTGCATTCTGGGATAAATTTCATTTGGTCAGGAAGTATCTTTTTGTATATTTCTGTATTTCATTCGCTAATATTTTGATAAAGATTTTTGCATCAATACTAAATACGGGTATTAGTATGTCGTTTTATTTTTTTGTAATAAGAAAATTGTCTGGGGGCACCTGGGTGGCTCAGTCGTCAACTTTCTGCCTTCGGCTCAGGTCATGATCTCAGGGTCCTGGGATCGAGCCCCGCATCGGGCTCCTGGCTCAGCAGGGGGCCTGCGTCTTCCTCTGCCGCTCCCCCTGGTTGTGCTTTCTCTTTCTCTCTCTCTGACAAATAAATTAATAAAATCTTTAAAAAAAAAAAAAAGAAAATTGGGGGTGCCTGGGTGGCTCAGTCATTGAGCGTCTGCCTTCGGCTCAGGTCGTGGTCCCAGGTCCTGGGATCGAGCCCCGCATCGGGCTCTCTGCTCAGCGGGAAGCCTGCTTCTCCCTCTCCCACTCCCCCTGCTTGTGCTCCCTCTCTCGCTGTGTCTCTCTCTCTGTCAAATAAATAAATAAAATCTTAAAAAAAAAAGAAAATTGTCTGGTTTTGGTATCAGGAGAATGCTGACCTCATAAAGTGAGCTGGAATGTGTCCCCTTCTCTCCTATTTTCTGGAAGTTTCTATGGAAGAGGTGTTATTACTTCCTTAGAAATTGGTAGAATTCACTAGTGAAGCCATCTGGGCCTGGAGCTTTCTGTGGGAAGGCATTTATTTATTTATTTATTTATTTTTAAGATTTTATTTTATTTATTTGTTGGAGAGAGAGAGAGAGCACAAGCAGGTGGAGAGGCAGAGGGAGAGGCAGGCTTCCCACTGAGCAGGGAGCCCGATGCGGGGCTCGATCCCAGGACCCTGGGATCATGACCTGAGCCGAAGGCAGACGCCTAACGACTGAGCCACCCAGGCGCCCCGTGGGAAGGTTTTTAACAAATTCAATTTCTGTAATAGATAGAGTGCTGTTTTCCTAGATATTACCACATTGCTATTTAACATTATTGTGCTGATTTTCAGCACCACTTGTAGAATTTAAGAGCTTCCATTGCTACACACCTTCACCGACACAAGACTCTGTTTTGTTTTTAAGTGTGTACATGTAGTATTTTCTTAAAGTAAAGCACTGAGATGCCAGGTCACTGCCCCGGGGAGGGGGGGCGGTGCGTCCAAGGCACTGCAGCAGGTGGGCTGAGGGTAGGTCCCAACCCAAGGTTCCCTCCTTCAGGAGCCTCTGCCAGTTCTGATTCTGCCAGAGCCAGAGATTTAAAACACCTTCAGGGGACCTCACTCCTAGTGGGGCTCTTCAGCTGTGCAAATGTTAGCCAAGCTCCAGGAACAGTGCCTGGGGCGCCCTGGCCTGAGCCCCCTCAGTGTGGCCAACACTGCTCCTGCCCTCGAGAGCTCCTGGCCTTCCCCCAGATCCAGACACGGGGGCTCCTTCATGTCTGCAGACTTGCTTGTTTGGGCAGAGACTGTGTCTACACGTGTGAGTGGGTGCATGCGTGTGTGTGTCCCCGTGTGTGGGTGTGTGTCCGTGTGCAGGTGTATGTCCGTGTGTGTCCGTCCATCTGTGTGTGTGTGTGTCCGTGTGCGGGTGTGTGGGTCCATGTGCAGGTGTGTGTGTCCGTGTGCAGGGGTGTGTGTCCGGGTGCGGGTGGGTGTGTCTGGGTGTGTGTGTGTGTGTGTGTGTGTGTCTGTGTCCAGGTGTGGGTGGGTGTGTCCGGGTGTGTGTGGGGGGTGTGTCCTTGTGCGGGTGGGTGTGTCTGGGTGTGAGTCCGTGTGCGGGTGGGTGTGTCCTTGTGCGGGTGGGTATGTCCGCGTGTGAGTCCATGTGCGGGTGGGTGTGTCTGGGTGTGTGTCCGTGTCCAGGTGGGTGTGTCCGTGTGTGTGTCCATGTGTGGGTGGGTGGGTCCATGTGCGGGCGTGTGCACATGCACAGGTGGAAGGTCCTGGGGTGCTCACCACCCTGAGTCTCCAGGGAGACGGTCGGGGAGCTGTGAGGCTGCCGAGGAGCCATGGTGAGGCACCACCAATGCACCCCAGGAAGGCCCTGGCTGACCTTCGGCCCTGGGTCGGCGTGGGGGGCAGTTATCTGTCCCTGTCCATTCACACAGACCTGCACTGCGTAGGAAGGGCCTAAGCCTCAGGTCTGTCTGCTAACAAACAGAAGACTGTGCCACCAGAGAGGTAGGTGGCAGGTGGGAGTCCGGCCACTCGAGGTTGGGAGCAGAAGTGCGGGCTTTGTGCCTATGGCTGGGGTGAAGTGGCCTCCGAGGCCCTGGGGCCCGCCTGGCTGCCCCCGCAGCTGCGGCATGGGCAGGACGGGACGGTTTGGGCCTCGACCCTCCATCCCCCTGCCTCCGGCCTCCTTCCAGTTTTCACCCTCCTGACCGGCCTTCTCCACACCCTCCTCTGATTGTGTTTTTTGGTTATAAAAGAAACACAAGCAGGTGGCCCCATGTGCTGAAGTTCTTCCTGCCCGGCTGCCACACTTCCTCCAGGCTGGACACTGGCCTGAGCACCGCTTCAGAGAAGGGAAACTGAGGCACAGAGCAATTGAACAATGCAAGGGTGCCCAAGGACCCCCAGGAGGTGGGGGTGGCAGGAGCCCAGAGCCCATGTACTTGACGTGTGGGGACTCTGGGCCCCGAGACCAGCCTCTGTGGAGGGCTGTGGTCTCCGCCCCCAGCGGGCAGGTGGAGAGCCTGAGGCTTCAGAGGTGAAGTGGCTGGTACAGACTTGCCCACTGCCCCCAGGGCCTTTCCCAGGGGGCAGGGCCCAGGCCCCGGTTTGCAGGAAGGGGCCTGAGCCAAGGAGAGTGGCAACCTCCCTCCACGGCCATTGTTTTCTCCCCGAGTGACCCCCGTCCTCTGGGAGGACACCTGGGTCCTGGCCTCTGTCTCGCCAGCTGCCTCTCGCTTCAGGCCACCGTCCAGGTCATTAGGCTCTGCAAAGTCACATTAGGTGTCATCCACTGCGGCTGGATCGAATCAGGCCACTTAGAGGGCTGGTGGCGGCGGGAAGGGGCCCTGGGGCTGCCAGCCCTGGATGGGGCCAGGTTGAGGTCAGCGACAAAGAAGGGGGGCTGGGGGGTCGGTGCCACTGGCAGGGGAGCCCGGGGGACAGGGGTGCATGGGTTTGGAGGAGGCAGTAGGGCAGGTGGTCCCTAACCCAGGAGCTCAGGGTGTGGTGGGGACAGACCAGCCACAGGCCCCCCATCTGGGTCATCAGAGCCCAGGCAATTAGGACGGGAGGAGGGATGGCCCCTGGGCTCCTGCAGAATGAGCCAGGCCAAGTGGCGTGGGTGAACGAGGAGGCAGGGAGGGGTGAGGACCAGGGAAGCCATCAGAGGGATTAAGGCTGGCCGTGCCCTGGACTGGGCTCGCCAGAGCCACAAAACCTGTGGGTCGGCCCCACTGCCCCCTAGTGCACCACGGGGCTTACAGCTTACCATGGCTCCCTGGGCCCTGGGCCCAGCTCCCCCCAGCGGGACACAGACTGGCCCCTGCCTCCCTCTCTTGTCTCAGAAAGGTGAATCGGTGCCACCCTGGGGCTGGGGAAGGAAGCTGGGGGTTACCTGCCACTCCCGTCCCTGGTGGGTTGTGGGCCTTGCGGTGGGGACAGCTGCTCACCTGGCATGGACATGGCCTGGGTCACAGGTGGGCGGGAACACACCGGCCACACCTCTCCAACATTTGAGAGGTTCGGGGGCGAAGGTAATTTCAAGGATTGGGCATGAGCCAGCGGGAAGCCCTGAAGTCAGCGAGTGGGAATTCAGGGCAGCAAGACCCGGAGGTGCCCTGTTAGTGCCAAGCTGAGTGCCCCCAGATTTGTGTGTGGAAGTCTTAACCGCCAGTACCTCAGGGCGTGACTGTAATTAAGGTAAAATGAGGTCATAGGGTGGGCCCTGACCCAATATGACCATGTCCTTCTAAAAAGGGATTAGAACACAGACTCACGCAGAGGGACGACCACGTGAGGCCCTGGGGGATGAGCCCCCTGGAGCCGAGGGGAGAGGCCTCGGGAGGAGCCAGCCTGGACGGCAGACCCGGGCTCTAGACGGAGAGACACCTGTCTGCTGTGGGAGCCCCAGCCGGTGGTGCCTTGGCGGCCCGGGGACACCCAGGCAGACACCATGGCAGGTGCCCGGTGTGCACTCCTCAAGCCAGGGAGCAGGTCGTACTGGAAATCACACCAAAGATTTGATTGAGGGTGGTGGGGCCACAAAGGAGCTGGTGCTTACACCTTCATCCACCTCCCATGCTGACGTCAGGGCCCCGAGCGCAGGGGAGACCCCCACGGCCCAGTGGTACAGCTGCCAGAGCCCTTGAGACCCGGGAGCTCTGATTCCCCAAAGCCTGCGGGCAGGCAGAGCTGCCCACATGCTCTTGCCGAGGAGACCAGCCTCCCATGTCCCCGGCCCTGCGCACCTCTCACCTGAGCCAGTGTCCTTCTCAAGACCTCCCCGCCTCCCCTCTGAGCTGCGGCCAGTAATGAGGGGCGAGTCTTGCTTGGCCTGAGCAGAGAGCCCTGTGCCTGCCACAGGCGGGGATGGATTACTTTACGAGGAGCCGCACGCCAGGCAGTATGGACCAGCAGCCCCCAGGAGAACGCATGAAAGTGAATTTCGAGGATGCTGGAGAAGTGGGAGGAATTAGGAATTAGTTCAAGTCCTTGCAGGCTGCTGGCCAGGGACGACGGTTCCTTCCTCGGTGGCCTCCCCAGTAGGCAGCAAGCAAGACGGCAGCCGGCTCCCTGAGGAGCATGTGGGGAGAGGGAGGGGCAGGACCACAGCCAGTCCTTTTATAACTAATCAGGGAAGGGACATCCTGTCACTTCTGCCACCTCCTGTGGTCAGAGGCAAGTCCAGTGCACACTCCAGGGGAGGACGCTTCACAGGGCATGGACGCCCGGGTGGAGGCATGGAGCAGCTTAGAGGCTGCACTCCAGGGAGAGAGATGGGTACCGCTTGGCCTTTGCATCCCCAAAAGCCAAGAGTGGGTGACCCCCACCAATATTTAAGACCCGAGCCTGGCCTCGGGTAGCGGCACGCTGGGAAGTGGAGGCCACACAGGCCTTTCGAGGACTGCTGATGAGGGTCTGCGCCAGCCCGGGAGCGGGACACCCAAAGTACCCCGGGGCTTCCCTGCTGGGGGGGGGGACTGCCAACACGGAGACTGGTGTCCCCCTCAAAGACGCAAGACGTGAGGCAGGCTCCTCAAAAAGGCAAACCTGGAATGCCTCGTGGGTGTCCCCAGAAGATATGAGAGCAGGGACTCAAACATTCACAGCGGGACGACTCACGATCGCCAAGAGCGGGAGCAGCCCAAGTGTCCGCTGGTGGATGGATGGGTAAAGTGGGCTCCACCCACGCAATGGAATATTACTCAGTCTTAAAAGAAGGACATCTGGCACCTGCTACAACGTAGATGGACCTTGAGGACATGCTCAGTAACCTCAGCCCATCACAGAAGAATACTGCGTGATTCCACTTATATGAGGTCCCCAGAGGACCCACACGCATAGAGACAGAAAGGATGGGGGGTTCCAGGGCTAGGGAGTCAATGTGTATGGGGACAGAGTTCCAGTTCGGGAAGCTGAGAAAGTTCAGGAGGTGGGCGGTGGTGGTGGCGGCATAAGAATGTGAATGTGCCCAGGGCCACACGGCACATTTCCTGGTACGTGTCTTTTACCATGCTATGATTTTTTAAAGACTTACAATGCGGGGTGGTGGTGCCTGTCCTGCCCATGCACGGAACCAGCTGGATCGTGGGCCGCCACACAGTCCAGCGGAGCAGATGCTCCTGGATGTCCGGGCACGACCTCCAGCTTCAGGGAGGGACCTGGGGTGTGCTCTTCTGTCCTCACCGCTAGTGAAGCAGGTCCCGCTCACCCGTAGCAGGACCGCACTTCACATTCACTGCTCCTGCTGTCGCAAGCAATCCTAGCATTTGAGAATGTGCCACATCAGTGAAGGTATTTCTGGTTTGAGGTCATTGAAAACTCAAGCTGGCTGGAAGAATAAATGGATCACACTGAATGACTGAGGGTCCAGCTTCAGGAGAGGCTTGATCAGGGCTGGGGTTCCGTGTCTCTGGCACTGCCCGTTCTGCCCGCTCCATGTGTTGGGCTTCATCCTTGAGCTGCTGCTCCAGTCTTGCCATCTGACCCACACGCCACGCACACACCCAGAAAATGTGGGCGCCTCGGTGGGGACCAAGCTGCTCTTCTGGTGCCTGGTCCCACGCGACTTCAGCTCTGACTCACCCTGGGGAAGGGGCAAGCTGCCTGGGCAGAGCCCAGACCTCCCCGGAACCACTCTTCGCCCAGAAGAGCAGAGCCATGCCCTGACGGCATGGGGAGCTCGCTAGGGAACTCTGAGCCTTCCAGGGGCAGACAGCGGGCCCTGCAGTCCTGCCTGACCCTGCTCCCCCAGGAGGGAATGGCCCACAGAGCCCACAGAGGCCAGGCCTCCAGGACCCACAGGGGTCTGGGGCCAAGCCTGGGCGCTGGGACCTGTCACGGGAGGTGGGGCCATGTTGGGGCTCCGGTGTCCCCAAGAACGAATCTGCCTTGTGTCTGCCGCCAGGTGTGGCCCCTGCAGTGGCCTTTGGGGGCAAAGTAGGCCATAGTGGCTGGTCCTTCAGTTCCCTTCACAGGGGCCCTTGGTATAGGGTGCTGGGGAGAGAGGGAGCCCTGTGGTGGTCCTGGTCTCTCCGGTAAGCCTCGTGAGGTTCGCAGCCATCACCTGGAACAAGAAGCTGCACTCAGCTGGCTCCCCGAGAGTCTCACACAGGGCAGGAGGGGGGTGGTGCCGAGAGCCAAGGGGCCCACACTGGAAACAGCCAGCTCTCTCTGCACCCCTCCACCGCACCTGCCCCCAAGGCCTGCGATTACGTGGTCCCCTGCACCCTCTCCCTCTGGCCCCGCATCCCACTGGAACCCAGGAACACATTCCCCAAACCATCCACCCAAAGCAGCCAAACCTTCCTCCACACTCCACTCCAAACTCGGGGGTCTCCCTCCTGCTGCACGCTTCCCACTGTCTCCAGTTGCAGTCTGGAGGGACAGACACACTCCTGGCTGGACAGACTGGCTGTGTGGTCCAGCATGTCCCCTTCCTTCTTCCCCCTAGGGAACCCAGGCCACCCAAATGTTGCTCGCCCCACCTGCTCCCCCTGTCAGGCGGCCCCTCTGTGGTCTGGGGCTGGCGTCTGTGTGGGAAGCACAGAGGGGCCCCAGGGTTGGAGCCCCTGCCCAGCACGGGCTGCTGGCCGTGCGGGTGGGCTGGGGGCCGGGGGCCGCTCCGACCCTCTCCCACGCTCTCCCTGAGGCCGCGGGCACAGGAAGCACGTCCCACCTGGGCCGCGCCACCCCCTCCGAAGGCCTGGCCGCTGGAACCGCCACTGAGCCCCGGGGTTTGCTGGTTTGTGTTTTCCAGACCACTACTGTTCCCAGGCAAACCCGGAGATCATTTCTGCCGACTGTTCCTTTGTCTCCTCGTCTTCCACCCCGGGAGGGCGCGTCCTCAGCAGCCGGCCTGGCACGAGGAGCCCCGGCCTGGGCCCCGCCGGGCAGCCCCTCGCCCCAACCCGCCCGCCGCACCCCTCTGGGTCACCTCCTGGGTCCTGGCCGGCTCCCGCTCCTGGGCCCTCCTGGCCACGGGCGCCACGTGGCTGCCACCCAGCGGCCACTCAGGGGGTGACAGGCTTTCCCCACGGCCGCGGGCCTGCTGCGTGACCCGCTCAGCCCCAGTTCCTGCTCCCAGCACTGATTCGCTCGCTGACCTAGCAGTGACGGGGACTCTGCCCCGCCGGGCGGGCAGGCCGCATGGCTAGGGGGACACAGGCAGAGGAAGCACTTGGTCCTCCTGCGTGGGGGACGCTCGCTCCAGCAGGACGCAGAGCAGAGGCGTAAACTAGCACCACTGGGCAGCTGACAGGTGGCTGTGGGGACAGGTCCTCCCTGACTCCCTGCCGTGGGGGTGGTGGACTCCCCAGACGGGAGTGGTCGGAGGCGCGGGCGGACGCAGCTCTCCTTCAGGGGCACCTGCCCTCTGTCCTTCGTGCAGCCGCCAGCGTGTCTTTTGCTCTTTTTTTTTAGTCCTATATGAAATTTTATGTTTTATTTTCTTATTTTTAAATTTTTAAATTATTAACCTATAATGTATTATTTGTTCCAGGGGTACAGATCTGTGATTCAACAGTCTTGCACACTTCACAGCGCTCACCGTAGCACATACCCTCCCCAATGTCTATCACCC
>NW_027397130.1:1253019-1292278 GCF_003265705.2 Callorhinus ursinus
GGGGGAGGGGAGAAGCAGCAGCACAGGACTCCACTTTCCCCTGTTTTCCATCATCTTTCAGGAGCGAACATCGCTTACGGAAAATGCGTCCCTGACGAGTGGTTTCCCCACCGCGCTTCTGTCTTGCTGTTCTGCTGTCACGGCCCAGTAAAGGGGAGGAAATACCCGGGTCTGGGGGCCGGGGTTGTTTCTGGGGAGGGTCTGGTTGGAGGGAGGTGTACTGTTCCAAGAAAAGCCTTCCCTACCCTGCAAGTTTGTGTTGTGGTCTGCGGGTAACTTAAAAAAACCCAACTATTTATAAATAGACACATGAACTCACCCCAGTTGGAGGGAGCGGAAAGAAGAGTCTGATGAGCCAGGGCCCCGGGGTCATTTGCGAGGGCCGGCCGGGCCCTCTGCATGCCTTTGGGCTGCTTTCAGGGATCCACCCTTGTCCCCAAGGGCCCCGGACGACACCAGCCTCATTCAAGGATCCTGAATTCCAGGAAGGGCCGGCTCGGGATGGGCGCTTCTGAGTGTGCTGGCCACAAGCGGTCCCCTCCCGTCCCAGCACCCACACCAGTACAGCCGTCAGACACGGCTCGCATGTGGCCGGCACCCATCCCTTAATGTGATCCTGCAATCAGATTCTCTTTGCAGGGGCCCCCGGCTGGCTCAGTCCAAAGAGCGAGTGCCCCTCCATCTCAGGGTGGTGGGTTCAAGCCCCATGTTTGGTGTAGAGAGGACTTAAAATCTTTAAAAGAAATTCTCTTTTCAAAGTTCAGTTATTTCCCTTCTAAGCAAAATATGAAACAGACACATTAATGTTTCTCGCATGTTGTTGGTCCCGTTTTAACAGGCGGCTTCCTGGCCCGGATCACCAGCAGCACTGGTGGGGGAAGAAGAGTCTGCTGCGAGCCGGCGCCGCAGTGGGGGTGTGGGGGGGAGGGTGGTGGGTGCAGGGGAAGCGAGACCTCACCAGTCCTCAGTGTGGGCGGGAGCACGCCTGCCTTCTGACAGCTGTCTTGATGTTCATTTCTTTTTTATGGCCTAGCAATCCTGTGTCCTGCAGACATGCCACATTCTGGTGGCCCTGTCAGCAGGTGGTGGACTTGGGGTCGTTCCTGCCCAAGGGTCTGTGTGGACACATGTTTCTTAGCTGCTGTAGCAATTGGCCCACCCTGGGCCGGTAACCGCCAGCTTCCGTCCTCTGTGCCCCAGCCCCCGCCCCCCAGGAGCAGCCAGAGACAGCCCGTGCGGCCCTGATCCATCATACGGGCTGCACCTGCCGCCCCCCATGACCACCGCCGAGGCCCCCTGCCTGCCCTCCAGTCTCTGCCGGAGGAGCTCGGGGTTCCCAGGGGGGCTGTTTTCGTGCCTTCCTGCAAGGGTTACGGTCTCAGCTCTGACATCCAGGTGTAGGATCCATTGCCAGGTGAGTTTTGTGTCCGTGTGAGGTGCGGGTCCGGCGTCAGCCCGCAGCATGCGGACGTCCAGGTGCCCAGCACCGCTTGTTGAGGCAATGTCCTTTCCCAGTGAGTGGTCTGGGCCCCTTTGTTGAAATTTCTTGACAACAAATACTTGGCATGTAACTTTTTGCAAAGTATGAAGTGTTTCTTTAAGAAAAAAAGGCCGGGCCGACGGCGGAATGCTGGGCCCTGGGCCCGGGGACTGCAGGTGCTGGCGCTGGCCCCCGGGGCTGAAGGCTGGGGGCCGGCCGGGCGCGTTGCTTGCTGCTTGCGCTCTCAGGCTGGCTTTGAGTGCCCACAGAGGAAGAACATGGGGGCCCTGGACTGGCCAGGCCTCTCCCGCCGTCCTTCCACCCCGAGCACTGGCTCCAGGAAGCCGCCGCCCGTAGAGGCTCTGCCTGCCGCCCGTGGCGTCCCTGCGCCGGGAAAGCTAGCGCCCCTCCCACCGCACCCGCTGCACCCAGCTGCACCACCGTGGTCCCGGCCAGGCTGGTCCCTGCCAAACCAGTTGGGGCACTTTCTCCCCTAGGTCCTGGGAGGGACGGGCAGAACGGAGGCTGGTGAGAGGCCCCGCACTGCCCGGGGCACATGAACGTAGTAAGAGGATTGCTTGCCCCGAAACCCGAAACAGCTTCAAGGAGAACACGCCCCTCCGTGGCCCACATCTGCCTCTGTGTGTCTGGGGTCTGAGGGCAGCCACAGCCTTCCCCCTGGCTTTATTCACCCCTACCCGTCCTGTTTTAGCATTGGGCTGTGGTTCTAGTTGTCTCAGTGGGGGTTCTGACCCGGGCACGGGGAGTTGTGTGCAAGCCCAAACCGCCAGCGTTGGGTCTGGCCAGGACCCTCTTTGGTGCCTGCCCCCGCGGCCCGCCCCCCCCTGCCAGCTCCACGACCCCGGAGGCCTCACTTCACCTTCTGAGATCCCCGGTGCACGGCTGCTTTGTGCCCATCCCCAAACCTGGCCAGGTCCTGAGACCCTGGCAATGACGCAGGAACCATGCCCCACACCAAGTCCTTTGCTCAGAAATGGGACCTGGATCCAGATCCGGTTTTAGGAAATTCAGGGGCAAAGGGGCCAAATTTGAGAGGAGGCGGCAGGACCCAGGAACAGGAGAGGACGGGAGGGAGACACCCCAGGCCTGGACTGGTTCACAGGAACGTAGCTCTCAAAGTGCAATTGCGTCAATTTGAGGACAGGAAAGATGGACCGTTACTGTTTCTACATATAATGATTTACTGCTGGAGTCATGTTCACATTTTTTGAAAGACTATTTTTAAGGATTTATTTGAGATAGAATCTCAAGCCGACTCTGTGCTGAGCACAGAGCCTGATGTGGGGCTTGATCCCACGACCCTGAGATCATGACCTGAGCCGCGACCAAGAGTCACTCAACCCGAGGAGCCACCTAGGTGCCCCTAAAAGACTATTTTTAGATACACGTGCCTAAGTATTTATCTATAAATGACCCCAAACCTGGAATTTGCTTCCAAATAATGCAGGGGGCGGGGCCGGTGCGTGCTCCCTGCTGGAGCTGAGGGAACACCTGGGTGTGGGCTTGCTGCAGCAGCAGCTTATCCAGATTTAGCGGGTTTTAGTTCCGAGCCGGGCAGCCTTCACCGCTGCCTAACCCCTTATGTTGCTGTGCACCTGAAATGCTCCAGAACCAGAGCGTCAGCAGCGGGCCCTGGGCAGCGTCTGTTTCAGGGTGGCCCCCGCCTCAGGGTGGCCCCCACAGCAGCTCCTGCCCTGTCTGTCCAAGGGTCTGCCCAGCCCCCTCCTGGGCTTGCCAGACTACGGGCCAGGGCCCAAGAGCCCAGGACTCTGACCCCAAGGGCTCCCCCCACAGCCGAGAGGGGACTCTCAAAGCGGGGGGCGGGGGCGTCTTGTAGCGCCCAGGTGCCTGCTGAGAAGGGGGGCTCAGGGGTCCATGGTAACTTGGATCCAGACCCCCAACGTGCACATCTTGCCCACCCCGTCCCCTCTCCTCCCCTGATTTTGCCCCCCCCCAGTTCCTCTGCCCACAGTCCACCCCAACGTATCCGGTCAGGGCTGGGGCTTCTTTCTCCCTCTGGACCCTCAACCTTGCCCCCCAGAATGGGACAGCCCTCCTCAGAGGGTGCAGAGCAGGTCCTGTGGCCCTCGGACAGCACAGCAGCCGACACGCAGATGCCAGACGTGGAGCACTTCACGGTCCTTTATTAACACCCCTGCAGAGCACCCCTGCTGGGGTTGGGGGGTCGGGCTGCTCTGGCAGCAGAACTCAGGCGCGGGCATCTGGGTCTTGGCCGTGGGCAGACGCCACCATCCACACGGAGCAGGCCCGAGGACACCCTGCAGCCTGCCTCTGCCTGGGAGCTGTGGGAGGCGGGGACGCCATGTGTACCCCACGCTCCCTGAAGCAGCAGCAGGCTCCTGGCTTTGAGAGCTTTTGGCAAAACTACTTGTTGAAGCAGCAGGGGGCTGGCTGGACCTGGTGCCCGCGGGCCATGTGATCACCCTCCCTCCTGGGCAGGCTGATTCTGCATGGTGCCGTCTGCCCGGGGCCCGGGAGCTCCAGGGGCACAGCTACCTTTGAGAATGTCAGAAAAGCTATGGTCCCTCTCCAGAAATAAAAGGGCACGTGGACACACCTAGTTTGGTGAGCCATGCTGGGGGTCTGCACCCCTCTCCGCGGCCACCCAGCTCCTTGATGGAAGCTGCTGGAAGATGGTGCTGAGGGCCCCAGACTCTAGAAAGTCTGGACAGCCCACCTTGTGTTAACCGACTACTCAGGGAGGAGAGCAAACAGAACCCAGGGCCCGGACACCTCCCCTCTGAGTCATTAGTGTGCGGGAGCGGGGCCGCCGGAATACCAGGTGGGGAGAGCCTGGGGTGGGCAGGCAGGAGGCGGAGAGGACAAGCTCACTGGAACGAGCCCAGGCCCAGGTGTGGGCAGGAGCCTGCTGGGGAAGGCCAGGGTGGAGGTCCCAGCCCGGGAGGAGGGAGGAGGGCACCGGGGCCGCGCTCAGCCCGCTCCCCGGCCCATCAGGAAAGCACTTTGATGCCGAAGTGTTTGCGGAGCTGTTCCAGAAACACAAACGTGAGCACGGTGTGCGGCATGAGGCGGATGCCTGCAGGAAGGAGGCCCTGGGCCGAGACAGAGAAAACAGGAAGTGAAGGGAGCCCAGAGAGGGCCCCGCCCCCACAGCCACGGGGGTCGGGGGTCGGGGTAGCAGTACGGACCCCGCCCCAGCTGGCCCCTACCCCGCCCCTGCAGCCACAGGCCCCTCCCACCATGCCCCTGGCTCCGCCCCAGCCCCCCAGCCCCCCCCCCCAGCCCCCGCCCAGCCCCGCCCAGCCCCGCCCAGCCCCGCCCAGCCCAACCTTGTAAAAGGCCAGTGGCCCGAGCTTTGCTGTCTCTACTGCGCAGTGGAGAACACCCTGCAGAAAACACAAAGTAAAGCAATAAAAAAAGCTGCATTTTACTTGCAGGGTACAAATAACACGCCCCTCCCCCAGCACTAGCCAGGGGCCCTGTGCAGTGAGCAGCCTGGACCGGTCAAAGGTCATGACAGCCGGAGAAGCGAGCAGCCGAGAAGCTCAAGGCCACCCCGCCTGCTGACACAGCAAAACCAGAAGCAGGCAGAGGGGAACCGCCGGGCACCCACAGCATGTGGGGGGCTGGGAAGAGGAGCAGGGCACGCAGAGACACAGAAGTGGCCATGCGGGTCAGCCGAGTTCTGGGCCTGCCCATTAGAATGCGGCAGCTCACTGACTTTCACTGACTACAGTGAACAGGCCGCCTCTGTGAACACCAAGGAATCAGATTTAAAACACACAGGGGGGCGCCTGGGTGGCTCAGCTGGCTGGGCTGCTGCCTTCGGCTCAGGTGGATCGAGTCCCACATCGGGCTCCCTGCTCAGCGGGGAGTCTGCTTCTCCCTCTGACCCTCTTCCCTCTCGTGCTCTCTCTCTCATTCTTAAATAAATAAATAATCTTAAAAAATAAATGAATAAAACACACAGGGGGGCGCCTGGCTGGCTCCGTCCGTAGAGCCTGCGACTCTTGGGTTGTGAGTTCAAGCTCCACGTTGGGCGTGGAGCCTACTTAAAAAAAAATAAAGTCTTTAAAAAAGGGCCAAGGGCGGCTCCATGGCTGGCTGGGAACAGCAACTGGGGAGAATGTGCTCGTGGAGGGGGAAGAAAGCCTCGTCCACATGCCAGGACAGGGACACGGGCTCACGCAGCCATGGAGCCTGGAGCCTGATAATAGCAGTGTGGGGACCCCTCCCTGGTCCCCCATGCCGGCCCCCAGGCCTGTACTCTTGAGGGGGACAGTGCCTGCAGCCCCCACTCACCTGATACTCGCCCTTGGAGTTCATGAGACGCGTCTTCAGCACATCCAGGGGCTGGCACAGGATCGTGGCACACCCACCCTGTGGGGAGGGGGGCTTATCACCAATGGGCCTGCCAGGCAGAGTACGGGGGCACCCGTCATCCTCCCCCACAGACCCACCCCCATAGAAGCCCTGGCCCGGATCCCTGGAGGCATCCTCAGGGCTGTAGGGCCCTGGGCTGCTGGGGGGCACTAGGAACCATCCCAGCTTGGGAACCAGGGCCTCAGTGCCTACATACGTATGCAGCCCCAGAGGGACATCCGCCACACCTGCCCACAGCCTCCTGCCTTCTGAGCCCCGGCCTTGTCCTGGGCACCGTCAGCTCCCAAGACTACTCAGCCTCCCCTTCCCGAGCCTCCCACAACGGCCAGGCCCAGCACTCACCGCGATGAAGCTGGCGACAAAGTGAGTGAGGACACCATCAGACAGGTACCCAGTGCTGAGGACCAGCTGCTTGGCCTGATCGTAGCAGGACAGCTGTCGGGGGAGGGGTGAGCAGGGCCTGTGGGATGGCCCCCAGCCCCAGGAAGGGTAGACAGGGGCCCACAGGGACATCACCAGGACTGACCAAGTGCCTGCTCTGCAGGTCACCTCCAGTTACTGTGACCGGGCAGACGGGGGAGGCCCGGACTGGGAGGGGCCTACCAACCTCCCCAGCCCCCACCTGTGGTCCATGCCCACTGCCTTCCTCCACCACCTCTCCAGGGGCTGAGGGCGGGCCCCCCAGATGCTGCCCCAGGAGGCCCACCGCCAGCAGAAGCCCCACCTGGCCCACGGTGACAAGCATCCCTCGACTGGATGCCATGCTCGCGCCCGAAAACAGCTTCTTCAGACCCTCTGCCAGAGAACGGAGGTCAGGCGCCCAGCCACACGCCTCAGGCCTCCCCCCATGTCCTGCACAATACTCCCCAGGCCCCTCTGCCTCCTTGGACCCCCCAAAGGGCCTGCTCCTCTTACCTTCTCGGGCCACCCGGTACAAGCCATCCACGGCATGGGCGTAGCTGCCAGGGACAGACAAGGGGCCGGGGTGAGGCCCTCCCTGCCCACTGGCCCACAGGGGAGGGTCCTCCCCGGGGCCAGCCATGCAGCTGCCACAGGGGTCAGGGGACAACAGTGCCGGAAGACCCCCCCCACCCCGCCAAGGCTGGGTCTGTCTGCGGGCTGGTCCTCAGGGTGAGAGGGTGGGGGCCTGCCTGGAGCCCTGTTTTACCCCTGGACTGTAGCCAATGTCTGCTCCCTAGCTAGGGCGTCCGTCCATAGGCAGCCTTGGAATCAATAGGATCTTAGACTTCATGAAAAATGGTATTTTTACCATTAAAAAAAAAAAAAATCCCAGCCCCCAAACTTGTTTAAAGGCCCAAACCCCCTCACTTAAGCTTGTAAACCATCCTTCCTGTGAACAAGTACAAGATATCAGAAATGGGGGGAAAGTAGCCAGCCTCCATCCCAGATTCCCCTACCAGGAAAGAACCCAGAGGCCCTCCTGACTCCAGGCGGACGAGAGCGCTGTCAGCAGCCTCTGCCTGCTCCAGGTGACACCACAGGCAACAAGGCCTCTTGGGGCTCCCAGCCGGGGACTGGCAGAGCCGCTCAGGTCTTCCTGCTCTGCACGCACCCCCCCCCCAGGCCCCCCCCCCCCCCCTCCCCGCCAACCAAGAGCAGAACTTGCCCGCTACTCACTTGCGGCGCTGATTCGGGGGCAGCTTCATGTCATTCTGCATCCTGAAACAACCACAGGCTCAGGGGTGCGGCAGGGGGCCAAATATGACCCACACAGAAGCTGGCAGGCTTTGGGGCTCACCCTGGCCTGCCCCCCAGGCCCCCGTGTCCAGGCCCCCAAGGTCCGAGTGCTTGCTCCAGGCTGAACACACCGCAGACCCCAGCAAGTAAGCCCCCCGCCCTGTCAGGAGTCGGGAAAGACCCTGGCCTTGGGTGGGGGCACACACTGACCTGACATTGACCATATCTGCGGGAGTCCCCACGAAGCCTCCAATGCAACCTGGGGCGACAGACCCCAGAGCCAACATGTGATGACTGGCAATGTCCGCCTGCGCCCACCCTCCCTGGCCCAGCTGGCAGCTCACCGCTGATGGAGCCCAGCAACACCTTCTTGTAGAAGGGCAGGGGCCCCTCACTGCCCTTCGCCATGTGGTCCCGCACGGTCTCATAGATGGCGAACCGAGTCAGGGAGTAGGTCATCTGGGGGAAAAGGGGCCCAGCTCAGAGGCTGCAGGTGGGAGAATCCTGCTGGGCATGTCGGCCCTCCCCACCCCAGCCCTTCTGGTTTAAAATCATCACCAAATGGGCCATGGGGCCAGTGAAGGACCCTCCCAAGGCCACATGGTCAGCAAGTGACTGAGCCAATTCACAAACCCGGGGCTGGTTGAGATCAGAGTTTCCCTCCCCGGGCTCAGTTTCCCCATGTCTAAGGGGAGGTCTTGAGCCAGCTGTGAGAGCAGGGCTGGCCCCATGGAAGGCAGAAGCACATCCCAGGCCACCACACCCTGCCAACTCCTGGGGCCGTGTGGTTCCTTTCTCCTACCCAGCCTTGAAAAGGAGCACAAAGTAACTCCCATGCCCACGGGGCACCCACAGTGCATCTGAGTCCAGACCAGGGACACCAGTCTTTCCCTCTACCTGCATGGGCTCTGCGACCAGGACTTAGGGAAGCCCTTACCTCGCGGGGCGGGGGACTTAGGGAAGCCCTTACCTCGCGGGGCGGGGGGGGGGGGGGAGCTGAGAGGCAGAAGCGCCCTCCCGGGAGTCATAGCCACCCACTGTCCCGGGAGTGGGGAGCCCCGGAGGCACCTGTCTGCACAGGGAGGCACTCAGGCCGTTGTAGAGTGCCAGGATGCCGTCGGAGCGCACCACCTGCAGGGCCATGCCCGTCATGCGCAGCTTCACCTCCTGCTGCGTCTGCAGATGCACCTGTCGGGGCACAGCTGCTCACACAGGGCCCTGCCGCAGGGCCCACCCAGCCCGGCTCTGCTCCGAGCCCTTTCCCACCATCTGCCACTTTTATACCCACACGAAGACCCCATGGGCTGGCTCCTCTCAGCACCCCAGTTTAGAGACGGGAAACTGAGGCACAGGGAGACACAGAGGTCTCCTAAGGGTGCCCAGCTGGGTGTAGATGGGACTCCATGCCCACACCTGGCACCAACCAAAATATTCCACACTATTTTGCTTTACAAGGGACAATGCCGGCTGACACGTGAGCCCACCAGACCTGTGAGAAATAGTTCACCTATGTGTCGGAGTCCTCACAGCACCTGCTGCAGGAGTGGGGGTCATCAGTCCCATTCTGATGAGGACACTGAGGCCGGGTGTAGACCCCACAGGGTGACTCCAGAGCCCCATTTCTTAGCCATGCCACTTCTCGAGAGGGATCAGGCGTTGTGGGGACTCAGAGACAGGCTGAAGAAACGTGGTGGGCTTGGAAGAGATACTGGGAGCCGGTGGGGGAGAGGGGAAAGGGCACTGCTGGGAGGGCCGCCCTGGGGTCTGTCCCCACACGCCCCACTCTGTCCAGCCCCATTCGTGTTCTGGCTGGGCCCCCCCGGGCAGGTTACGGACCCTCCTGCCTCAGTTTCCCTCAGTGTGCTACGAGGATGAAGTTTATTTATTTGAGAGAGAGAATGAGAGAGAGAGCACATGAGAGGGAAGAGGGTCAGAGGGAGAAGCAGACTCCCCGCCGAGCGGGGAGCCCGACGCGGGACTCGATCCCGGGACTCCAGGATCATGACCTGAGCCGAAGGCAGTCGCTTAACCAACTGAGCCACCGAGGCGCCCCATGAGGATTAAGTTTAGCTCCGTGGGTGTACCTTTCCTTTCCTTCTCTGTCCCCGCCCAGGGGCTTGGGTGGTAGGGCGGCGAAGGTGGGTGGGGACGGAGAGGGCTTTGTGCTCCACTCAGCCACAGAGGCCAGTGGGACAGGAAAGAGGGCACTGGGCCTGGGGGCAAGGTGTCCATGCAGGAAGGAGCCCTTGTCCAGGCGAGAAGCAGCTGTGAGGACTGAGCCAGGGCAGAGGGCAAAGGGAGAGATCAAAGAGCTGTAAAATCATTTCTCCAGTGGCCACGCTGTCGAGAGGCAACACGCTCAGCCAGGGCCTCCCAGGGAGGCCCGCCTCCAAGGCTGTCCTCCCTGCTGCCACCCCCGCAGAGGGCTGAGTACCCCCTGGGCCAGACAGCAGTCAGCGTCCTGTGGCTGCCTGCTGCCCTTGACCCTCCTGGCAGCATTCTGCAGTAATACAGAACCCGGGGGGCAGGGTATGGGGCAGTGATGCCCAAAGGAGCCTTGGACAATGGACAGGGGGCTCTGCGCCGCTCCAAGGGCCCCTAGAAGCTGTGCTCACCCACAATCGGACACAGAGCCTAACCCTCCAGGGCCCCACGGTGGAGATGGCGCAGATGGCACAGTACCTGCCTGGGCATCAGGAAAGCAAAATAAAACAGACACGAGGGGAGGCTCCTCCTTTCTCAAAACAAGAAGCACCTTTCAGTTCACTGTCACCTCCTCTCTCAGGTGGTCACAGCACCTTCCAGGCCTGGCCCTGTTCCTCCTAACCCCCTCTCAGGCCCTGGGGGCTACTAGGAGCCTGCAGGCCTCTCCCAGGACAAGCCAGGTCTCAGGTGTGCCAACGGGGCTACCACCTTCAGCCCCCACGACTGCTAATCCTGCCTAGACTGGAGGTGAGCATTTTTACTAGAGAAGTCAATCCCCCTTCATTTAGGACAAAAGCTGCTGAAAGAAACATACCCTCAGGTGGAGGAGGGGCTGGGGTGGGGGCCTGGCTGGAGGCTGAGGTTTGGGTCAACAGGGCCAAAGGTGCCAATCCCTTCCAGGGAGTGAGTATGGGGGTCAGGCTGCTTTGGGTGGGGGTAGGGACAGAGGTGGCCAGGGAGCTGCCCCCCTGGCCCACGGGTCCCATGTGACCACAGCCCAGGTTCCCCAGGGCAGGGCCTCCTGGGCCGACCAGGCACCATCAGCCCTTTCTTCTTTGTTCTTTGTAGTGAGAAAGGGGCAGAAAACAACCCCCTCCCCGCACCACCCCCCCCCCGGCCTGGCCCTGGGAGACAAGAGAAGTTCTGTCTCATACTGCCCCATAAGCATTTTTCCTTAAAAAAAAAAGTAAAATGAGTGTGAATGCTTCTTGCTCACCCTCACAGAGCAGGACCTGTGTGGGTGCAGGACCTGCGGCTTCCAGGTGCCAACCCAGTCCCGGAGGAAGCAGCCCAAAGCAGGGATCCCAGGGAACGTAGCCCAGGGTACGTGTCCCATTCCCTCACTGTGTGCTGGGTACCCATCAGGCAGGGTGGCCACCTGGTCTATGCCCTGGGTGTGCTAGAGCCAACAGGTGTGCACCCCAGAGAACCACCCCCTCAACTCGAAACCAGGCAGAACTCCTGTCCTCAAAACTGCGGGATGGAAATTGGCTCAGAGAGGCCAAGCGACTAGCCCAAGGTCACACAGGTAGTATGGGGCACAGCCGGGGCTGGAACGTGGCCCGTGGTCCCCAACAACAGGCACCGCTACCCCGGAGTGGGCAGGGTCTCCGGGCGGGGTCAGTGATCCACAAGGCGGCCCCAAGTCTCAGGCCTTCCAGGGCCAGGGCAGGGCCAGGCAGGTCAGTGCCCAGGCGTGGGTGGCGCCCCACGCCTCCCCCCTCCCCAACCCCCGGCCCCTCGCACCCGGCCCCGCCCGGGCCGCGCCGCCCTCACCTTGAGTAGGTCCAACGGGTGCGTGCAGCAGGCGGCCCCGCAGGAGGCCAGTCCCCCGAAGTACCAGCGCGACACGCGCGCCTCCGCCGCCATGGCCCGCAGCGCGGACGCCCGGGAGCGCCGGCAGCCCACGTGCAGCTCCTGCTGCCCACACCCCGGACCCGGCCTCCGTCCGGTCCCCGACAGAACCCCGACTCCCGCCCCGGACCCCGGCCCGCACCGCCGCCGGCGCCGAGTTCAAAGCGCCACCCGCCACCCGCGCCCCGCGCAGCCAATGCGCCCGCGCGGCCCGGGGGGCGGGGCCATCTAGACCCCGCCTCGAGCCGGGGGGCGGACCGCGCCTTAAAGCGGCGGTGGCCCCGCAACGGAGCCGCCTGCGTCTGTGCCCGAGGGGCTAGCTAGCGCGTGGCGGGGGGAGCCCCCCTACCGACTCCAGGGAGCCTGCTGGGTGGCCTGCTCCACGTCCCCCCACCCCGCCCTGCTCCGGCCGCCGCAGGGTCACCCCCACGCCTAGGGCAGGTCTCCGAAGGTCGCCGCCAAGGAGCGGCCTCGGCGCTCAGCCAGTCCCTGCCACTCCCGGAGGCCGGCCTCCTGGAAATAGCCCGCCCCAGCCGCGGCCCTGACCTTGCACCCAGTGTCCCGGCTCCGCCACGCAGGCCCTGGGGGTCAGCCCTGGGACACGTGCACCCGGAGGGGGTGGCAGAAAACCTTCTTGGGGCCAGTCAGCAGATTACAGAAAAACTAGGGGCAAAAGACAATTCGGGGAGACTAGCGGCCCTCCGGTGCTCCCAGCCAAGTCCAGCCTCAGGTGTGCTCTGACCAGACAACCATCCTGGAAGTGGACAAGGAGACAGGAAGTTCTGAGCCATGGGAGTTCAGGCTCCTGGGAGCTGGAGTGGCTGCCTGCCCGCCGGAGATAGCCACATGTGTGCAGATCCCCACTCTTATTCCAACATCCAGCAAACGGGAGGTGGAAGTATGCTCCTAAGCCGGAGATGCACCAGCTGGGCAAAGTGGAAATCTGAATCCCCAGGGCCACTTTACAGCAGGGCCACACGGGCCCAGAGAAGACAGAGCCAGAGACCCCTTCCCCAGGGAAGAACCTATATCTTGCAGTTCCAGCTTGGCCACTGCAGCCCTCCACCCCCACGCAAGGAAGAAGTGTGAGGGGCATTGGGGAAACAACTCTGGGTCCCCTGAGCCTGCTGAGCGCCCAGCAATTATCTGTGTCAGAGGCATAGTATGGGCCAGCAAACCTCCCTATTTACTTAGAGCTGCCACTCGGAGACAAAGGACTCTGTCTTTTAGAACTGCAGGAGGCCTCTGACCCCTGAGGTCATCAGCTGGGGAACTGCTGCAGAGATGGTGTCCAGCCCAGAAATGCTGGGGACCCTGGGAGGTGGTGGAGGGGGGTGGCCACACAGGCATCCTGCTGGATCTGAAGTAGAGGGGCAGGATGGAAAGAAGACCCTAGCTGTAGACTAGATGGAAACTTGGGGCCTGGGGTGGGGCGGGGGCAGGCACAGTGGGGGAAGGGTCACAGCAATTTTCCAGAAGAAACCAGAGGAGGCACTTGGCTGGCTCAGTTCCAAGAGCATGTGACTCCTGGATTCTGGGGTTCTGAATTCAAGCCCCACATTGGACATAGAGGTTACTTAAAAAAAAGTCAATTGTATTTCTTTATATCAGCAATAAACAAACTGAAATTAGGAAAAACAATTCCATTAAAAAAAAGAGAAGATGCGAGACACCAAAGCTCTGCAAGGAAATGTGAAAACGTGAGATGGCTTTCATACCTAAGCCCTTTGTTTAAAGAAACAGAGCTGACAGACTGGTGGGTTGCAGGGGAGTGGCCGCCTTGTCCAGTGTCCCATGGGGAGTAAGTAGCATCTTCAAGCCCACTCCGGAGACCCAAGCCAGCACCAAACCTGCCCAGAACCAGGTCTCATTCAAGATAAATCAAGATGTCTGAATCTTTGGTCAGCCCAAGGGTAATGTTACCAGCTCCTGACTACAAAGAAGCTAATCTCAGAGAAGGCAAGTGGAGGGGACAGCCCAGAAAGCTAGGGGCAAGGTCCCGGGGTGGGGGCTGCCACCTCTCTCTGGTCACATCAGCAAGACAGGGTCCTGAACCCACGTAGGGGAGAAAGCCCCAGTGCAGACCGAGGACTGCCCCCCGGTGAGAACGGCGGATCCCTGAAGCTTCGGAGCAGAAACTGAAGAGATCTGAGAACTGAAATGTCAAGAGCGGCAGCACAGCACGTTGCAATCTGTGAACTCCCTCAAGATCTGGAAACGCTCGAGGAGAGCAAAGCGTGGAGGAATCCTGGAAAATGCACCAAGTGTGGGGCGACTTTTTAAGACAAAGGTGGCACTTTGCAAGCTCTAGGTCAGCGAACTCAAAAAGATCCCCAGCCAAATTCTCAAATGGATCATAACTACTTGTGCATAAACCCAAGGTTTTAGATGGGGAGGTCAGGCGAGGTCTTGAGAACAAGGCTGCCTGGCCAGGCCTCTCGGGTGGGGCCTGTCTGCACTGCAGCATTCCCATGTCCTCAAGAGGCCACATGGGGGGCCAGGTAGACACCAGGGTCCCTGGAATGGGCAGGAGGCAGGGGTCAGCTCCAGATCTCCCTCTTCCGTGTTTCGTTAGCCTGGACAAAGACCCAGTATGCTAACTCCTACCAGGACCTGACAGGACCTGTAAGGTTTCGTGTGGGCGCCATCAGGGCAACTCAGGATGCACAGCAGATCTACTTCTACTTTCCTTGCTGAGCTCAGGGGCCAAGGCCAAGTGGCCTCCAGGGACTCAGGGCATGCCCCACCTACTGCCAGGTTGGAGACACTTTATTGGCCAACTACAGACCAGAGCAGGTCAACACTGGAGCTGGGGGGGACCACCAGGGCCTGTGAAGTCAGGTGGGGGGCACCAAGCGATCACCATCCAAGCACTGTCCTAGCCTGGTGGAAGGTAGGCAGAACGGGGATGGCCTGATAGCCTGATGGCCCTGGGGTACGGCATCAGCTGCACTTTTGAGCAGCCACCCCCAGGCCGTCCAGCATGGAGCAGGAGGTCGCATCATCCCAGGAAGAGGGAAGGGGAGAAAGGGAGTCCTCATCATCACCCTAATTCCCCTGGAAAGACAAAGGGGCTCAGAGATGAGGCGGACTCTGTAGGTGACCTGCGGAAGGGAAGGCCGAGGCTGAGGACTGTCCCTGAGTTCAGACCACTCCCTTCCCCCAGGAAAAGGCAGTTGGGTCAGCAGAATACTGGGCGAGCCGTACCCACCCAGGTGGCCCAGCAGTCACCTGTTGAGGGAAGGCATGCCCAGAGATCCGCTGATGGTGAATCATTAACCCTCTGGGACTGTCCGGGCCAGACTTGGCCAGCGGGGCTCTCTGGGTCAGGGAGCAGCCTTCTTACAAGGAGTCCAGCAGGAAGCATACTCTCTGGGTGCGGGGCATGGCCCGCTGGGAACACAGCAGCTCCCCAGGCCTGTCCTGAGGGGTTCTATCCTATAGACGCAATGTCCTCTCTGGTCCCACAGCCCCGTCCTTGCATTCTGCCAACGTGGCCAGGGAGGGGGCACGGGGGCCTGCCATTCTCAGGCACATGCCTCACCGCTCACCTCAGTCTGCTAAAGACCACCACAGGTGCCCCACACCCACCTCCCAGTGATGATCTGGCAGCAGCCAGCTGCTGCCACCCCAGCAGGAGGGGCGCTGCCCGTACCCCCGGTGTGCTGCCACCAGCCCTGGGAGGTCAGGCCCCTGCACACAAAGGACCCAAAGGTCGCTGACCAACCCCCACACATCCCACTGGGGAATGAGGGGGCTACCCTAGCCAGCTCCCCACCACCCACCTGGCAGCCCACCCAGATACACCACTCTGCACACACAGTACCCAAACAATGTATTTTTCTCAGTTGCCACCAGGGGGTGCATGTTGACCGCGGTAAGTTCTAGAGTCCGTCTCCCTGGTGCTCACGCAGGAGCCACGCCCCCAGGCTCAGCCGGTCCATCCGCCCGTCCCAGAACGGAATTGGCCCAGGGGTGCCAGTGCCGCAGTTCTGTTCCGAGGCTGCTCCCACCAGCAGGTCCCAGACAGGGGGGCCTCGCCCCGGTCCCAGGGACCCTTGTCCACCAGTCCTCAGAGCTGGCCCTACTCCAGAACCACGGTGCCGCCCACCGCCTCCAGGGCTGCCTTGATCTTCTCTGCCTCGGCCTTGGCGACATTGGCCTTGATTTCCTGGGGCAGGGACTCCACCAGCTTCTTTGCCTGCCACAGAGCAAAGTCAGGAATGGGGCCTGGGTGGCCGCAACCTATCTGCCCCAGAAGGGGCCAGTCCCAGAACCGCTCGCATGGTAGGGACAGCAGGGGGAGGCCTGTGTGGCACACGGAGCTCACCTGGACGAGGTTTATGCCCTGGATGTAGTTCTTGATTTCCTTGATCAGCTTCACTTTGTCCACGGGCTTTGCCTCTGTTAGGCGGACAGTGAAATGTGTCCGTTCTTTTTGTGTGGGGATGTCTTCTTCTGCTACCTGGGAGAGGGAGAGACAAAGCACAGGGTGCGGTAGGCACAATCGCTCCTGGGCCACCTTGTCCTGTTACCTCCAAGCCCCAAAGCAAGGCCAGCAAGGCCCGCAGCTCCAGCTGGAGGCGCACCAGCCCTGCTGGGCTCGGGGCTAACCGCGTGGAGCCTTCCCTCCCTCCCTCCCACACTCCCCAGCTGAGACCTGGCTCCCGGGCCAGAACACTGCCCTCTCCCCAGAGGCAGTTCTGAATCTGCCTCCCCTCACCCACCCACTCAAGTTCCCTTATCCCTTCAAAGCTGTAATTGTGGGACAGGCAGGCTGACAGCAACAGCTCTTATCCAACAGCATTTCAGGAAAGCAGTGCCATTGTCATCCTCAGCCAAACCCCGTGTGGATGATAGACTGACAGGCCGCCGCAGCCCCACCTTCGCTGAGTGACCGACGACAGGAGGACGAGGCTGACAGAGGCCCTGCTGTCACAGCTGAAGACACAGCACCCCCACGGGGCAGGGGACACGTGGCGCGGCAGCCTGGGAGGGGGCAGTCCTGGTTTAGATCTGCTCCCCAATTACTATTTTTTAAAAGGTTTTATTTTTGATAGAGCACAAGGGGAAGCAGCAGGGGGAGAGGGAGAAGCAGGCTTCCCGCGGAGCAGGGAACCCAATGAGGGGCTCAATCCCGAGACTCTTAGGATTGTGACCTGAGCCGAAGGCAGACGCTTAACCATCTGAGCCCCCCAGGCGCCTCCCGCCCCCCAATTATTGACAGTATCCCTTCATTCTCAGAAGCGTTCCAGTTTCGACAATAAAGTTCAGAGGAACTCCGTCTCTCCTTGCCCCAAATGTTCAGCCTGAATCTCACCAGCCTATGAAGCTACCAGTTTGCAGCAGATGGAGGAGTGGAGCTGATACCACTAGAACCATCAGACACGTCCGGGATGTGGGACACCCCACAGGACCCCTGACCTGGATTTCGTAGTAAAAGATGGCCAGGGAAAGGGGACTGAGGACGGGAGCCAGACTGCAGGGACCTAGTGACCACATGCAACACACAGTGTTTAGACTGGAATAAACCCGCTGCTATAAAGTCTGGAACCATTAGCTAAATCTGAACAGACTGAGCGAGAAAATCACTGTTGATGATGTTTGTCGTACAAATGGCTCGTGGCTACGTTAAGAAAACGCCTCTGTGTTTAGAGATACGTGCTGGAGCACAAAGAGAAAGGACAGACCGGACACGTGCCTTAAGCTTCAAGGGACAAGCAAAGTAAACACGGCAAAACCTTAATCGTTATCGAGGCTGAGTGATACGTACATAGATTGTTCTTTGTACTTGATAATTTTGGAATTTTCCCAACAGAAAGTGCAACATCCCCCCACCAAACCAGAAACAAACAAAAAACATAACAAATCAGTGCGTGGCTTCAGGTCGGCTGGTTTCGTCGTGGAGACCCAAACTTGCCCATCACCCCCCCATCTCTGCTCCAGCCCTGGCCGTGCCCCACGGCTCTCGTGCCCACCGGCCCTCTGCTGGGAAAGCCCTCTCTCTTCCTGTATTCCTCAAATCTCCCCTACAGTGCCACCTCCTTATCATGGCCTCCCTGGAAATTGTAACCCTCCCCTCCCCTTAAGCTTCTTCCCTACGTTTTTCCCACAGCACTTATCATGTTCTGCTATTCAATAAAATTTTTCTTTTTCTTCTTATTTGGCTTATCGCCAATTTCCCTCCACAAGAAACACGGTCTTCACGTGGGCAGGGATCTGCACATCCTCGGCAGGAAGGTGGTCCCGAGGACGCTGCAGGTGGCCCACAGCCAGCACACACAGCTTTGCGGGATGTGTTGGCCGATGCAGGCTTAAGATGAGGGACAATGAGAGAAATCTGGCCACGCGACATGGTGGCACCAGAGGAAAACCTTTTTGCATGGGACCCTGGCCCGCGCCCACCTCGGGGGGTGCTGCTGCAGCAGGGGCAGCTCCGGGCATCGTGCCGCCCATCGGCATGAGTCCAACATCCTGGATCTTCAGTGTTTTCTGCAGGGAGAAGGGAGAGCAGAGTCTCAGTCACTGCCCATCACGTTCGAAGACACCCACACAACAAGCCCGACACAGTCCTCATACTCAGGGAGCACGCTTCGGACAATTTACCACGCTCCCCAAATATACCAAGAACAAGACACAGGCCTGGGCTTGTGATACCTTCAGGAGCTCGTTGAGGTCTGAGATTTCCAGGAGTGTGAGGCTGGCGATGTCCTGGACAAGCTGCTGGATCTTGGGGGGATACTCCTTGGGCGCGTTATCCAGGGGTGCACCGGCGAGGGCCTCCCCCATTCGATGGCCGCCGCATCTCATCAGCCTCACAGCGCAGACACGGGGCACCTGTTGCCTAGCCCCCCATTCCAACAAGTCTGTCAGACTGGCACAAGCGGGTGGCACACACACACAAGGCGGGTAGGCGCTATGAGCTCAGGTCTAGCTCCCTGGTCCCAACCCGGGGTTCTCAGGTTCCAGGGTCCACGAGGATAAGGGGACTTCCCAGCTACCTTAAATTCTTCAACGAGCCTTAGAAATCCACGCGAGTATTTGCAGACAGGCTACCCGCAACATTAGCTTCCGGGTCGGAAAAACTATCTGCCCAAGGGCGCAGGACAGTAACGTGAATGCATTCCGCTACACTAAGCCTCTCAGAATCTGGGGCCCTCGGGCGGCACAACGCCGGACCCAGCGACGGAAGACCTACCACGTCACTGGGGCTGCGGGGGAAACTGAGGCCCGGGGAGAGACAGGGACCTGTGCACGGTCGTCTGGGGCCTCCCCTAGCACACTCAGCAGCCCGAAGGAGTCGGCGGAGTCGGGGGGCCCTCGCGACGCCCACCTGCGCCGGGCCCCGACGAGTCCGGGGGGCACACCGCCCGCCGCGCGCGGACGCCGCCCCCAACCTGCACCCTCAGTTGCCGGCCGAGGGCCCCGACCCTGCCACCCTCCAGCCCTCGGCGGGCCGCGGTACCTGGCGAGACGGAGCGCAGCGCCCTGAAGCCCGAGACACGGCCCCCAGAGGGGGCGAGCGGCCGCCAGCAGCATCGGTCCGCGGGCGGGAAGGTCACACGCGGCTCCCCAGGAGAAGGACGCTCTAGCCGCCGGGGCCGCCGGGCATCCGAGCTGAGTGAGGACGCTCTAGCCGCCGGGGCGCCGAGCATCCGAGCTGTGTCAGGACGCTCTAGCCCAGGAGGCCGCCGGGGAAACGAGTTGGAGAGGACGCTCTAGCCGCACCTCGCGCCGGCTTCCTCTCGCTCCCAGAGATTACCCACGGGACGGCGAGCCGCGCAGGCGCAGAAGCTCGTGGGTGGCGGCCGGGAGTCGGGGTCGCGGGCCTGGGGCCCCGTCCTCGCTAGGCGAACGAAGGCCGGAGAAGGCCGAGGCTCGGGGAGGCGGTCCCGGCCGGCGAGTAGTCCACCGGGGAGGACAGTGCAGTGACCCCCACTCCCCGACACCTGTCGAAGCCTCGCGCCGGCTGACGGGGGTTTCGGCTCGGGACGCCCTCCCCGGCCGCCCGCAGCCCGAGGTCACCCGGCGCCGAGAGCTCCCGCTGCCCTCTGGGCAGCCGTCTCCTCGGTTCCCTCCTCCCGCTGAAGGGTTGCCTCTCGCGCCAGCGCGGGAGCACGTTTTCTGTCGGTCCGTGCCGCCCCGGGAGCGAGGCCGCGTCCTGGGCCCGCGCGTCTGCGCGGTTGAACTCGGGATTCTCCGCTGACAGCGCGGCTGAGGGTTGTGATTGAGCCTGGAAGGGTCGAGTGATGGGGTCGTGGGCGGGAGGGCTAGCGTTTCGCCTGGGAGAAGAGAATTTGTAAGCCCGGGCTCTGTCCAGCTGCCTGAGTGCTCTGAAGTCCTGCCTGCCTCTCCGTCCAGCTCCCAAACGTTGTGCACGTGGGCGCCTCCGCGGCCCCTCTGACATCTGCCCTGAGGCTCCTGGGTCCCAGCTGGTTTTCTAAGAGCCAGGCACGGAGCAGCGCTTGTTACATCAAATCAAGAAGGCGAGCCGTCCTCTGCCCGGCAACCTCCTGCTGTCCTGGCCCTGCCTTCGGCCGGGCTCAGCCTCTCTGCCTAGTAAACTAGTCCATCTCTTCACAGAAGAGATCCAGCATTAGCTGGGATCACCTACGAGATATTTAAAGGGTGTGGAATGCTCTGAACTCTGGGTACGAGGGCTAAGGTACTTTCTTCCAGACTACAACTCTGACTGGTGTAGAGCCACACTCCTCCTTGGGCGCTGCGAGTCTTTGAGGAGTCAGGGCAGAGCAGGGCTGGACGGGGAGGCCTGCTGCGGGGCTCCCCAAGGGCACAGCTCCGTGGCGCTGTCTCAGGGGAGGATCAGATCTGCAGCTGCTGCCGGAGCAGTGCCCACCCCTCGACACTGACCGTGGAACCAGGCTTGGCTTGGGACAGGCTGGCCCACAGGCATGTGCCTACTCGCCCCTGTCCAGAGCTGCACCAGCTGCCCACCACCTTCCTTCTGTAGAGACACTCGGATACTTGTTGAAAGACATTTTATTATCAGTGTTCCGCTCCGTCTACTCGGGGCACTGGATGAGATGGCAGCTCAGAAGCAGAGAAGCTGGAGACAAGCCCCCACCCTCCCGTGAGGGCCAGGAGTGCATGCTGACCGCAGGGGGCCACGCCAGAGGGCTCTGGGAAGCACGCACACGAGTCAGACCACAGGCCGTGCGGTCTCCCGGGTGCAGATGGGGGGAGGCCCAGGCTGCACAGGAAGAGGGACCCCGCTCCAGCCAGCCCTCACAGGACCTGACACACGGGGCTTGAGGGCTCCCTCTCGGAGAGGATCCCTCCCTCCCACCCTCCGAGGCCCAGCCCTGGGGAAAGAAGTCCGAGACCAACTCAGGGAGATGGGGAGGAGGGTGTGGCCCGGGGGCACGAGGAGTCAGCGGGAGAGGACAGAGGGCGGGGGCCAGGGTGAAGGGCCACCCCCTGCACGCAGCAGGGACACTACATGGCTGTAAGAGGAGAGCGAGGCAGGAATACGACGCTAGTTAGAGACGGAGGCGGTGGTTCAGAGAACCGTAGTGTTGTTCTGGCTGGTGCGCTCCCGGCCGCGGTCAGTCAAACGAGATGAGCTGGGCTTCACTGCCCTGCGCCGGAAGGCCCTGTGCAGGTGGCGGCTGGGCCACGGGGGGTGGCTGTTGGGGGGGTCCCCCGGAGGGCGCCATCTGGGGGTAAGGCACAGGAACCATCAGTCCTCCTTCCCCAGACCCTGGCCTTCCCACCCTCCCCCAGTGGCTTCTCTCTATAGAACGCTCCACCCTGGTCTCAGCCCCAGGGCTCAGTCCTGGCAAAGCCCAGTCCACGCCAGGCCTCCGTCCTCCCAGCTTGTTGTGGGTTCCCTGTTCTCATCCTGCCCCAGCGGAGACCCCAGGAGTTCCCGACCAGTGTCCACGGGGTTGAGCACGTGTGTGGTCTGGACATCTGTGTGCATTGCTGCGTGTGTGCCGGCTGGGAAGCAGTCCTGGCCTGCACGGTCTCCTCCTCCCAGGACAGCCCCACCATCGTCCTCGAGCTGAGCTGCCGGCAGCCTTGGGAGGAGCTCACCTGCTGGTACACAGGCTGCTGCCCTGCGATGTAGGGCTGCTGGGGGGGTGGCAGAGGTGCGTCCTGGCTGGGGAGGGTGCTCATGAGACTCTGTGAAAAGAAGCGAACCCCACGTGAAGGAGCCCTGTATGCCAATAAAGGGGGGTGTTTCTGACTTGGAAAATCAAATGCCCACCAGCTAGGAGAGCCTCCCAGTGGGGAAGGGGGGATGGGCAGGAAGGGGCGGGGCCTGCCCAGCGCTCCCCCAGCCTCTTTTCCATGTGGACACCCCACGCGGTGTCTCACCTGCATGCTGTAAGGCTGGTAACCCATGGACACCGACTGAGTCCCCATGTAGCCCATGGCGCCGGACTGTGGAGGCTGGGACATGGCCGGGAGGCTCTGGGGGGCCTGGGAGGCCACGTTCTGTGGAGGGAAGCGTGTGATGGGAGAAGGGCTGCGGGCCCTCGCTGGGGAGGGGAGCCAACCCTGCCCGCCTACCTGATAACCCTGTGTCGGAGTAGGCTGGTAGGACGAGTAGGCTGGGCTGGCGGTGGGCCCGGTGGGGCCTTGGGGGGCTGCCTGCGCCCCGGTGGCCCCCGCTGGGTACATGTAGGCGCTCACCATGCTGGGATCTATGGAGGGAGAGGAGCAAGCTCACTACCCTGCAGGGTGACTTCTGGAACCAAGTTCACATTTCACATTCTCACAAAAGGAAAAAAACCCAACAAGGATAGGAGAGGAGCTCTAGTGCTGAATGCAATCAGAAGAAATGAACCAAACTATCGACGGGGTGTAAGAGGCCGGCACGGGAGGGGTGGGGGAAACGAGCTCTTGCACCTTCTGAAACTCAGGGACTGAAGACAGAGGACTACCAGACCTAGTGAGCCCAGTCAGGAGGACCTCTCCCCAGGGGCTCGGGCTGGCGTTCCTGAAACCACTTTCCGTGTACTCCAGGAACGAACAGAGCAGCCCATGTGGGGAGAATACAGGCATGGAGAGGGGAGGAAGCCCCGTGCCGTATCACTGAACCCAGGTCTGCCGTCCGCAGACGAGGCTTGTGCATGCGCGGCGGGCCCCAGATGCTGAACAACCCCCCACTCCCAGGACCAGCGGCTCCCTGGAGAGGGGCTGCCTCCAGGGCTGAGCAGCGACAATGTGAACACAGAATGGGGGTAGATGGCCCCGGAGCTGGCCACACCTGGGACCATCTGAGCCGTGAAACCAATTGTGAAATCTGAATAAAATGGGTCCACGTGGATGTAAACGACGAAAGAGTAAAGAAGTGTCTCCTTACAGTGGAAAGACAACTGACCAACAAGACGAACGAGATGATAAAGTCACTGGGTGACAAACGTTATGACAACCTCACACACGGAGGAGAAGGCTCTGAAGCCAGTGGGTGACAACTTGGGAGGAGCAAGGATGTGTGCAAGTCTCGTCCCCACTGAATGGTTGCTGACTGCCACGGGACAGCCAGGCCCTTGCAGGAACCCCGAGAGGCCGCCTGCGCGCCTCGGGCCAGCAGCCGGCTGTGCCTGCCTGCTGAGCACTCCAGCGACCAGGATGCACGGTCAAAACCCAGCCACAAAGACCAACCACGACCCAGCGAGGGCTGGTCTGCAAGATAGCAGGCCAGTGCTCTTTGAGGAGTCAGGGTTATGAACACAAAAGCAAAGAAAGAACATTCTAGATCAAAGATGAAAAGCAGCCAAACAGTTAAAGACAACAGCCATGGGGTTTCCTGTCTGCACAAGGGGTGTTACTGAGACTGTGTGGGAGAGCTGAACCCGGCCATCGGTGAGGTCACATGCTGTGACCGCGCTAGCAGCAAAGAGCATCATACCCGCCACCCGCTCTAAAAAGGTTCAGGGAGGGCGCCTGGGGAGCTGAGTCATTGGGCGTCTGCCTTCAGCTCAGGTCATGATCCCAGGGCCCTGGGATCGAGCCCCGCATCGGGCTCCCTGCTCAGCGGGAAGCCTGCTTCTCCCTCTCCCACTCCCCCTGCTTGTGTTCCCTCTCTCCCTCTCTCTGTCAAATAAAATCTTAAAAAATAAATAAATAAAAAGATTCAGGGAAAAAAGTCCACGTGTATGTGCGCACGCCTGCATGTACGGATAGAGAGTGCAAATGTAATGAAATATTGTTTGGGAAATCTAGAAAACCCTTTGTACTATTTAACTTTTCTGTAGAACTGAAATTACAGCAAAACAAAAACGAAGGAAAAAGTAGCAGTCTGGAGCTCATCTTGGTGGGCACCTGCGCCCGCCCCATTACCTGCTCCGGCCCCAGGCATGCTGGGGTAGGGGCTGCTGGTGGCGGGGGCCGGCTGGCTCATGTACACCGTGTGCATGGGGGAGCCCTCCACTGAGCCTGCGGGGCTGAAGGTGCCCGGGAAGCTTGTTGGGCCTGAGGGCTGGTACAGCACGCCCCCGGCCGCGGGCATGGCCTGGAGCTGGGGACAAAGAGAGACGGCGGTCAGGGCAGTCCTCGGTGGCTGCAGCCCCTGGCGAGGGGTGGGCCCGGGGTGGGTGCGTGCCTGGGCATAGGGCAGGGAGAAGGCGGGCATCTGGGCGCGCATCTGGATGGTCTGCTTCTGCTGCTCCAGGCGCAGCTGCCGCTCTTTCTCCTGCTCCTGCAGGCGCTGGATGGCCAGCTGCCGCTGCACCTCCAGGTACTCCTGTGGGCACAAGGCACCATCAGGGCTGTCCACGACGTCGGCACCCCCCAGGTGGGGCCGGCCACCACACCTGCTTTTTCTGCCGCATGATCTCCAGCTTCTGGGCCAGCTGGATCTGGCGCTGGCGCTCGGCTTCCTCAGCTGCCCGGCGAAGCTTCTCCCGGTGCTCCTCCCGCAGGGCGCTGAGCGCCCCCCGGGCATCGCGGATCTGCGCCAACTTGTCCTGCAGCCCCTCGTAGTATACTGTGCGGAGAGGGCAGCGCCAGGAGTGCGTGGCGTGGGAGGGAAGCACTGGCTGCCCAGTGCCGGGCTCTGGCCACCAGGCCTGCCTTGACCCAGCCAAGTGCCTGTCCGCAGGGCACGGCTGGCATCTGGGCTCCCAGGGTCAGGGCTGGGGGTGGGATTCTTCCTGGAGCTGATGGTCCTATGCTTAGTGGGACATTTCTCATCGCAGGGACCACCCCCCGTGTTGCCCGCGGCCCAGAGAGGGACTCTCGAGAAGCTGCTGCCTTCGGGGTAGTCCCACCCGAGGACCTTCTGCATGCCCACAGCGAGCAGCCAGCACACAGCGCTCACACGACACCACGCCGAGGGGCCCCCCCGTGCCCTGCGGCACCTACGCCTGCGCTCGTCCAGTTGGTTGAGCAGTTCCAGCAGCTGGGGGTGCATGCTGTTGATGGACTGGAAGAGGGACAGCACTGCCGAGTCATTGGTGATACTGCGGCCCCGCACGTGGTTGCTCTTCATGCGGTTGACGAAGGTGGTGACGGCATTCTGCAGGGCCTTCAGGAACTGCGCGTGGTTCTCCTCCGACTCCCCGTTCTGGTACTGCTGCTGGGGACAGGTGGGGGCTCTTGCGGAGCACTCCAGGCCCTGAGCTCTCAGCTTGCTGTGCAGGACTCGATCCTCCCAGTGGTGCTATGAGGGGGCACCCTTAGCACTCCCTCTGACAAATGCTAACACTGAGGCCCGAGGAGGCTTAACTCTTGCACGTGGGTGTGGTGCTGGCCAGGACAGAGCTGGCTGGAGCTCGGGCGGCCTGGCTCGCAGCCCCTCTGCCCCTACCCTGTAGGGGACCTGCCTCCCTGAAAGAGGCCTCAGTCTCTCGGTCCAATGACCAACAGAACCCAGAAGCCCCAGGACAGAACAAGGACTCATCCAGGTGATTCTGGGCTATGCCCTAGGATATTCCAATCCATTCTAGGCAGCAAGTGGCCAAGTTCTGGACCACAGCCAGCCAACCCAGAGATGTTCCATCGAGAGTTCTGGGCTGGAATGGCTTGCCCCTGGGAGGTCGCTGTGGGCAGGGCTCAGCCCCATCAGGAGAGCTGCCTGTGTGGGGCCCGTGAGGGAACCACAGCTTACCTCGCCGAAGGGGCCGCCGGAGGGAGCTATGGGCTGAGAGTCTGTCTCCGGGAGGGGAGACTGGAAGAGGAGAGAGAGGGTGAGGGAGTCATCCGGCCTATCCCAGGCCCCCCCACCTCCAACAGGCCTGTGGGCCACAGGAGTGCTAAGAGCAGTGCACCTCCAGCGCGTTGGCGGGGACTGCATGCCCCTCCACGGGCGGGGCGGCCGGCTCCGTCAGGGGCGCGGGTGCGGACGGGGTAGGGCTCTTGCGGGCCTCCTCCTGCTTTTTCTCCCAATAGTTCCGGTTGAGGTACCGGGCGAGCTGTGCACACAACAAGGGTCACTCGCAAGGGCCAGGGAGCAGCAAGGAAAAGCACTGCACGTGGGGGCACCCTCACCTCGGGGTCGATGTCCTCTGCCAGCGGCGCCGACGAAGTCTGGGGAGACACAGACCAGAGCAGCAGTGACCCATGGGCTCAAACACGTGCCCAGCTCCTCCCAGGCCGTCGCTCGGGAGGCTGGGACGCCACCATGGTGACAGTGGACCCCAGGCACTGGCCGGTCTGCCCAAGGGGTCCCCGGGGCTCTGTGACTGAACAAGGCGCAGGGCAGTATCCCGCCAGCCTTCCTAGCAACCACACCGCTGGTCCCAACGGTGGACTGTTCTTAGGCCCTCAGCCACCCAGCCCCACCCAGAGCACCGCAGAGCTCGCCATGATTTCCTAAACTTTCTGTCTCACCTGCCACCCACCACCTTATTTACAGAGAGGGCCAAGGCCAGAAAAAGGCAGGCTACCTTCGAGCCCAGGGTCTGCCCACCTCCTCTCACTCTGGGGAGGTCTCCAACCTTCCCAGCGTCATCTTCCCCGACAGAGGACCCCGACCTGGAGCGGAGGGCTGGGGAGGATCAGGCTGGACTTTGACCTTCATCAGCTTCATCAGGCCATCCCTTCTGGGGCAGCCCTCCCACCCTCCCACAGCGAAGCACGGCCCAGCCTGGGAGGGTGCTCACCACAGGCGAGGAGTACAGGCTGCCGGCCGGGGGCGCCGACGAGGCCACGGGCGCGGGCTCTGCCTTGGGGTACGTGGCAGCAGCATACGCTGACTTCTGTCTCTGCGGGAGAGGCAGCAAGGGTCCCAGTGCAGGTGGGCCGACCTACCACACCCCTCTGCCCTCCCCAAACATCTAGGGGCACCCCCCAAGCCCAGTGCCCCTGCACCGGGGGAGCCCCCCTCCAGCTCACCATCCTCTCCTTCTCCTCGGCTTCTGACTGTGACAGAGCCAGGGCCAGCTGCAGGTCCTCCTCCTCCTGCAGGGCCGTCTCATCCCGCTTGGGGGGCAACTAGGAACAGAAAGGCTGTGAGCAGGGCCTGGGGACGAGGCACCCCCAGGGACCCGGGGCGAGTACCTGGGATTGCTGTGACAGGGGGCTGGTCAGGTACTCCGGGGGCAGCTCCGTTGTGGACGACGCCTTTCCTTCTGCTTTCCTGGAGGCGAGAGGACACTGGGTGGCTGAGCACCATCCCCCGGCCCCCAGCATCCCCACGGAATGACGACAGTGGTGCCACAGGCCACACTCTGGAGAAAAACTGGCCCCTCGGACCAGCTCTGTCACCTCTGGGACGCGGGACCCCAGGCAGGTCACCTGGCCTAAGCCCCAGCCCCCTCTCCTGGAAATGAGGTTCGAACACGGGAAAGGAACTTTCCAGGGGAGCGGCCTGGAGGCACCACCTAACGGACGGATGAGCTCCCACTGCTGACACTGGGAGCCGGACAGCACGGGCCCCCAAAGCGGCCGCACGGAGCGGGACAGCCTCATCCCGGGAATCACACAACCTGACGAACCACAAGGCCTCAGACCCGAACCAAGGGGGGCACCACACCAGCCCAGGCCCTTGAGAACCGCCCATGTCGGGACAAAGAGGCTGCACGGAGATCTGGGTCACGGAGTGCAGGACGTGTGACAGCCACCTGCCCTGTGCTGGGGGCCTGGGCGGGTCTGACGGGGGCACCACTGCCGCAAGACGTGACCAGGACTCGCCGGAGCGGACGTCACGTGTCCTGGGCGGACGGCTCTGCTGTGCTCTCAGGAGGACACACTTCTTGGGAAACGCACACGGGGGCGGTTCGGGGACAGGGTACCTGCAGCTCACTCTCAGAGCTTCGGAATGAACAAGACATGCGGGAACACCAGTGCGGACGGGGAAGGGAGGCCACGCGCTTGAGCCCAATCGCCCACAAGGCCGTGTCAACACCGAGGGACCTGGGAGGAGGCCGCACCCTGCAGGCTCTGCTTCCCACACCTGCATCTTTTCTCTAAGTTTTACTTCCAAGTTAAAAAGTAGACAAACCAAAGAACAAACCCAAGCAACTGGCTGGCAGGTCCCAGTCCTGCTCCTGGACGGCCAGGAGAAGCAGCCCCGCTTCAGGGAGCACACCCGGGCCCCCAGGGCACCCAGCAGGGAACTCACTTGTTCAGCTGCTCATAGCAGGGCTCGCACACGCGCACCTCCTTCTCGATGCCAAACTTGGGGATGGTGGAGTACTTGGAGGAGCACTTGCCGCAGAAAATCTGACCACACGCCCGGCAGTGGTGCTGTGACATGGAGCGGGTCAGGGTGTGGCCTGGTGCTGGGCCGCTGACCCCTTGCGCCCACCCTGCCCACTACTGCCCGCTGCAGAGGGCGCCAGGCCGGGCCTCCCAGGGTGAGCAGAGGGCAGGCCTGGGAGGCCACAAAGACCCTAGGGAAATGGCACGTTTCCAGGTTCTCAACTGCAACCACCGTTTGGGGGGAAAAAACTCAAATTAAAAAGAAAAGTTCCTAAGAATCACACATGAGTTGCTGGGAGAGAAAAGGTTGTGCTGACAGTGGTCCAGTGAGTCTGCTCAGAAGCCCTGGCCTCAGCCTCCACCATCGTGGTCTGTGCTTCCGGAGGGAGAGACACAGTGGCTCGAGGGCCGGAGCGCACAGGCTGGTAGCCTCGAGAGGCAGCCAGGGGGCTGTGGGCCCAGGCAACACACACCCGAGCCTCCCACAGCCCCAAGCCTGCAGCATTCCTGTCCCCAGGGGGGCACAGCCGCGCCCAAGCTTCGTCGGACGGCACAGACCACCGGGCTTGGGACCCCTTGATGACCCCGCTCACCACGGAGCTGGGAGCTGGAACTGCTCCTTGCACCATGAGGCCACAGCCAAGAGAAAAAGGATCCTGAGTGGGTTCAGTGGCCTCCTGGGGACAGCCGGGGGTGGGGTGGAGTCAGCCCTGTGGCAGGTACACTCACCTTGCGTGTCACCACCCCAAACTGCACTCTGCAGCGGTGGCACTCCTCAGCATCCACCCAGTCGGGGGCCTGGGGGGCAGGAAGAGTCAGGATCACACGGCCCCCACCTTCCCGGCCAAGATCCCTGTTTCCCACGAAGGGGACAAGACCCCAGTGTGGGCTCAGGGGCTGAGGTCCCAGTCTATAGATGCGAGGCAGGAGCCCACCCCAAACAGACTCTCCTTTCTGACCCCCTGCAGCTCGGGGTCGGTATTTGTCTTAACTACACAAACCCGTCAGCCACAGCACAAAGGGACCTTGAGCTGCGTTCCAAATTGAGACCCCGGAGGCATGGCTGCACATCCCACACATGTTGTTTTTGAGACAAAATGGCAGCTCACCCACCGATGTTCCCTACAAGCTGGGACCCTGGGACTTCCCTTCTGCTTCCTCAAATCAGCCGAACTCCCGGGGCGCCCGGCCGGCTCGGTTGGAAGAGCCTGTGGCTCTCGAACTCGGGGTCGTGAGTTTGAGCCCCATGTTGGCTGTACAGATTACTTAGATAAACTTAAAAAAAAAAAAAAAAAAAAAAGCCACCAAAACCCTAGATGGGCCGCACCCCCCGAACTCACTCTCTCTGCGGCAAACATGGCATCACTCTCCTTGAACTCCGGGAAGACGTGTCCTGGAGAAAAGAGACCATGGTCACTACTGGTGCCACACTGGTATGCGGGGCCCTGACAGCCTCAGCTGTCCTTGCCCAGTCTGCCCCGAGACCTTCAGAAGCCACGTCCTAGCTCTGGGCAGCCACCTCCCCAAGCACACCCTCAAAAGGAGGCCCAGAGCCCCTGGGCAGCAAGCGCAGTGACCCGGCACCAGGCGAAGGCGTCCGGATGCGTGAGCTGGCCGCCCCATCCCAGAGCATGGGGCCAGGCCTCATTCGCACCACATCGAGGCCTCACAGATCTTCCCTGGACCTGCTGTCCGGCTCCTGGCCCCACACCCCAGCCAACTGTACCTCTCAGGACTCTTAAAACAGCTTCCCACGCTTTTTGGAGACACGGGTCCCTTGAGGATTCCATGAAGCTTCAGGCTGTCTCCCCAGGAAAGTGCGAACATACACCCGCCATCCCACGTCCAACGTCCAGGATTGAGGGCCTGAGGCCAGCTCACCGACATGGACAGAACCTTCACCACAGTCTCCACGGGGTCGGACCCACCCGTAGCCACCAGACGCCACCCCTGCTCCACACCTCATTTCAGGGCCTCCGCACAGGTGGGGGTTGACCCAGCACCCCCACAACTGCCCAGTGTGAGCACTACAGTCTGAGTCCACTGTCCTCGCCAAGCCCCAGCAGATCTGTGTGGCCGCTGTAGCAGCTAGGAGCACAGAGGAAGCCTTGAAAAGGTCCCCCCGCTGTCACAGCCCTGCTGCAGCCCTCCCAGGATTTCCCGCCGTCCTCGGGGTACCCTAGCTCCCGCTGAGCCACTCTGGCAGGCTGGCCCCTCCTGTGCCTTGTCCCTGGTCTGTGACGGCCCCGGGGCCTCGGAACAAAGTCCTCCACAGGATGCTGGCTTGTTTACACGTTCAGGTCTGGCACACGGGCTGCCTGCTCTCCAGGCCTCCTCCCACCCCTCGTGCTAAATCAGCCCCCAGGAGGCGAGGTCCCCTGGTTTTACTTCCTTCCGAGGACCCAACACTCCAGACTTAGCTCCTCTGCTCAGGCTTTTCACGTGTGTGTTCTCCACCACATGCCCCTGTCCTGCCCTGACTGGGCGTGAGGTCGGGAAAGGCAGCGGCTCCCGGGCCCTGAGCAGGCTCCCACTGCCGCCGGTCATGCAGTACGGTGCTATCCCCCTGCCCCGCACAGCGCGCACACACAGCCCCTGCCCAACGCACCTTCCACCTTCATGATCTGGTACGTGTCCTGGACCACCTTGTACTTGGGCTCGTTCCGGAAGGCGTGAGCCCAGGCCTGGATCAGATACAGAATCTTGTTTCGGACGTTTACTTCCACCTGCCTCTGCACAGAAAGGAGGAAGAAGGAGAACGGGAGACATGAAGGCCAGAGATGTCTCAGCATGAGGAAGCCGCAGGAAGACCGCAGCACTCTGAGCACGTGGGGCAGGCAGAGGCAGGGAGGGCCCCCCACGTGGGGCACCGGGGCCACGCATGGACCCATTACCCAGGCGCAGCCCTCCTCCATGAAGCCCGGTCCCCGAGGACAAACTTGTCACAGCGGTGTGCCCACTCAGGGCCTGACTTTTCTTTAATGCCTTGGGAAAAACTGGGGAAGCCCCGAAGCCCGGTTCCCCAGGCCCACTACCCTATAACCACCTGCTTCTTCCTTCCCTGCCCCCAGGAGCTTAGTCAGTGTCAGGGGCCCCTGAGTCTGTAAGCCGGTGTGGCTCTGGCAAATGCCAGGATCTATCAGGTAGTGCCCACCAGACCCACGCTGAGGGAGCAGATGTGCAGCTGGCCGCCTTTCCTCTGGTCACGGCCAGCCTCGGTGGGCGGGGGCAGGGGGGCGAGGGGGCGGCCGCTCCAGGAGCTGCCCCACATGCAGAGCCACCACTTCTGCCAGCTTAGAGCATCGTCAGTCACATTCCTAGAGCTTTCCTGGGGATGCTCAGGAAGACAGCAGGATGAGAAAGCTACCCTGTGGAGATGCCAACTAGACTCACCCACTAGGCTTCTGGTTCTTTCCTGTAATCCGTGTCCTATCGTGACCCTCTCTCTCCAAGGGGGGACTAACTGGCTTAGACCACATGCAGCACAAACAGGACACAATCGCTGGATATGAGAAGTGAAGGATCTGACTCCTCTGCTCTTTCAGCCTGGATGCAGGGTCCCCAGTCAGGGCCCAGCTCGGGTCCCAGGGGGGCTCTCAGCCATGTGAGGCCACGGACACCCACACAGGCCAGGAAGCTGTGGCCCCGCCCCCCAATGTAGCAGAGACAGTGTCTGGGGCTCCGCTCCTCGGCCACCACCCCGGTTGCCTCACCCCTGTGGGACGGGTGCACCCCGTACCACCCTCTCTGCATCACACAACCTGCTGGTGTCACCACCCACATCACAATCCCTGCAGGTGGGCAGCGCCAGCCTGTGGGGCCGTGGACGGTGGCCTGTGCAGCATTATTTCTCGGGGCTCTGGAGGACTGGCCCCCCTCTACAAAAGGAGGGTGTGAAACCCACTCCCCAAGGTGTCCCTGCTGTGCCGTGTTCCCCCAACCTCCCTCCATAAACATGTCAGACTCACACATCTCCCGGCTCAGAATCCTGGCTCTGCATGTGGGACCCACCCAGCCGCCCTTCGGGGCTCCCCCCAGGCCTCTGCCCACACCCTCTGCTCACAGCCACTCGCACACGCACAGCTCCTCCCCCTCCTTCTCCACAACCTGGTGAGACTCCAAGCCCTGCCCCTGGGAAGCCTTCCCTGACCCCCCGAGAAGAGCAGGGTCTCCTCTGCGTCCCCAGCACAGCACTCCGGTTTGCTTCTGGTAAAGCCCCGACGTCATCGAGCTGGGATTCGGGAGGTTCGGGGACCACCAACACCCACCTTCCTGTGCTCGTTCTGCCTGGTCCTGCCACTGCCTCTGGGGCCAGCAGAGCCCCAAAAAGGCACAGGCACAGCCTCGGGGTAACTGTGCCCTCCCCACTGTCTGGGCCTCACTGCCTCCCCCCAAGGGCCCACCTTCAGCAGCTCCTTCAGCTCCTCCATGGTCTGCTTGTTGGCCACCTCATCGTGGACAGTCTGGCCGCAGTTCTTCACCACAGACTCCATGACCTGCAGGACCCAAGGAAGGGAAGTCTTGAGCCCCTGGTTTGGCCAGGGCTAACCTGCCTTGGACAGGCCCCTCGGGCAACCTAGCCCATCAGGAGAGTCCCCGTGGCAGCTCTAAGTCAGGATGCAACCAGCGCTGTACGTGCTCCTTCTTCTTCTAACTCCATTTCTTACCACCAGGGACAGAGACCAGAGTCAACCTCAGGGCCCTGAGTCTGTAGCTTCAGGTGGGGCAGCTGAGGCACTGCCCTCCATCAGGGCTGCTCCTACCTGCCCTCACACCCCAGGCAGGTGGGCAAGGCCCCAGGGTCACGCTGTCTCTGCCATCTGGACACTGGGGCAGCGACCCTTGAGGTGGCCAGAGTGCAGGGATCTAGTTACCTCCAGGGCGTACAATGCCACGTGAGGATTCTTGTCGTTGACTTTCTTTTTGATGGCACTCACGGCATATTTGGCTCTGAAAAAAGAAATATTGGTAAAAGAGAAAAAAAAAACATTACATTAAAAGCGAAGCTGAGAAAACCTCTGCCACCCTCTGGTCTTCAAAATCCCCAAGCAGATGTTAAGTACCTCCGAGCAGTGCAGAGGAACACTTTCCCTGTCCCCAGATCCCCAAAACCCCGGCGTGAGGACCGCTCAGTTCTCCCCCTAAGGCCTAATGTGGTCGACGTCCATCAGGGCAGGATACCGCGGGATCCTAGAGCATCAGTGGGCACCAAGGAAGCCGGGAGTGCCATGCTGCCACCCCCCTGCTTCTGAGCAGGCACAGACCCTCCTCACTTACTGTGTGTCCCCCTGACGGATGAGGTCACAGATCTGCAGGATGGACTCCCAGTCGGTCTCCAGCAGAAGCTGGCTGGTTGCTTTGTCTACGGCAAAAACACACCATTACTGGGGCCCGTCCTCTGTGATTCCCTGGTTGGCCCCACAGCTCAGCAACATTCCCATTTAAAACATTTGGATTGAACGGAAAACCCCATGAAAATCCTCTTGATGCCCAATAATCATGAGAGTACTATCCTTTCCAGAAAGGCAAACAGTTTAGAAAATACTAACAGCAGCTACCCGCTGCGCACTCGATCCAGACACTTTACGTGATCACCGAGTTCTTAAACCACCTCCTGAGCAACGTCCTATTCCTGTCGTCTTTACGACAAAGACGGTGAAGCGGAGCAGTGAGGTCGCTGCCAAAGTCACACAGCTTGCCGGGCCAAGCCAGGCGGGGTTTCACACTACACTCTGCCACCTCGTCCCTGAGTCCCTGGTTTTCCCCACGTTTAACCTGTCCGATGAGATCTCAGCGGGGGCAAGGCTGGAGAAGAGCAGCCTGGACTCCAGTCTTCTGCTCTAAGTGTTCTGTGGGATGAAGCCAGGAACGACCTCCAAGAAACATTCTTCCAATAACACCCGTGCTCTCTGTACGTCACAGCTGCCTCACACACACAATATGCTCTGCTCCCCCAGCCATGCCGGCTCTCCTCCCTGGAGACACACGGGGGGTCTAATAAGGTGTATCCACGCATAGTGCTGATCTGGTAGTAGCTTCCGGATTGATCTTTGGAGGGCTGAACCACCCCTCGGCATGCATGTTCTCAGAACAAGGAAGGTGCCTCATATGAGGTCTCCTCCAAAACCACATTCAAGGAAAAAGCAGGGCAGGCTCAAACCGACCACTGGAGCACCCCGAGCACCCACCCCAAACACAGAGCCCACCCAGTAGCACTGGGGGTGGAGGACATGCCCATAAACATCCACCTTTCTTTTACTAAAGTTGGTGGCCTCCAGAAAGCCCAGAAAGCATCAGCTATCCACCTCTGACAAACAGAAAAACCACCTCCCTAAACCCCCGGGGCCTTCCCGGAGCCCAGTTGGGGACACAGGGCTGGCCTGCCTCCCCCGGAAGCAGCGCTCAAAGAGCCTGGCAGGTCCCCGGGAGGACACTACTGGTTCCACCCTTTGGAGCCCAGAGTTTGGGGCACCCTCAGTTCCCCTGCAACCTAGAGCTTTTTTGGGGGAGGGGGTCTATTTGACTAGGTCACCCGTTTCCGTGACTCAGGACTCGTGGCTCAGTCAGATGCTTGTGGCTCCGGGGGCCGATCCTTTCCCTGGGGACCTGCCCGCCCCGGCACAGGAGCAGAGCCTCGAGCACGGTCGCCGTGAGCGCGGGCCCTGCCCCTCCGCGGACCCTCACCCACTCGGGTCGGAGCCCGCGCCCAGCGCCCCGGACTGCCAGGTCCCCACACCGCCGGCGCGCCCACCCACACCCCGGGCCCCCGGGCCCGGGTCGCTCCGCGGCCGCCCCCCGGCTCCGCTCCCGGGACGCTGGCCAGCCGCGAGGGGCGGGGGCCGCGTTACCTAGGAGACGCTCGAAGGTGCCGCTGCCGCGCCCCATGGCGACCCCGGACCCCGACCCGACGCCGCTGCGCTCTCCGCTGCGAACCGGCGCGCCCCCGACTTCCGCTTCCGCCTTTCCCTCGGGCTCGCGCACGCGCGCGTCGCCGGGCCGGGCCGGGCCGGGCCGCGAGCCGCGAGCCGCGAGCCGCGAGGAGGCGGGCTTTTCCACTCGTCCCAGACTCTGTGCGCCGATTGGGCTGCAGGCTGCACATTTTGCGGCGGTGAGCGCCGAGAACCAATGAACAGCTCGGACGTGACCCTGTCCAATGAGAGCGGGGTGGAGGGCGGGACTTGCGCCGAGCTACGGGTGCCGGGTGGAGTCGGGAGCCGTGATGTGTCTCCTGCTGGGGGCCTCGGGCGTCGGGAAGACGCTGTTGGTGAAAAGATTGCTGAATATCCTTCCGCGCCGGGCGGGGGGGCAGGGGACCGGTGCGGGCGTCGGGATGCTCCCGGGGGAGCGGGGCTGGGGTCCCGGGGGCGGGGTGCTGGGTGTGCCGGGCGTGCCGGGCGGGTCTGGCCGCCGCCCGCGTTCTCCGCCCGCCTCGGGATCCTTGACTGCCCGCACAGCTGAGCTCTGGGGACGGGAAGGGCGATCTGGGCGATCCTCCCCCGACGCGGCCCACGGTAGGCCGCCCCTCTCCCGCAGGCTTAGCAGAAGCGGGTACCTTTTACGGTTTGCAAAGCGCTTTGGGTTGTTTTAAGTGGAAGCTGGAGTGCGGCGGGTCCGTGTGTGAATGCAACCCTCGGGAGGTGAGCGGGGTGTCACGGGAAGGAGCCTGCCTCCTGGGACAGAGCTGCGGTGGCCGTGGGTGCGTGACAGGGGCCCCGAGCCGCCCGCCCCTCACGCTCTTCACCCAGCTTTCTCTGGTCGCCCCAGAGGCGAATCCCACTGATGGGTGTTGGAGCTGCGGCCACAGCCAGCTCTGAGGGTTAGGGTGTGGACCTTTGGAAGCCACTTTAGCCTTCTGTGCTTAGCGTTGTGCTTTAGGGTCTAAGCCCTTGAGAACGGGCGTATTGGGGTTTAGATCGGTGTAAAGGACGGTGCACGTTCCTCTCCAGGAGCTCCCAGTGGGGAAGAGCTTGTGTCCTTAATGCGTCCTGGTTTTTTCACAGGTGGGCACTGACCTTACTGACATCGTGGTCCCAAGAAAGATTACCATCCGGGAGCTGGGGGGGTGCATGGGCCCCATCTGGCCCAGCTACTATGGAAATTGCCGTTCTCTCCTGGTAGGTCATGGTCCCATGAACTTGTTTAGGGTCGTGTAGTGCTGGACCTCACTCCGTAGAGGCTGGAGTTTGGGTTCCTGGGCTAGTCAGGGACTTCCTTTTGAGAATCCAGCTTGATCCCTAGTGCTCCTGTTCCAGAGCTGACGTGAAAGCTCATGCGGGGCTCCCGACAGAAGTATTTCTTCTCTGCCAGTAATGTGCTTGCTTTCTGAGATGTTCTCACGCGTGGGTTCTTACGCTTGACTTCTCCGTACCTTGTCCCATCCTAGCAAGGCCTGTGCCCCAAGGCCCAGGACCCTTCCTGGGAGCACGGATGGCCATGCCAGCAGAGACCCGTGTGGGTGGAAACAAGTGACAGCAGGTCACTCTCGTGCAGCTCATTTCCCTTTACTTCTGCTGACCCCAAAGTCCTTTGTTTCAAAGTCACTGTGCTGTTCTGAGCCAGGTCATGATATCCAAGGAAGGGGGTCTGGGAAGGACTGTCTCCCTCACAGGTGGCACTGGTCTGCATTTTCTTCTTCCCTAGTTCATGATGGATGCGGCTAACCCCACTCAGCTGTCTGCTTCCTGCGTGCAACTCCTGGGTCTCCTTTCTGCGGAAGGACTAGCAGAAGCGTCGGTCTTGATACTCTTTAATAAAATGTACGGGTTTGTCATCCTGGAGGAGTGTGGGGGTGCTCCCCCCCACGAGGAGCTCCCTGGAGCGTAGCCGGGAGGGTGGTTCATGGGGGGGGGTCCAGTGGGGGTTGGGATGGCTTGTGGTAGCCCACCTTGACAGGGCGCTTCTTCCACTGTAGTGATATGCCCTGTTACATGACCGTGGAGGAGATGAAGTCCTTGATCAGACTCCCAGACATCATTGCCTGTGCCAAGCAGAGCATCAGCACAGTGGCAGTCAGCGCTCACAAGGGCACCGGCCTGGCGGAGGTGCTGCACTGGCTCCAGGACACCCAGGGGACTGACAGCTGACAGCTGACCCGCGGGAGGAGACCGTGACGGGCCGGCTCTGTGGAGGGGCCGGAGAGCCGCCCTCTTGGCCTGCAGAGATCTGTTCTCATCAGGGACAGGATGACCCAGCACAAGCCTAGGGGATGGGCTCCTGGCCTGAGTTGCCGTGACGGGTAAACTGAGGAACCCCGGTTACAGAAACTCCTGACAGCTGGCCTCTGAATGAAAGATCATCCCCAGGGCTGGGAGAAGACGACAGGCTTGCAGGGTGGTTGGGCGACCTGCTCCCATCCCGGGATGTATTTCCTTCCCACAGGTGTTTGGACTGCACAGCCCCACAGACTCGGTCTCTCTGTAGAGTTTCTGACAGGCTGACGATGTGACCCCCACTGTATGAGGCCGTTGTCATGGAAAGAACTGAGCCTGGAGTCAGAACGAGAACGGTGTTTTCATTAGGTCATCTGCTTAGTGCACGTTCATGGCCGAGGAGGGCATAGGGGTCCCGCAGGTAGGCGAGAGTGGGGGCGGCTCTGATAGAGTGCAGGAGGTCCTGGCAAGCTCACCCTGATTTCAGCTGAGGGGGCTTGCGGGAGGACAGGGTGTATTCGTGTCCTAGGGCCTCCGTAACAAATTGCCACTTGGCTTAAAACAACCCAAACTTACGCTCAAAGTTCCAGAGGTCAAAAAACTGATAGAAAGTTGTCAGCAGGGTTGGTTCCTCCTGGAGGCTCCGAGGGAGGATGCATTCCTTGCTTCTTTTCTGGCTTCTAGTGGCTGCTGGTACTTCTCGCTGTAACTTGGCTTGTGACTCACAAAACTAAACCCATCTCTGTCTTCATGTGGCTTTCTCTCCTTATCGGGACACCTGTCGCTGGATTCAGGGCCCACCCTAAATCCAGGATGATCTTGAGATCCCTAATTACATCTGCAAAGACCCTTTTTGGAAAAACGGGCATGCTTGCATGTTCCCAGGGTACAGGGAGAGGTCTGTGTGGGGCTACTGTTCAGCTTGCTGCAGTCGGTTAAGAAGCCCTGTACACCCGGGTGTGGTTGTGTTTTCTGCAAGCGGCTTTCTCCATCTCAGCTGGCAGTTGAGGCTAGTTAGGCTGTGAAGGACCGCCAGACATCTGTGCTCTCCCGGCGTGTAGCGCGGCAGCCTGGCCTCAGCCGCGGGGTTTCCAGTTGGCCCCATTGTTGCGGGGGGGGGGTGTTCACGTGGGGGTCGTAAATGATGCCTCAGCAAAGCTCTCGCACAGTCTGCAGGGCCACGGGGGCTCCAGCCCACCCCCCGACCCTGTGGACGCGCTCCTCTGTGGGAGGGTCACGCAGCCACGGATGCGAGCGGCCTCCACCCCAGGGGTGCAGTCCTTGTGGATCTCACACAACTTGGCACCCCGCGTGACGGCTGCCCTCCGCCCCCCGCTTCAGAAAACTTCAACACAGTGCGCACTGAGCAGACAGGCACCTGGCTCCGTCTCTGGGGGTGGCCCCCAGCGCGGGGCTCCTCTCAGATTTGGGCCTGGTGACATCTCATGGTTAAGGCAGCCTGAGCCGGGTTGGTGAGCTCTCGGGACACTCTGACAGGCCCGAGGTGATTTCATCCTCCATGTGAGCGATGAACCTGGTTTTGAAAGGCAAACCCTCCAGCCACGGTGCACTTCCACCTTCCTGCTTTCGTGCCACGCTCGGCCGTGGGCCCAGGAGCATATGGGTGTTTCTCAGGGACTGCGTTCACCCCGGTCTTGCCGTCCTGCCCACATCCTGGAATCCTACTGCGGGAAGGGTGCCGCGCCACCCCACTGGCACCTGTGATGTGCCACCACAGTGGCAGCCAGCGTCCCGAGCACCTATGCGGGGCACAGGGCCTCTACCACACACAAACACCCCTGAGACGCTAGCCCTGGTCACAAACACAGCTTCAACTCAATTTTTTTTTCTACTTTCTTTTTTTTTTTTTTTA
>NW_027397130.1:1292378-1315058 GCF_003265705.2 Callorhinus ursinus
TTTTTTTTTTTTTTTAAGATTTTATTTATTTGAGAGAGAATAAGAGAGCACATGAGAGGGGGCAGGGTCAGAGGGAGAAGCAGACTCCCTGCTGAGCAGGGAGCCCAATGCGGGACTCAATCCCAGGACTTCAGGATCATGACCTGAGCCGAAGGCAGTCGCTCAACCAACTGAGCCACCCAGGCGCCCTCAAGTTTTTAATTTGGAAAAAAACAAACACAAAACATTGTAAAGGATGCAAACAGGGAAAGGCAAAAGATCCCACAGAAGCACGCTACCCCACACTTTCTGTAGGGCCACCATGGCCAAGGCTGAGACATGGCAGTTCCTGAGCTGTCCGAGCCCGAGGAAGGAGCCGAGTGCTGTCCTCACAAGGATATGAGCAGTAGGATGCTCCCCTTCATGTTCCACTGCCGAGAACCCTACAGTCTCAGCACCCCGCACCCCGCGCCCCACAGCTAATCACACTGGTGACATCTGGGTGCTCCCTCCTTTGGCTCTGGTGGGAGATTCAAAGCTTGGCAGGAATTCCCCACATAACCCTTTCAGCCTCAGGAAGGTCCCGGGCCAGAGTTCTGTCCTTGCCCTCAAGCTGCTTCAGACCTGCTCTTCTTTCCCCAAACACTCGAGAACACAAACCTCCTCTCAAACCCACTGGGTGTGGGTGGTGTCCTGTCTCCATATCCCAGTGAAAGCCTGGGTGGGCTGCACCTGCCTCTGCAGGGACAAGGTGCCAGAAGCAGGTCCTGGTGGCCTAGACCCTGACCCCTGCCCCCCTCACCCCTGCTCCGGCCCACTGCCCGGCCTGTGCTTCCAGCCGAGCTGCGCTGTTGAACCATACGGAGCTTCAGTTACAGATTCAGCTGACCCAGTCTGCAGTGTCTCCAGCGGACTGGCGTCGAAGCACAGGATTATGGGATCATCCTCCCTAAAGCGGCCCTGGCTTATCTGAGCCTGGACCTGTGTAATCAGAACAAAGCTGCGATGAATGATGCTAGGTGTGCCTGACTGGCTGTGTCCCAAACAGGTGCTGGCCACTCTGGGCACTTGGGACAGATCATGCCCTGTGAGGAACAGCCCAGTAGATGGTCACTCACAGAAAAGCCATCTTAGGGAGAAAAAACGAGAGAGCAAAGGCCCAGAGCCTCTTTTGCACTGGAGAGCGAGTACGTGGGGGGCCTGGGGGCCCCAGCATGTGTTCCAGGCCATCTACGTCCTCCCCAAACCCAGGTGTGGAGGCCCTGGTCTTGCCGTCACAGATGCGTCTCTGCCTTCTTCCTGGAAGCCAGGTGGGGAGAACAGGGCGGCTGCGGTGCCCCCTGCCGCTTCTTTAGTGCCCTGTAGGCCTGCACGGCCCGCTCTCTCTCCTCCCCAATAATCCGCTGTCGGGCCAGTGACGTGGTCAGAGGCTGGGACATGCCACCAGGGCTCAAAAGCATCCTCAGCATCAGCGATTTCTTCCCAGGCTAAAGAACAGAGACGGAAGGTTGAGGCACAGTTCGGGGAAGAGGGGAGATAAGAAAGGGCCCATGTTGGTCCACCAGCTGTATGCCCAGTGAGAACGTGGCATCCCGCGTGTAGGCCCCGGACCACACGGCCCTGGGGGACAGCTGGGGCAGCTGCCCCTGCTTACCTGGCTCCAACTTCTGCTCGTCCTGGGCTGGGCGGTCAGCTCTGGGGGCTGCAGGGCAACCTCGCCGAACTGCACCGTGTCTGGAGGGGCAGAGGAACACAACCCATGCCTCTGGCCACGTGGCCACCCATCTGCTGCCCCAGGCCCACGCGATCGCTTCAGGAGGACCTACCTCGGAGCAGCTCCCGCTCCAGCCTTTCTGCGGCCTTCTCCTCCCTCCGCCGCCGGACTCTATCCAGCCGCCGTTTCTGGAAGCTGGGGAAGAAAGCACAGTGCCGTTCAGATTCCCCAAGTCTCATCTCACGGGACTCAGAAAGCGGAGGTCACCCATGCCCAGGAGGATGCCCCATAGCAGAGCCCAGCGAGCTGCTGCCAAGTCCCCACTCTGGTGACCGCCTGCCCCCCACAGCCGGGTGCTCGGAAGAGCAGGCCGCCGGGGTTCCAAGGCCGCATTCTTGGGGGGGGCGACTGTGTCCCCAGAGCACCTCTGATGGCATCTGGAGACGTTCTGGGTTGTCCCAATGGGGGGGGGGGGCGCTCCTGGCACCTCGCGGAGAGGCCCAGCTGTCGCTCCACACCCTGAGCAGCCCCCACCCCAGACAATCTCTGGCCCCACGCATCGCCTGGGCTGCTGCATCTGAAGGGTCTCCCCAAACCCAGGTGTGGAGGCCCTGGTCTCGCCATCACAGACGTGCAGCGCTGTGTTTGGGGGGTGGCTGTGGCCCCAGACGGTGAGTGGTTCAGGTTTTCTGTGACGTACTTTTCGTCACTTGGCCTGACCACGAGCATAAAAGCGCTCAGATGTGGACAGCGCCACGGGACTGCAGAGCATCTCCAACTCCCACAGCTGTGACAGAAACTCCCGATGAAAGCTTGGGTCCGCCCATCTCAAAGGCTGCAGTTGTGGCAGAAACATCTCAAACAGCCCTTGTTTGTCAAAACCACCTCCCCGCCCATGTCCGCAGGCCCAGGGAGGTGGCACAGGGCTTCCTTCCCAGACTTCTCCAGGGCTGGGGGGCAGGGGAGCTAGAGCAGGCGGTGGGCCCCCTCCTGGTGCCAGATGCTGCCCTCAGGAGCCCTGCAAGGACCTCATCTGAGCCCCCGCTGGGGATGCCAGTATCCCTGCTTTACAGATGAGGCACTGGAGCTGAAAGGGGTCACAGGACTTGTGTGGACGGCACAGCTGAAGGCCCTCAAACTTCTTTTACGGAAAGGACCCCAGTCCAGGTCCTCGAGGAGGCGGTGTCAGCCAGTCAGAAGCAGGGGAACCCCAGAGCTGTGTGGGATCCCCCAGTGGCCAGCAAGCCTTCCTGAGGGACCACCAGCCTCATCTTTTCCCCTCTCCCTATTGCAACTGGCCAGGGTGGACAAAAGGCCCTTGACCTCATCTGGCTCTTGGGCCCCCTTGATGCTTTTCCAGAGAAAGGCAAAGACAAATCTGGGCCTTCAGAGTTCCGTGGGCTCGGAGACTCCCTGAAGCCCCAGGGTTGAAAAGCTCTGATGTACAGAAAAACAGGTTTTCACTTCTCTCTGTGCTCCCCCTGAATTGGGGTGGGGTGGGGCTCCCCCAGGAAGAAAACACTATCGATGCAGAGAATGGTCAGGGGACCCCGACCCCACCCCACTCACGCTTTCTTCTGCTCTGACTTCTCCTTTTTGGGAGCTTCCTGCACCTCGGGCTGCCGGGCCACCTGGTTCTTGCTGAGGAAGAGCACGTGCTGGGCCTCTTCCTCCATTCGCTGGATGTAGGCCCCGTCAGACTCCCACTTCCTCTGCTGGAACTTGGGGACAGCGATGTCTGGCTCGGCTCCTTTTGCTTCCTTCTCCAGTGTCTTTCTGAAGGCTGCCTGGGCTGAGACCAAAGAGAGAGGTCAGGCGGTGTGGTGCCAGGCTGACCAGGGCCACAGGGAAGGAAGACCAGACTCAAGCGGGGGCAGCTCGGACACCCATGGGGATGGGAGCCCCACAGCCCACCGCTGCAAGTCACAGATGTCCAGCACAGCTTAGTTGAGAAAGAAAACAGGAAAGAACCTGAATGTTATTTCATCAACGGGGGACTGGATGAATAACTACCCTATCTTCATGTGAAGACTTCACTGCACAAACCCAGGATATTATGCAATGCACAGACTGAACAGGTAAGTTTCCTATCCTAAGTATGTGAAAATGTGCAGGATACTTCTCTTGGGCAGGCACAGCAGAAGATGAACAGAGCTTTCTTCAGGGCAAAAGAGCAGGACTCAGAGACAGGGAGGGAGGCTGTGCCATACATCATACCTTCCACCTGTCTGCTTTACTACGTATGAGTTTATGTCTTAAATCACCAAAAACAAGAGCCAGCTCCGTAAAGCACAGTTCAAACTGTGCCTTCTTCTGCTGGGGCCGGTGTGCATCCTCTACTTCTCACCTTTCCTGCCTCTTTCTGTCACTGTCTCTTTGATGCTCATCTAACCCCCAACGAAAAGCATGAGGTTTACAAAGAAATTATAAAACAGAGCGCCTGGGTGGCTCAGATGGAAGCGTCTGCCTTCGGCTCAGGTCGTGATCCCAGGGTCCTGAGATCGAGCCCTGCATCGGGCTCCCTGCTCCTTGGGAGCCTGCTTCTCCCTCTGCCTCTCTCTCTCTCTTTCATGAATAAATAAATAAAATCTTAAAAAAAAAAATTATAAAACAGCATTGATGTAAAAACAATCTCATATTTGAGAAAACAAATGTAAATACACAAAACGCCAACATGCTGGACTCCATTCCTCAAAATGCCCCGAGTGTTATCTCTGGCAGAGGCTGACAGGTGGCTACCCAACCTGGCCCTGGGTGAGGGGTTGGAAAGGTAAGTGTTCCAGGGGGGCTCTCATCAACTCCCTCCTTAACCTCCAGAAAACATCCACTCTTTCCCCCTATCGTTTCTGCACTCCCGTCCAAGAAACGGCCGTTTCTCACTTGCAAGAGCTTCCCTGGTCTGCCCTGTCCGCTCCCTCAATTGTTACACAGGGGTCTTTTCCCAAAGTCACTCTGAACCCACCATCACTTCTGATGGATGTCCACTAGTTTGGGAGGGGAACCAAAAATCCTAACAGGAGGCCCCAAGGGCTCCTTCTGGAGCCTCATCCGAAACCACACTGCCACCTGCTGCCAGCCACCTCTGTGGCCCTGGTGACACCAGCCTTCGGTCAGTGCTCCACAAGCCCCTGCACCGTCAGACCACTGGGTGTCTGTGGATCTCTGCTGCCCGAAGCACGATTAAACGTTTAGGCAATTAAGTGGACTGGGGCACACAAAGCTGTATGGCCACCCAGCATGAGCCTGCACGTTACCTTGTTTCTTCCTCTTTTTGTTACTGATGGGATTTTTCATCTCCTGGCGGCTCCTCATAATCTCTCGGAGCCGGAAGGGGATTTCCTGCTCATCCTGGTTCTTGGGCTTGCAATTCACTTTCTTTTTTTCTTTGCTGGGAGCGAGAACAGGAGAGTGAGACGCGTCCTAAGTTCAGCATAAGCAGAATCAGAGACACTGAAGCTGAGCCTGGAAAGCGAACCTGGCTGCCGGGGGCGCCGGGCGAGGACGCATCCTCACCGGAGACTGCCCCTGACCTGGGTTCTCGCAGGTCGCTAGGGTGAGGGGCTCTCCCGGAGCCCCAGGAGGGCAGGGACCGACCCTGGAAGTGGCTCCTGCCACTCCGGAGACCCTCACGCCTCCGCTCACCCGCCGATCCTCCCGCGCACCCGCGGGTAGGGACTGCGCGGCGCCGAGACCCACCTGCGCGGTCCGGGCCATGGCGCTGAGTGCTGCTTCCCCCGCAGCTGCTGCTGCCGCCCCTGCGGCCGCCCCGGCCCCCGGGGCCCCGCCGGCCCCACGGGCAGGGCACCTCGGGGCCAGGGGCCAGCCATCCGCGCGCCGGGCGCTCGCAGGCTAAACCACTTCCGCCTTCCCGCACAGTCCCGCCCCGCGACCCCGCCATTTCCGCTTCCTGCGCTTAGGTCTGCGCCCATTGGGGCGGTGCCGCTCCTGGCGGACCCGGAGTGGCCAGAGCGCCTACCGCTCACGCCGCCTCGGGCGGGGCCCGGGGCCGCGGCGCGCCTGCGCGGCGGGGCCCGGGGCTGCGGCGCGCCTGCGCGGCCGGGCCGCGGGTGATGCTGCTCCGGAGCTTGGTTGGGGGAGGCCGCACGGTGGCCGCCGCTGCCTGCGGTCCGGCAAGTATCAGCGGGACCGGGGCCGGGGCGGGGGCCGGGGCGCGGCGCGTTCGGGAGGCGGGGGCCCGGCAGGGACCGGAGACGCCCGGCCGCGCCGCCTGCTGTCGTTCCTGTCTTGGCCGCGGCTCCGCGGGAGGGGCAGCCCTGCGCTGGGCCGGCCGGTTCGGCAGTATCCCTTGCATAGCCCCTTCATCGCTGTCTTCCTCCCAGGTCATCCCGCAAAGGTCCCGAGGGCAGCCCCACCCCCCCCCCCCCCGCCACCGGGCACAGCGGGCCGCCTTCCCTCCCTTCTGCGGCCCCGGCCCCGGGGTCCTGTGTCCTGCTCCAGGGTCTCCGGGGCCTTCCACACTGACTGCCACCGCCCTGACCTTACTTACTCATTCTGCTAACTCCTGCGAGGAGCACGAGCTCCTTGTTCACTGCGGCTTCCCCAGGGGGTTGCACACAGCCGGCGCGCAGGGGATACTGCCGAGGGAGTATCAGCATAGTCAGAGGGGCGCTCGGCTGCACTGGTTGGAGAGGGAGAAGCAGCTGTGTGGCCCCAGCCCGCAAGCTTCCACCCCGCACCCATTCCTGCCCGAGGAGGTGGGGTTCCAGCGTCCACCCCACCCCACCATCTGCTGGAGTGTGCACCCAGTGCCTGTCCCTGAACCCATTTCTCCAGCCCTTACGTCCACTTTACAGAGGGGAAGCCGAGTGTACAGATGGAGTAACTTGTCTAAGGTCTCCTGGGAGATGAAGCGGAGAAGCACCTGGAGCCCCCTGCCAGTGACAGGAGGCTGAAATTTCCCTGGAGCTGGGGGCTGGCAAGGCCTTACCAGCATCTGTCTTCTTAGGGGCCACGTGGACCCTCCAGCTGGGACAGGTGCCAAAGGCTTCCTGGAGGCGGCAGCGTTCTTTACAGGCCGCATGCCTGGGTCCAAGTCCGTGAAGGCCACAGAGATTTTGGGAAGGACCATGTAGAGGAGGGCTCTCAATCAGGTGCAGATGGCACAGGGCAGCCCAAGTCGTCCTTGCCTGGCAGGGGCCCCCCAGAAGCCCTGTATCCCCCGCCGCCTGACCTCCAGCCCCCCACAAACTGCTGCATGAGTGGCTGTCCCAACTGTGTGTGGGTGGAGTATGCAGATGCACTGCTGCGGCATTACCGAGACGGTGGTCAGAGGGCCCTGGCTGCCCTCGAGGAGCACGTGGCTGATGAGAACCTCAAGGCCTTCCTCAGGATGGAGATCCAGCTCCGAGTGAGGAGTGGAGGCTGAGCCGACTTGCCCAACACCCACGCCAGCTCCAACCTGACAGCTCCTTCTCAGGAAGCAGCACGGAGCTTTACCCGTGGCCCTTCGTGAGGCCGGAGTCAGGAATAGAAGGAATTATTTAATGACTTTATCTGAGAATAAATAAGTCTCTATGGTGATTAGACGGAGGCTTCTGTGTTTTTCTCTGTAGGGCTTACGTTACGTTGTCAAAGAAAGCAGGTGCAGCTTGCCATTGAACTTTTATCGAGAGCCTGCAGCTTTCACCAACCTGTAAGGGTGAAGTAAGTTCCATTTTTTTTGATGATCCACGTGACGACGACCCCAGGAGTCCCCTTCCATGTCCCAGTACCCCAGAAGTCCTGCCCCAAGGCCAGCTCTGGTTATTCCCGGTGGCAGAGGGAGGACTGTCTGGTCCCATGAAGTTGCTATTGGCAAAGTCCTTGGCAGGCATGAACACCTGTAGGCAGCCTGGGAAGGGCCTTATTCTTCCAGCTGCAGGCCTCCTTGGGGAGATACCCATTCACCAGTAGAAGGCTGTGGATCGGCCCACAGGGGCCTGAGCCTCCAGTCCTTCCAACCCACTTAGACACGATGATCGAGGCAGTTGATCTGGGTGTAAGGACCCAGAGGCCTCCAGCATTAGCCCTAGAAATCAGCCTCCCGGCACTAGCCTGGTGCTTGGCTGCAGACCCGGCCACGGGACCATTCGGCCCGGGAAGAACTTTATCTTAGGGCCCTCGTTGCCCATCCCCATCTCCTGCTCACACCCACCATGGAAATTGTCCCATCTTATCTCCCTCCCCCAACGATTCCAAGCGCTGATACCAGTGTCCTGGATGGGTTAAAGGAACTTGTGTGTGTTTTATCTCTCCTCATTTAAAGAAAAAACTAAGATTGCAGCATAAATTCATGAGGGGTTTGAGCTGATAAACAGGCCTTCCCAGGTAGGGGCCTTTAACAGAAAGCTGATGTATCCCATAGAGATGTGTGGGCCAGAGAATGGAAGCAAAACACAGTGCCCAGTTAGACACCCATGGTTCAGGCTGTCTTTCTGGACAGCTGTGTGCCCTCCAGAAACAGAGTTTATGGTGACATAAACTACGTGGCGGACTCCTCCACGTAGCACATGGCGGCCGAGGATGCCCGTGCAGCCCCAGCACCAGGCTCGCCGAGACTCGCGCAGGTGTGGGTCTTGTCTGCTCATTCGTCTCTCAGGCGCCGGTTGACCACCTGTGATGTGTCTGGCACTGGGGTCCAGTAGGAACATCTGCCACACTCACTCTAACGTGGGAGACAGGTTACCACGAGCATTATCCGATGTATCAGCGTGAACAAGTCCCAGCTGCCGTGCAGTCCTATGAGATAGGCATCCTGGTCTAGCCCGAGGGGTGGCCCTGAGGAAATGGTCCTGGGGCAGAGCTCTGACGTTTCAGGAAGAGGGAGCTGAGGGGACGAGGAGAGGTGCACAGTACACCAACAGACAGAGCAGTGGGTGCAAAGGTCCTGGGGTGGAAGGGCTGGGAGCATGGAGAACAAGGTGGAGGGATAAAAGGTGAGGTCAAAGAGGTAGGTAGTGACCAGACTACACAGGACTTTGGGGGCCGTGAAGGCAGGTCCTTTAGAGGTCAGAGAACTGAAAGTGGGGAGACCCAGGATGGCGGCCGGTGCAGTTTCTTCTTGGCTTCCAAGACGAGCAGCTTCAGGAGTGAGTCTTGCCCGTCCAGCGGTTTGTGTTGGCGCATCCCATCTTCATCCCGACCCCATCCCCAGGCCCTTGCCTGCCCCTGAGCCCCTTCTCTCGTCTCCCTGACCCTCAGTGGTGGTGCCCTCCCGCCACCCTCCTGAGTGGCCCTGACAATCTCATTAGTGTCGTGTCAGGGGACGATCCTAACCGGCTTACCCAAGCGCAGGATAAATGCCCAGCCGGCACCCTGCTGGGGGAGCCTGGCCACTCAAACCCGCGGCCCCCTGAGACCTGCCCAGTGCTTGGTGAGTACTGACCTTCCCCCAGTCGCCTTTCTTGACAGCCGTTTACCCAAGAGAGTTGAGTGTCTGCACAGAGGGTGGGGAGTTGGGCTTTTCACCGCCACACCGACGGCTGGATCTGCAGGAGTCTGTCCACTGTCCCAGTCAGAGCATTTCCCCAGCCGGTCCCTTTCAGCTCCCCCAAATTAAAGGGTGGTTGCAGGCAGTCCCCAAGGCCAGCGATGGTCTGGGGACCTTGGGCCATACACTCTCAGCTAACTTGAGTGGTCATCAGCCAGAGACTGGACTGTGGCTGGGCTGGCTGGGAAGAGTCTGGACCATGGTTTCCACGAGGCCAGCATCTGACAGGGGGAGTTCCGTCCGGGTCAGGGCTGTGTGCACTGGGCCCCATGGCCTGGGACCGGGGAAGGGGTCTGGCTGGGCCTACACCATCTAGGCTGTGAGGGGTGGGCATGATGGGGTCTGAGCTGCCGGGACCACCAGTGCAGGTCACCCTGGGCCCCATGTACATCCTCCTTGGCTGGTGCGGGTTCTGGCATGGAGGATGAATGTTAGGGAGGAAAGGTCCATGGGGGGGGTGCACCTGGTACTGGGTGCCCACCCCCACCACCCAGCCTGCCTTGCCCGCCAGCCGGTCTCAGCCCTGATGCTCTAGCCAGCAGCTGGTGGTAGCCCAAGGCTGGAGTCAGGCACTGTAGCCCGCAAGACCAGAGCAGCAAAGGGAACCCATGAGGTGGGGCCTGGGGCATCTAGTGCCAGGGGCTCCTGTCTGTGTCCTGTGCTTAGCCCCAGAACCTTCTAGGCTCATGGCAGCCCTGAGGGATTAGAGTCGCCCCTCTGGTGCTAATAGGCTTAGGGGAAGCGGAGTTGCCCTTGAGCAGGGTCAATGGGGCTTAGGGTATCCAGGGAGAGGCAGAGGGGAGGTCACCCTGTGCAGTGGGTTCAGGGACACCAGCAGGTGACACTATGTGCCCAGGGCAGTCTCCAAGCACAGTGAATGGCCAGGGGATTTACCATTAGAGGGAAGAAACTGCAGGGGGCTGGTTGCACAGCTCAGCTCGGGACTTCTCCTGAGAAGGCACCCTGCCCTCCACTTCTCTGTCACCCTTCGTTGGCACTGCCAGATGCCTGGCATGCCACCAGGAATGAGGCTGAGTGTCCCTACCCCGGGGATTGGGGTGGGGCACGCAGAAGGGGAGACAGCCGAGGGGGGTGCACCAGGGGAGCCACCGGTACTCTCATTCCCCCTGCCTGACCCCAGGTGCAGGCCCACGTGGAGATGGCGGGGGGCTGCCATTGCGGTCATGCTCAGGGCCTCCTGGGTTTCCTGTTTCAGGACTTCCTCTCTTCTGCTGGGTTGAGACCTGCAAGGGGGGCGGAAGCAAGGGGGCTGACCAGGAGCCCCCCAGCCTGGTGTGCCCCCAGCCCACGGCGCGAGGGAGTCTAGAAGCCAGAGGTTGCTGTGGGGGTCTCTGCCATCCTGGCCATGAACCTGGAGCCGCCCAAGGCCGAGATCCGGTCAGCCACCAGGGTGACGGGGGGGCCCGTCACTCCCAGAAAAGGGCCCCCCAAATTTAAGCAGCGGCAAACCAGGCAGTTCAAGAGCAAGCCCCCCAAGAAAGGCGTCCAAGGGTAAGCAGAGCTGGTGGAGGGCCAGCTGCAGGCGACACAGGAAGTGTGTGTGTGGGGGGGAGTACACTGTAGAGCAGGGGGCTGGGCCACCCTTCCCTGGCTGGGGTCGTTCCCAAGGGCCCCCCATTCCTCAGCATGGAGGGCAGGAGGGCTCGGGGGCTCCTGTCACCCTCTACCTGTTACTGCCAAATGGATCTGGAGGCCACGCTCACTGCCGCTCAGGGACTCAGCCGCAGCCCACCCGCCGGCGTATGTCCCTGCACACTCACGGCCAGGGCGCGCTGGCAGACCCAGGGGCCGGCGCTCATGGGCACGTATGCCCCCGTGCACCCCCAGTGCCCTCTTCCCGGCCACTGGCCCTGACCACTGTGTCCTGCAGGTTTGGGGACGACATTCCCGGAATGGAAGGCCTGGGAACAGGTATGATGGCTGCCCGGGTCTTCCCAGGTGCCCCCCACTCTCCCGGCCACCAGGGTCTTCCCAGGTGCCCCCACTCTCCCGCCTGTCCACACGCCTGCGTCCCGTCCTTACTCCGCTTCCCCAGCCGAAGGGTACCTAGAGCACTGCCTCGAGCCCGTCCTTCCTTCTCTGCCCCAACGTCAAGGCTTAGGCCTCACGGAGGTGGGGCTGCTCCCATTCAGTGGGTTCACCGGGTACCTGGTGGGGGGGCTGGAAAGCAACAAGGAGGCCCTGCTGCCCCCCTGCTCCTCCCGGCTGCACCTGTCCTCTCCCACTCAACACCCTCAAGCTGGCGTGCCCTGGGGGAAGGACTCCCCACCCAGGACTTCTGCTCTCACCACTCGGGGTGTGGACAACAGGGCGTGGAGGGGGTGGTGGTGACCCCTGGGGCCATGAGCCTCCTGGTGCCACTGTTCCTTCTCCCGCAGACATCACGGTGATCTGCCCATGGGAGGCCTTCAACCACCTGGAGCTGCACGAACTGGCCCAGTATGGCATCATCTAGTGCCAGAGCCTGACCCAGAGCCTCAGGGCCCTACCCCCTGCTGCCCACTGCCACCCCTGCTCAGGATTCCTGCGAGGAGGCTGGCCCCCCTGAGGGTGTCCAGGTTGCCCAGTTTGTGTCTGGAGACCCTTGCAGGGTGGCAACCTCAGGCCCCCAGATGCCAGTTACCAGAAGCCCACCAGCTCCCTGTAGGACACCCCGGGGCCAGTCAGGCCCTGCTTAGCTTCCGAAACACTGGCCCACAGACCTTTTCTTAGGGCTGGAAAGCCAGGGCAGGGTATCCCAGGAATGTCCCTCACAGCCCGCTCCCGTCCTGCTGTGTGGTGGTGAGACCAAGCTCCCCTCGCTAGCCCTTCCCAGCTGCTGCCCTTGGGTTGGAATGGGGCGGTGGGGGAGTCCTGGTGGCATCCGACCAACACCCCTCCAAACCCATCACCGGCAGGAAACATCCTTTCCAACATGGCCCAGCTTGCTGTCCCTGTTTCAAAATAAACTTCGCACACCCCGGAGCGCTCAGCTGGAGTGGGTTGTGTTGTGGGTGGGGGCAGGGCCCGACGGTGTGGGTCTCCAGCAGGAGCGTAGGGATGAAGGGGCAGGCTGGTGGGCGCAGCAGGGGCCTGGCCAGGCTGAGAGGGAAAGAAACCCACTAAACGCTGCATCTGGGCCTGTGGTGGCCGGGGGTCCATGCAGTAAAGCCGGCTACGCTGGGAGGCAGTCGCGTGCATGCCCAGCCCCCGGAGCAGGCCTCCCGAAGGAGGCGGACGAGGCCCTGCCACAGCTCATGCGAGGAGGAGGGAGCCCTCAACCCTGCCTCACAGGTGAGGAAACAGGTGCAGAGAGATCGGGGAATTCGCTTAGTGGCCCAGCCAGCCTGTCCTTAGCTGTCCAGTACCTCTGGCCAGGCGCCCACCCGGTGACCTAGGGTTCCACGCCTGATGCCGCACCTGGGGGGATTGGGCGCACCCGTGCACACAGGGCCTGGTGAAACTGTCCCTAGCAGCAGTCGCCATCCAGGAGCCTGCCAAGTGTGTGTCCACATGGACCAGGTGCGTCTGTGGGGCCTCTTCACACAGCAGGGACCAGATGGTGACTCTTGGGAAGGGCCCTCTGGGGTCCCATGCATGTGAAAGCCAGAAAAGCCATGTAACCGAAGGTGAGGAAGGCCGGTCGGGGTGCCCACAGGGAGGAGGCGAAGCAGCCTGCCGTGGCTGGCTCCTGACCTGGCCGTGGGTCTGCAGGGGTTTACAGAGGGACGAGTTCCTCACGCTGCCCACTTGAGACGGGTGCCATTTACCATATGAATGATACAGCTCAGTAAAATTTATTCCTGCCTGGGCCTCACCCTCGGCCACCACAATGGACGGGAAGGGGCCAGGCGGTGGTAAGGGAGTGGGGCCACTGGGGTAGGCCTCAGAGGCGGGGTCAGAATGGGGGTTGGGGGCAAGCATCAGAGGTGGTTGGAGGTGACAGTCAGGGGTGGGAGTTGGAGTTGGGGGCTTGCCAGCAGGATTTCATCCAGTCCTCAGAGCCCCGTACTCTTCGCACTGGCCAGGTAGCTTTGCCTGGCATCCCCTGTAGGAGGTGTGGCTTACACAGGCCACGCGGTGTTTGCAAGGGCTCCATGGTAGAGAACAAATGTCTCCAAAAGAGAGTGAAATCAGGCGGTGGTACAGGGGCTCATCCTTGCAGGGCCTGACAGAACCGGGAAGGAGGTGGGCATGCCCTGCCCTCAGGGAAAGGGGCCCCTGTGGAGTGGGAGGTACAGCAGGTGGAGGAGGCCCGGGTGCCTGAGACCCAGCGTGGTTACTCCGACACCTTCCCTGGGTGTCCTACGGGGCTGTCGGCCCTGGGCCAGTTTGGCAGGGGACCTTTCCGTCCCCACGGTTCTGGGGCTCTCCACCCCCCACCTGGCGGACAGCCACGGCCCTCACCAGCTGGGCGGCCATCAGGAGCTCCACCCCCTGGACGACCACAGCCACGATTGTGCAGGCACCCACAGCCCGGACATTCCTGTGCAGCCACCCTCGGAGTGGAGGGCCACAGCCCTGCAGATGCACCCGTCTCTGAGCGGCACCCTCATCCAGGCCCAGAGCTCCGAAGCCACACGGGTGGTTGACAGCCGCGCCATCTTCCCCGGGGTTGATGCAGCAGGAGGCAGGAAGGCTGCAGGCCTGGACCCCAGGGGAGCTGCAGTTAAAGTACCTGTAAGGGTACATCTGGGCATCGGTCTGGAGGGCAGGGCCTGCTGTTCGGGGCCCGGCACTGAGTCAGGTGTCTCTTACCGGCCCTTCAAACGTCCACGCCCCACAGACACACATGTACATAGGCACACGCACTTGTGCACACACAATAACCAGCTTCCTGTGATTCATCCCGGCACCCGGAGGCCCCTGCACGTGCAGGCAGATGTCAAAGCCTCTTGGCAGGAAGGGACATATTTGGTGAGACGGTTGAAGAGGAGACAAGCACGTGATGAGGGGTGGGAATCAGACAGCCTTGCCCGATAGGGGCTGCTGAGTTGGTCTGAGCAGGCAAAACTGGAGGGGAGAAGATGAGCTGAAGCCTGGGAGAGGTCGCCGTGCCCGTCAGCGGGTCGGTGTGGGAGGCTAAGGGGCAGCGCTCGGCAGCCACGGGGCTCTCCTCACAGCCCCCAGCTCCAGGCAGCCTCCAAGCATCCCTGGACTTTGACTGGGGTCCACGGTCCTGCACCTGCCCTCCCTCACAGGCATGCCCTCATCCCCCAGAAGAGTGGGCCTCACTAAGGCAAGGACTCAAAAGCCAGCAGGATGGGTGACCATGTGACACCACAGGGGGCTGCCACCAATCCGAATTCACAGCCCACTAATGGGAACACCCGTGTGGATGCTTCTAGAACGCTTGTCACGTTTCAGTGACTGCTGGACACAAGTGGCTGGTTTTCAAGTCTCTGTATGACTCCCATCTCTCATGGTCAGTTGTCCTCCAGCAGAATGTAAAAGATACAGTGCCCAGTGTTCCTAAATAGACAATGCTTACACACACCACTCATACACACAGACACACGCACACACACAGACAAGCATGCACACGCACATGCATGCACACAGACACACAGACATGCACACACGCAGACGCAGAGACAGACACACACACCACCATGCACATGCACATGCATGCACACACAGACACACAGACATGCACACACGCAGACACAGACACACACACACCACCATGCACACGCACATGCACGCACACATGCAGACATACATACACGGACAAACATGCACGCACACACAGACACACAGACATGCACACACGCAGACACACATACATGGACAAACATGCACACGCACATGCATGCACATGCACACACGCAGACACACATACACGGACAAGCATGCACACGTGCATCCATGCACACACAGACACGCACACATTCACATGCTGTGGAGGGAGAACTGTGGAGTCCGGAACGATGTCCCCACTTAACTGAAGTGCATTTGACATTGAGACGTCTTGTATGATGACCTTACCAAAAACACTCGCCAAACTGACTTTCTAAGTCTGCTGGCTCAGCTTCTCCACTAAGATCCCTGTCCACCTGGTCCTGGTTGGGGGGAGCAGAAACACTCGGGGGCCCACGTGTGTGCACGGGCATGTGTGTACACACTCGTGTGTGCGTACAAGTGAGCATGTGTGCGAGTGAGTGCATCCATGTGAGTGCACGTGCAGTCTGGTCTGCTGACCACTGGGGACTCCCCCCTTCCCCGTGGGCTACAGGACTCACAGGTTCCACGTCCAGTCCCGATAGGAGGACACCCCACAGCACTGCAGCCCCAGCTGGACCTGGTCAATGAAGAAGCGCAGGTCCGGGTCATCCTGATAGTGGGTGATGGCCGCACGCAGGGTGGGCTCCAGGCCATCCTGCAGCGGGCCCCAGAAGGCCACCAGCAGGGCACCCACCACAGCCTCCAGCGCCAGGAAGGCAATGAGACCCCCAGAGAAGCAGTGCAGCAGGCAAGCATTCTCGCAGAGGGCACCCAGGCAGCCTGCCAGGCTCACTGCACTGACCACCAGCCCCCCCAGTGTCAGTCCCAGCAAGGGGTCTTCGGGCAGGGCTGCCCCCCCGCTACTCCCCAGAGACCCTTTGACAGCCAAGCCCCAGAGCCCAATGGCCAGGGCCAGCAGACCAAGCAGAGAGAAGAGGAAGTTGAACAGGAAGGTCAGGTACTTCAGGCAGCTGCTTCCCAAGGGGAGAGAGGGGGCCGGGTCTCCCCCAGGGCCTGCCCTCCAGACCTGGTCCTCTCGGGGTGCCGGCCTAGGGTGTCTTGAAGTGAGTGGGCTGCTCCTGGGGAGGGGCTCCTCCTGGCACCCGGCGCCCTGTGGAGGCAGGAGGAACACACAGGGAGACCTCACCAGCAGGACGTGATAATCAACGGGGAGGTCACCTCCTCGTGGCCAGGGGAAGAGACTGGATAGTGGATAGAGGAGGCTCAGGGACCAGCGATGGCTGGGGAGGACCATGGCGGCCTCCAGGCTTGTCGCCCGGCCAGGCAGCAGGGGGACAGGAAGGGCCTGTCTCCTGCGAAACGGAGGGACAGCTGCACCCTGCCAGTTCACAGTGGAGAGTAAGCGGGGCAATACTGGGAGACCGGCGTGGCACGAACACACGCCTGTCCTTGATCCCCTCTGTGAGATGGAGGATGTGGTCCCGCAGCAGAGGCACGTGGCAGGTGGCCGGAACAGCATCTGTGTGGGTTGGGCTGGACACACAGTCCAGAGAGGGGCTTCCCCACCCAGCCCAGGAGGTGCAGGCACTCCAGGCAGAAGGGCTGGCCCCGGGGGGCTGCCCTTTCTGCTTCCCCGCCTCAGCCCAGCCCCACTGTCCCAGGACCTGCACAGTCCGCCCCACTCTGAGCGCAGACACGGTGCTGGGCCAGCCAGCCTCCCAGAGCAGGGAGGAGACCAGGGCTCTGTGGGAGGCCAGGGCCCTGCCTTGCCCTCCAGCAGGATGCTCAGCCATGCTCTGGGGCACTGGTCGTAGCAAGTGTGGAAAGTAAAGAAGTGCTGACCCATCTCCCGCCCCCGGTTCTCCCACAGAGACGTGGCTCATTGATCGTGAGGTTTGGAGAAGCTGCTGACTCCGTCCCACTTCGTCCCTTAACCGACAATCTCCATTTCAGATCTGCTTGCCCCCCACCCCAAACGCTCTCCACCTGCAGGCAGGTGTGGGAGAAACTTCCGTTCTCTCCCTGCAGGGAGGAGAGGGGCGGCCTGCCTTGAAATCTGGGAGGAGAATTCGGAAGCTGTGGCCCCACACCTAGGCAGGGCCTCCCTTCCAAACCAGTTTCCCAGGAAGAAGCTGTCCTCCACTCCCCACATCTGACCCTGCATTGAAACCTCATCCACTGTGAACTTGCAGGAGAGGAAAGGGGTATTTATCAGCCCCCCCAGGCCCCAACAGTCAGTAGAAGCAAAAGGCCAGGCTGCTGGGTGCCAGGCTGGGGCGCCTGGGGCTGCCCGAGGCCGTGTGCGGGGGCCGGAAAGTTATCCTGCAGCTTCGCAGCCCGCCTGGAGGGGTGTCGGGAGCCAGAGCTCGCGGTCTTGCTTCCGGAGCCACAGGCAGCCGTGGGGAAGGGGCAAATGGGGCGGTAGGTAAAGGCCGAGAGGTCGCAGGTGGAGGCGGATGGGCAGGGCGCGAGGGAGGCACTGAAGGCCCCTGGGAGCGCGTCCCCTGGGTGTGTGCTTTTCTCGGAGCGCGGGTGCACCGCACACCACGTCAAGCACAAGGGCAAGGATAGGAAACATTCCCGAGTTGGGCAAAGCGCCGGGTGAGGATAAAGCACCTGATTAGTGAAACCCCTACCGCAACCTTAGCTCCTGGTGGGTGTCCACCTACTGGCTAGCCCCAGCACACAGAAAGGCTCAGGGTGGGGCCTGGGGCCAGGGTGGGTGAGAACGGGCCGGAGGTCCCCCCCCTCACCCGGGCCCAGGGCGTTCGGCGGTGGAGAAGACAGTCCCAAACGGGGCGGGGGGTGGGGGTTGGGGCGGAGGGCACCGGGCACTGGCTTACCTGGGACAGCAGGGGGCTCCTTTCCCCCTCCTCCATTGTGCCCCAGGACAGGTGTGCTGGTCCGCTGCCTGGCATCTCTAGCTGGGCCCCTGGAGCTGGAGCTGCCTGCCCGCAGCCGTCCTGTGAGCTCTGCAGCCCAGGGCCCGGTGAGCTGTGAGCACAACCAGGACACCACAGTCATGGCCAGATCATGTGAGGCGTCACGCCGCCGGGCTTAAGACAGTCTCTGCTTCTGAGATGCAGACCATCCTTCTCGAGCGCAGATTTTCAGCCTTGCTCTCTGGATTCCCTGGAGCTCTGGGCAGGCATGATGCGGGCGGGGCTGTCACCCCATGCCCACCACTCCCGGGCCCCCCGTCCATGCGGGCCTCGGCCTGGCGGGCCAGTGGCTGCTCCTTCAGGTCACTCAGGACATCAGACCCCTGAGAACTCGCTCGCAGAAACAATCCTGGGAGACCCACCAGCAGTTAAATGCCAGGTCATCCCCCAAGTTATTCACTGTAAGAATGACACAGTATCCACTGGCCAGATCACGTCCTTCCTGGTTTTGAGGGACGTGGGCTCCTTCCTCCTCCCGAGCTTCTCTTCGCAGGGGCAGACTCTGTCACAGTCCGCCTTGTGCCCTGGTGCTTAGAAGGACCCGGGCCACGCAGCTGCCCCGCGCACAGGGGCGCTCAAGGCTCCCTGACCCTGCCCTGCCCTGTCCTCTCTCCTCTGCTTGCGTGATGGTGGGAAGGCAGGCTCAGAGCGGATCCCCCCCCCCCCCCCCGCCCGACTACCAGCGCTGGGAGAACACAGCCACATAGCTCTCCACACCTCCCCCATGCCTTTGTGAAGTTATGACATGAATGTTGGTCTCTGGCTTGCAGGGACCTCTGGAGGCTGTGGGGGACCCCTGGGCGAGGCCACGTGCCCAGCCTGTCTTCACATTCCTCTCCGCTGCTGTTCCTTGGCTTCTTTTGTTTGACATTCGAGCCCCAGCCTCTCTTCCTCACTTTACCCAATCCAGCCACTTGGGCTGCTTGAGGCCCCAGGCAGCCCAGCTCTCACGTGCCCTTGGCCTTTGCCGTCCCCTGAAATCCCCACATCCTGCCCCACAAGTGGAGGCCCTCTCTTCGTTTTGTAGTTATTTGTGTTCTTGTTTCATGTCCCCACCTCCAGCTTCCGGCATGACAACCCCCCAACTGAGCCCAGTCTCGATTCCTGACCTGCAGGATCGGGAGGCTGGTAAATGGCTGTTGTGTGAAGCCACTAAGTTTTGAAAGAGTTCATTTCACAACATCATTGTGACAACAGATTTACAATAGATATACAGTTATACAATAGATAAATGGGACAATGGATCACTGACAGAAGTCCAGTAGTGTCCTGAGTCCTGGCGATACAGCGGAGGAAAAAATCCTGTCAACCCCTAGTCAGCAGGACCTTACCTCTGGTGAAGAGGAAGTCATAAAGCGAGGGCGGGGAATAGGTGAATATATGTGATTTTACACGGTGGTCGTCAGAGGTCTGAAGCCAGGACAGGAGGGTGAAGAGTCAGGGGGCTGTCATCTTACGTAAGGTGATCGGGGAGGGCCTCACTGTAAGGTGTCTGGCTCCTAGGTATGTACCCCAAAGAACTGAAAACAGGGACTCAAACAAATACATATCCACACATATCCACGGTAGCATTACCTACAATTGCCAAAAGGTGGAAACAACCCAGATATCAATCAAAGAATGGATGATCAAAATGTGCTCTGTGCACCCAATGGAATATTACTCAGCCATAAAAATGAGCTCTGACCCCTGCTACAAAGCGGATGGACCTGGAAAACGTTAACTCTCAGCGAAAGAAGCCAGACACTAAACTGCATATGCATATCATTCCATTGACATGAAATACTCAGAACAGGTAAGTCTGGTGGTTGCTGGGGGCTGGGGGAGGGGAATGGGGAGCTGCTGCTGAATGGGTGTGGGGTGTCCTTCTGAGGGTGATGGAAATGTTTGGGAAGTAGATACAGGAGATGGTTAATCACATTGTGAAAGCACGAAATGCCACCGAATTGTTCACTGAATAATGATTGCATGTTGTGTGAATTTCATCTTAATTAAAAACAAAAAGAGGCGGCGCCTGTGTGGCTCAGCGGGTAATCATCTGTCTTTGGGCTCAGGTCATGATCCCGGGGTCCTGGGATCGAGCCTGGCATCGGGCTGCCTGCTCCGCGGGAAGCCTGCTTCTCCCTCTCCCACTCCCCCTGCTTGTGTTCCCTCTCTCGCTGTGTCTCTCTCTGTGTCAAATAAATAAATAAATAAATAAAACAAAAACAAAAACAGGAAGGGGAGAAACGTGGGGAAGGGAGGGGAACGAGCCAGGTGGGTTTTCTCAGGTGGGGTCCCCTCCGAGGGAGAGGGCGTGGGGTGAAGGAGCATCATGAGCCGACTCCCGCTGTGAAGGGAGGGCTCAGGCTGTGGGGTGGCCTGGCGGGCTGCAGTTCAGGGCAAAGACAAAAGCTGCAGATTTGATCCCATGCAGCCAAGCCGTCACTCATCTCTTCCTCGAAGTGACAAACCCAGACCCCCTCGGTTACTGCATCCAGCTCCAAGGCCGGGCTCTCGGGGTGACAACAATCACCTCTCCAGCAGTGTCTCACTCCTGTCCTGATACTGGGCGACGCTGAATGAATTTACAGTTACCAGCACGGGGAGGGACTTAGTTGCGTTTCCCCCAAATCCATATGTTGAGGTTCCCAACCCCCAGAACCTCAGAAGATGATCTGGAGAGATGGCCCTTAAAGAGGCAGTCAACTTAAAACGAGGCCAGTGTCCTCATACGAGGAGGAAACTGGGACACACAGAGATACCAGGGATGCCTGAGCACAGAGGAAAGATACAGCGGTCTGCCAGCCAAGGAGAGCGGCCTCCAAAGAACCCGACGGGCTGTCTCCTTGATCTCTGGCTTCCAGCCTCCGGAACCAGGAGAAAATAAATTGAAGTTATCCCCTCCGTGGAATTTTAAGGCAGTCCTAACAAAGTGATACAACTACTCATATAACTTAAAAATAAAGTCAGCATAATACCCTCCCAGTACCGTGGAGGAGGTTAAAAAGGTAAGTAGCAAACAGCAGGTAACACACCTGTTGTCTCGCAGTGCTTGCCCGTGAGCGCCCCAGGGGACCTCGTGGAGGAGCGGGAGTCTTGCCCTTCTGTAGAATGAATACGTTTGGATAGAAGAGAAGCGAAAAGATCAGAGGCCATTCTGTAAAGAAGACGAGGAAAGATTAAGAGCGGAAGGGTATGTGTCGGCGAAATGCAGCCCGGCACCCTGGTCTTTTAGGCAATCCTGCTGCTCTCCCTCCTTTCTCGGATCTCGTGCCGCGCCGCCTTACGTCCTCTGGGCTATGGCCTCTCCCCTCGTCTCCTGCTCCTCTTTCTGCCTCTCCGTGCTGTCTCCTGTGCATCCGGCTTCCAGAGAATCCTTCTGAAACACAACGGAAAGCATGCCTTCTTTGCTCTCATCCCTCCAAAGGCTTTCTAACATAACACGCTCAGAATAGAACCTAAAGGCCTTTCCACGTCTCACATGGTTCTTCCCGACGCAGCTCTCCTCTGCCCTCACTCATGATGCTCCAGCCACACCAGCTGCTTTGTTGTTCCTGGAGCACCCAGTACTTCCCAGGCCCCAGGACCTTTGCACATGCCTTCCCCGCGTCCTATTTCACTCTTCCCTCGGATACTTTATCTGGGACCTGCTCACACCTCATCTCCTCAGAGAGGTCTTTCTTGACCGTTTTATGTAAAATAGCCTCTCTCACTCTCCACCCCCTCCTCTGCTACAGTTGTTGGCTACCGCACATTGTATATTTAACATATTTGTTGTGTTTATAAGCTGCCTCCTGCTGGTAGATTCCATCAGAGTGGGGATCTCTCCTGCCTCTGCAGTCTTCCCAGCATTAGCCATGCCACACGCAGAGTAATAGATCCTTGAGGTTGGGATGAATAGGCAAGCTGAACCAGAGGCTGAAACCAAGATGATAGAACAGATTGTGTTGTCAACACTGATACTGTTAACAGTGATACAAACCCAGGGAACTTAAGGAGTGGCGATGGGGAGGAGACGAGGTCGACTTTTTCAGCACAGGAGATAACATAAATACAACCTGGAGTTGAGCCTTGGGGTTAAAAAAAAAACAAAAACAAAAACATAGATTCTGGCCTCCTGGACGTCTTTGTAACTTTTCCCCAAAGGCCTGGGAAAGGTCCGCTCCAGAATTTGCAGGGCCTGGTGCGACATGAAAACGGGGGGCTCCCTGTTGAAAACCATGACGAATTACAAGAGGCTGACAGCTAAGCCCCGGACCCCAGCGCGAGGCCCTTCCTGCCCGGTCGGTGGCCTGGGAAGCCGGCCCCGGGGGGGTAGGTCTCAGGATATCCCATCTCTGTGGCAAGGGACGCTGCCCTGAAATGCAGTTTATTTATTCATTTTTTTTAAACCAAAGATTTTATTTATTTATTTGACAGAGAGAGAGACACAGCGAGAGAGGGGACAGAAGCAGGAGGAGTGGGAGAGGGAGAAGCAGGCTTCCCGCGAAGCAGGAGCCCGATGGGGGGGCTCGATCCCAGGACCCTGGGAATATCATGACCCGAGCCGAAGGCAGATGCCTAACGACTGAGCCACCCAGGCGCCCCTGAAATGCAGTTTAAATTCAGTTGTTTCTCTTGTGTTAGATTCGTGGAAATGCCTTCTTCACGTTTCCAGATCAGGACGGTGTGATGTCACCGTCCCGAAACGATGCCTCTCTCTGCATGGGACCCGCAGGACCTAGGGCATATGCCACGTCGCCCAACTATAACCCAGCAATGATGATTTCTGGGCGAGACTCGGACGCTTGCTTTTGTTTCTTCGCAGACCTTCCTGCGTTGCCCGGACTTTCGGAAAGGAGCGCGGGTCGCGAACGGAGCCTTCTTCCCTGGGGCCTCCTTCCTGCCTG
>NW_027397130.1:1320058-1396555 GCF_003265705.2 Callorhinus ursinus
TGCGGGGGGCCGGGCCGTCGGAGCCGGGGCGCGCCCCAGCCTGGGCTCCAGTCCCCGCGGGGAGAGCGCTGTGTCCGGAGGGGGCCTTGTGGACGCCGGGGGCTGTAAGGAGGGGAAATCCGGCCGCTGACGGCTTCTGTCTCGGTGGCAAGGACGGTGTGGCAGCTACCTGTTCGAGAAGGGAGGTTCCGAGGGTTGACCTCAGGTTTTACCTGAAGTTAGGGATTGGCATGTCCCCCCCGCCCTGTCCCCCCTAAAGTCAAGGAAGTCAGTGAAAATGAGAAAAATAAACCCCAAAACCAGAACAGTCCAGCGTTTACTTGTGGCAAGTTTCCTCTCAGAAGTAAATGTGGCTGGGAAAAAAATCAACAGATCAGTTGGACGGCAGAATTTCGGTGAACATTAAGGAGTATTTGGGATTTCGGGGGGGAAAGCAAAGCAGTATTGGGTAGCAAGCCGCATTCGTGCTTTCCCCCGCGGATGGCGTCTGCAGTTTTGCCAGGTGTGCGGAACGGCTCCGCGGTCCGTGCTGGGCGGCTTGGGTCTGCGGAAGGAGCTCCGGTCTAAGATTTTCCTTCTCAGCTTTCCAGGGGCGCTGGTGTCTCTTCCGTTCCCCCCAGCCCGGGGCCGGGCAGAGGGAATGTGGGCCCGAGAGGAACTGAAGATAGCGACTCCTTTTAAAACAAGGTTTCCCAATCGCTGTTGACTTCTAGAAAAGGATAAGCATCTGAGTTCAAATAAATCTTTCAAATTTTCTCTTTACTGTAATAGTTTTAATTCAAGTAGCCATGGGCAAACGAGCTGTTTTAGAAAAGACTGTTTTTTTACTAGTATGTATACAAGGCTAGGTGCTTGCTGATAACATTGGCTCTCCTCGGATTCCGTCTGCTGTGGCTGATTTTTGTCTTGCCAGTTCTTCGACTCTCCCAAGAAGTATTCTGGGCTCATTTTCTTAAAAATGGTGAAACCTAAGTTACCAGGAGGCTCTGTGTGTGTGTGTGTGTGTGTGTTGCCAGGTCTGTCTCTTTTGGAGTATTTTATTTTGTAGCCTGTGTCAGACACCGGGCGAGAACTTCCCTCAGTACAAACTATGTTTTTCTGTTGGAGTTAAATACTGGGCTCAGTCAACAAACCTGGACTGCCATGTCCTGTTGTAGATGATCAAAGAGGATGACTTCCTAAGCTTTAGAACCCTCCAGAAACATGGAAGCCGGACCTTTAGCTCCTCAAGGAGTGTCATGCTCTTGTTCCCAAGTGAACAAAGGAATGGTCACAAAAGCTCTTGCAGAGAAACCAAGCTCTTAATGTGCCCCAGTGTGGGAGACAGATTTCAGAAACGAATGGAATTGGCTGGTGCCCATGCTGCGTATTATGAAGACATTTTTCTAGGTTTTGAATCCAGAGTGAAGGGTAAAAGAAGAATTTGTATTTGTACTCTTCACTAATGCGCAGGAAAGTTAAACAGATATAGTTAAGAAGCAAAAAGAAGATATTTTCTGCCTTAACAATTGGGATTTCATAAGGATTATTCAAAACAATCTTAAAAATTGAGAACAGTATCAGGGCAAAGCCTTTTCAGTCAAGTGAAAGTAGATAATGAGAAAGTCAGACTATTTTAGGAAAATCTAGACTAATCTTGTTTGGTAAAAGTGGACAGTAGATCAAAAGCCATTGTGGTATTTTATCGTGTATCAGTGAAATCTTTTTTTTTTTTCAATTAAAACTTTTAAGATTTTATTTTTATGTAATCTCTACATTAAACATGGGGCTTGAACCCACAACCCAAAATCAAGAGTTGTAGGCCTCACCGACTGAGCCACCCAGGCGCCCCAGTGAAAATCGTTTTTAAAAAACAATGGTGTGTGGGCGCCTGGGTCGCTCGGTTGGTTGGGCGACTGCCTGCGGCTCAGGTCATGATCCCAGAGTCCTGGGATCGAGTCCAGCATCAGGCTCCCTGCTCGGCGGGGAGTCTGCTTCTCCCTCTGACCCTCTTCCCTCTCGTGCTCTCTGTCTCTCATTCTCTCTCTCAAATGAATGGATGGGATCTTTAAAAAAAAAAAAATGGTGTGTGGGCGCCTGGGTGGCTCAGTTGGTTTTTTTTTTTTTTTTTTTAAAGATTTTATTTATCCATTCATGGAAGACAGAGAGAGAGAGAGAGAGAGGCAGAGGGAGAAGCAGGCTCTCAAGGAGCAGGGAGCCCCACGCGGGACTCGATCCCAGGATCCTGGGATCGTGACTCGAGCCGAAGGCAGTCGCTTAACCAACTGAGCCACCCAGGGTGCCCAGGGAGGGGAGGGCGCCTGGGTGGCTCAGACGGTTAAGCAACTGCCTTCGGCTCGGGTCATGATCCCGGAGTCCCGGGATCAAGTCCTGCATCGGGCTCCCTGCTTGGCGGGGAGTCTGCTTCTCCCTCTGACCCAACCCCCTCTCATGCTCTCTTTCTCTCTCTCAAATAAATAAATAAAATCTTTAAAAAAAAAACAACCAAAAAAACAATGGTGTGTGCTCGCTTCGGCAGCACATACACTGAAGTTGGAACGATACAGAGACGATTAGCATGGCCCCTGTGCAAGGATGACATGCAAATTCGTGAAGTGTTCCAAAACAAACAAACAAAACACAAAAAATAGTGGCTTGTGACAATTTGTGTGTGTAAAAAGTTTTTTTTTTTTTTAAAGATTTTATTTATTTGACAGAGAGAGTGAGAGCAGGGGGAGTGGGAGAGGGAGAAGCAGGCTTCCTGCGGAGCATGGAGCCCGATGTGGGGCTTGATCTCAGGACCCTGGGATCATGACCTGAGCCGAAGGCAGACGCTTAATGACTGAGCCATCAAGGCGCCCTGGTTTTGTTGTTTTTTTTTTTAAAGTGTTGTTTTCAGTAAGTGCACAGTGCAGTAATTGCTAAGAAGAGAAACCATCATGAGTACTTGGTGGTGTATTCCTGCCTTTCTTCCTACTCAAGTCGTTGGAGCATCGTCTGCCTTGTTTGGGGCAGGGCATGCCTTTTCATGCTCCCTGACGAAAGCAGGAACTTGTTCAGTTGGCCGGGCATAGTAACTCACCTTCAGAAGGACTTTGATCTGTATAAAAATCAAGTCCTAGAAGATGATGCTCTTTGTGCAGTGTTCCAGGCCTGCCAACCATTTCAGGCTTGCCATGAAAGTATTTTTTTAAAACCCTGCTATGTTTACCATGATGTTAAACACCTTTATTTCTTTTCTTTTAGTTTTTTTCTTAAAGGGAAATAACAAATTAGAAGATATTCTATGATTCTTTTAGATAATTCTAATTTTTGCCTATAGATTCTAGAACAAAGAGATCTTTTTTATTTTTTATTTTTATTATTTTTTAATCACTTGCGTTTTAAATTTTTTATTTATTTTTTAAGTAATCTTTACACCCAATGTGGGACTTGAGCTCAAAACCAGAGTCGGATGTTTCACCAACTGAGCCAGCCAGGTGCCCTCAAAGTGAGATCTTTTTTAAAGAACCCAGTCATTCATGATTCATGGAGGGTTTTTTTTTTTTTTTCCTGTTGTGTTGTTGTTTTTGTAAATCTGAAGTGTTTCTTTTTTTTTTTTAAAGATTTTATTTATTTGACAGAGAGGGAGTGAGCGCACAAACATGGGGAGCAGCAGAGGGAGAGGGGGAAACAGGCTCCCTGATGAGCAGGGAGCCTGACACGGGGCTCCATCCCAGGACCCTGGGATCATGACCCGACCCGAAGGCAGACGTTTAACCGACTGAGCCACCCAGGCGCCCCGAGATAACTAAGTGTTTCACATATATTCCCTGTAAATAATGGTTAAAAATTTTTCTGAGTGAAATGACCAGAGTTGAGAGGGACTCTCAAGATGTCTTCGCATAGGTTGGTGAATCTCATATCTCTTCTTCATCTTTTAGAAATACTTGGGTGTTGCCCGGGGAAGGGTGAGGTTTGGCTCTAAGTTTCAGTGACCCAGATGCTGAAAGACTGCAGATGTTAGTCTCAGTTAGAGATCAGGAACATACTAGTCTGTGCAGTAACCACCTTGTTTCGTTTGTGACAGATAATTCGTGTCCAGTCCCCAGATGGGGTGAAGCGGATCACAGCCACCAAGAGAGAGACAGCCGCAGCGTTTTTGAAAAAGGTAGCGGTGGCTTTGGGGTTTTTGCATCTTCGTCCCTTCCTGTTACTCCCTTCCCTCTGTACCTTCCTTCTCTTCCTCGGTCCTTGATTCTGCCCACTCCCTAGCTCACAGTCTCTTGCCTTGCTCCTCTCTGTCATGACTGGGTTGATCAGGGTCAGATTGCGTCACAGTTGGCCATGGCTTACAGCTGTGGTGGCCAAAAAGAGTCCAAAGTTGTGTGTAAGAGTAGTTCATGAGAGTAGTACTGAGGAGAATGAAAAATTGGGAAAATTAGAGAGTGAAAGACTTGAATTATCCATCAAAAGAGAATTGTTAAAAATATGCATAGAGTAATCCCGCTTTATTCTTAGAAAATTAGAGCCACAGGGGGCTCCTGGGTGGCTCAGTTGGTTAAGTGTCTGACTCTTGGTCTCAGCTCAGGTCGTGATCTCAGGGTCCTGGGATCGAGCTCCACGCGCAGCACGGAGTTTACTTCTCTCCTCTTTCCTCTCTTGGCCTGCGCGTGCGTGTTCTCCCTCTCTCTCTCTTTCACATAAATAGAAATAAAGAAAATGAGAGCCACATACACAGATTTGTTGTGAACTTACAGAATGCAATGTAAAAGAGCACAGCCAGACTTTAAAAAGGGTAACCCTGGGAGGAGAGCCCTGCAGTAAGGAGTGGCTTTTGCTTCATACTTCATAGCAGAGATCCGTAAACTATGGCTCATGGGATGACCTGTTCTTCTTCCCCCTGGCACACAGATTGCATTTCCCTGACCTTTTTTCTTTTTTAACTTTATCTATTTACTTAGTCACCGGGGGAGGGGAGGGGCGGAGGGAGAAGGAGAGAGAATCTCCAGCAGACTCTGAGCTAAGTGTAGATTCCAATGTGGGGCTCAATCTCATGACCCTGAGATCATGACCTGAGCCGAAACCAAGACTTGGTCACTTAACCGACTCAGCCACCCAGGTGCCCCTACTTTTATAAATAAAGTTTTATTGGAACGTAGCCACACTCACTGGTCTAGTTATTGTCTGGCTGCTTTTGCGCTCCAACAACAGAGCTAAGTAGTTGTGACAGAGACAGTATGGCTTGCAAAGCCAAAAATATTTACTGTGTGGCCCTTTCCAGAAAAAGTTTGCCAACCGTTACTTTTTATAGTCTGTGTTATTGGAATCTGTTGCAAACAGGTGTTACATTTGTAATAATAAGTGTTGTTTCTCATTTTCTTTTTTTGTTTTTGGTTCTCATTTTCATAAGCACATACAAGCTTTGGGGTTATAGACTGTCAGAGCCAGAGGGAATCCTAGGTGTCATGGAGTCCAGTCTTCTTATTTTCACAAAGGTGGAAACTGAGGGCCTAGGAAGTAAAGATATTTGCCAAGGATCACTGGGTTGCGATCTATTAGTGAAGCCACAACACTTATGTGGGAAATTTGGTTCCTAAAAGGTAGTTGCTGTCATGATTGCCATAGCACTGCTTGCGGGGCATATTTATAAAAATAAGAGAAAAAAGAATTAGGGGCAATAGACACCAGAGTGGAGGGTCTCTGAGTCTTTAAGAAATTTGTAATTTCCTACTCTTTGCTCTTTGAGTAGCCGCTGACTGTGGCCCACTTGCTCCTAGAGATGGTGCTAGGGTATGGTGCATGCTGGAATTCACGAGAGATCATCTGAGACCGAGACGAAGCATCAAAGCATTGTCTGTTGCTTAGACAATTGTGTGGATAAACACCAGGCATCAGAGGACTGCATGCAGTTCTTTTTTTCTCTGAGGCTTTGTGGCAGGGAATTTTCTTTTCTTTTCTTTTTTTTTTTTTTTGATAGGGAAATTTATTATTATTATTTTAAATATTTTATTTATTTGAGGGGTGCCTGGGTGGCTCAGTCATTAAGCATCTGTCTTCGGCTCAGGTCATGATCCCAGGATCGAGCCCCACAGCCCTACATTGGGCTCCTTGCTCTGTGGGGAGTCTGCTTCTCCCTTTGCCTGCCACTCCCCCACTTGTGCGCATGCACACTCTCTCTGACAAATAAACTATTTATTTATTTTTAAAGGTTTTTTTTTTAATTTTTTAAAATATTCTACTTACCTGACAGAGAGACAGCGAGAGAGGGAACACAGCAGGGGAGTGGGAGAGGGAGAAGCAGGCTTCCCGCCGAGCAGAGGGCCCGACGCGGGGCTCGATCCAGGACCCCGGATCACGACCCGAGCCGAAGCCAGACGCCTAACTGATTGAGCCACCCAGGCAACTTTTTTTTTTTTTTTTTTTTTTACAAGAGAACAAATCTACACCTTTATTTACTTTTCATTAAATTTAAATCCTTGAGGGGTACAGCATCACATGGATTCTGTGGCCAATGGCTTTAGCAGGAAGGTTGCTTCGGAATTTGGCACGAACCGTGCCACTGTTTCCATGAGCACGAGTTACTTTTTTCCAGATTACTCTGGTTTTGTTTGGTTTGCCACCAGGAGTCACCGTGTTGTTCTTTGCTTTGTACACATAAGCACATCTCTTGCCTAGGTAGAATTCCGTTTCATCTTGAGCATAAACACCTTCGATTTTAAGAAGAGCTGTGTGTTCCCTCTGGTTCTGGAGACCCCGCTTATAGCCAGCAAAAATGGCCTTGGACCACAGCCTTCCGGACATTATTTGGCGTTATAGGAGTCCTGTTCCCAGCAGGCCTCCACAGACTCCAAGATGGCGGAAAAAGAACCCCAGGCAACTTTTTTTTTAAAGGTTTTATTTATTTATTTGACAGAGAGAGAGAGACAGTGAGAGAGGGAACACAAGCAGAGGGAGTAGGAGAGGGAGAAGCGGGCCTCTAGCCGAGCAGGGAGCCCGATGCGGGGCTCGATCCCAGGACCCTGGGATCATGATCTGAGCCGAAGGCGGTCGCTTAACCAACTGAGCCACCCAGGCACCCCATTACTTAAAATCTTTTAAGAAGAATAATATATAACATAAAATTTGCCATCTGAACCAATTTTTATTTATTTATTTATCTTTTTAAAGATTTTATTTATTTGACAGAGAGAGACACAGTGAGAGAGGGAACACAAGCAGGGGGAGCGGCAGAGGGAGAGGGAGAAGCAGGCTTCCCGCCGAGCAGGGAGCCCAACTTGGGGCTCGATCCCAGGACCCTGGGATCATGACCTGAGCCGAAGGCAGATGCTTAACGACTGAGCCACCCAGGCGCCCCCTAAACCAATTTTTATTTTTATTTTTAATTTTTTTTTAAAGATTTTATTTATTTGAGAGAGAATGAGAGACAGAGAGCACGAAAAGGAAGAGGGTCAGAGGGAGAAGCGGGCTCCCTGTCCCCGCTGAGCAGGGAGCCCGATGCGGGACTCGATCCCGGGACTCCAGGATCATGACCTGAGCCGAAAGCAGTCGCTTAACCAACTGAGCCACCCAGGCGCCCCCTAAACCAATTTTTAAAGTAAAGTAATCTCTGTACCCACCATGGGGCTTGAACTCACAACCCTGAGATCAAGAGTTGTGTGCTTTTCCAACTGAGCCAGCCGGGCGCCCCCCGTCTAAACCATTTTAAGACTACAGTTCAGTCGTGTTAAGTACATTCACGTTATACAGTCATTACTACCATCCATTTCCAGAACTTTTTCATCTTGCAAATCTGAACCAGCTCCCCTTTTTTCCCCTGCCCCCAGTCCTTGGTAACTACCATTCTATTCTGTGTCTTTATGACTCCTTCAGGTCTCTTATTAAGTTGATCATACTCATCTTCAATAATTAGTAATTTGGCTATGCATACGCATAAGTGGGCTTGAAACAGACTTGTGGGTTGACCACTGTGAACGTGCTGGCTCCAGCTTGCTGTCCCCCACATTTTAAGCCTTGATCCTGCTTTACTGTGTGGCATTATGCCCTCTTAGGAATTGCTGTTTGCAAGTATGAAGAGATGGGTGACATTGAGGAGATCTCACAGAATTTTAGAGTTGTTGGTTCTTTTAAGACCAATGGTGCTGTTCATTCTGTGGCTCCTCAGACCCTCAGCCCTTCTTGGGTTCTTCCGGCTGTGTCCTGCTCAGCAGCAGCCCCCCTTCCTCAGCTCACTGTGTGGGGCTGCTGTCGCTCCCCTGCTCGGCCTAGAGGATGGCTTTGTCTTGTCCTCATTGACCTCAGCAGTCTGTGACCCACTCCTTTCTCCTTATATTTAATTTTTTTCTTTAACCATGAAGTAAAGTACATACTAAGAAATGCTTGAAAAATGTGGACAAATGACTGATGGTGAAGCAAACACATAGGTCAAGGAGGGGCATGGCCGGTGCTGCAGAGCCGGTCAGCCTTCCCCACTCCCTCACTCCCTCCTGCGTTGGCGAGGATGGCTTCCCCCCTGCCTGTGTTGTGCCACCTCGGCGTGCATTCCTAAACCCTAAATTGTAGTTTTGCCTGTTTTTGAATTTAACGTGATTGGAATCCTGCTATGTATTCTTTTTTGTTACCTTTAATTATAAGTGTATTAATTTCATTCCATGCTGTGTTTCTGGTTTTATTTCATCAGTTATACACAAAGTTTACCTCAGGTGTGAAAATAAGGTTTTTAAGATTTTTAAGATCTATTTATTTATTTAAGAGAGAGAAAGTGTGAGAGTGTGCGTGGGGCGGGGGCAGAGGGGGAAGAAGAGAATCTTAAGCAGACTCCGCAGAGCTCAGTCTCCCGACCCTGAGATCATGACCTGAGCTGAAATCAGGAGTTGGACGCTCAAGCGACTGTGCCACCCAGGTGCCCCCGTTTTTAAGATTTTAATGATGCTGTTGTGAGACTCTGCTAAGATTTTTTCTTTTAAATGGTTGCTGCCCTGTCTTAGATTCCTGTGTCTTCAGATAAAGAACTCAAAAGTTCATAGAAGCAGTTATGGTCATGGGAGTAGCATAAAAAAGTAATAATCTATTTCTGTATCTCAGAAGTGGGATTCCACACGGGAAGTCCTAATGCTGCCTGTCATATTTGAAAATGCAGCTGGGGGCGCCTGGGTGGCGCAGTCCGTTAAGCGGCTGACTCTTGGTTTTGGCTCAGGTCATGATCGCCTGGTCATGAGATTGAGCCCCACGTTGGGCTCCGTGCTCAGCGTGGGGTCTGCTGGAGATTCTCTCTCCCTTAGCTCCTTCCCCGTGTGCTCTCTTGCTCTCTCTCGTGCGCATGTGCGTTCTCTCTCTCTCTCTCTCTCTCTCTGAGATAAATAAATAAATCTTTAAAAAAAAAAAAAGCAGCTGTATCTTAGTCCTCAGGGGGAGCATAATCGTCATGTGGTCCCAGGGGACTTACCTTTATACAAAGGGCTGGCCCTACAACAGCCCCTGCCCCATTCTGGAAACTCCTTTTCATCCTGGGAGTAATGTGGTAGCTTTCATGAAGCTCACACTTCTGGCGAAAGCTTTCTCGTTTTTGGAAATAGCTTGCAGGGTGTTGGGTACAGAAAAACACAATGCGTTTGCAAAATAGCTAAAATGCCACAATTGGTTAATTTCAGTTTACATCTAAGCTATTTCAGAGAAAGCCAAAGACATTATTTTTATTCTTTAGTCTTAACTTTTTTTGCAGTCGGGAATACAAATTTCATGGTCTTAATTGGCTGATGCTTTATTTCGTTAATGCCACTTTTAGCTTGGGACAAAAATACATGGTATCAAATACTTATTATTTTATTTATTAATTTTGTAAAAGATTTTATTTATTTATTTGGCAGAGAGAGACACAGCGAGAGAGGGAACACAAGCAGGGGGAGTGGGAGAGGGAGAAGCAGACTTCCCGCGGAGTAGGGAGCCTGATGCGGGGCTCGATCCTAGGACCCTGGGATCATGACCTGAGCCAAAGGCAGACGCTCAACGACTGAGCCACCCAGGCGTCCCTCATTTTAAGTTCATTTGATGTAATATCTTACTTGTTTTATTTTAGTTTTTCTAAATAAAATTTTTTAAAAGCTTTTCAAAAATTTTTTTTTTAAGATTTTATTTATCTGACAGAGAGACAGCAAGAGAGGGAACACAAGCAGAGGGAGTGGGAAAGGGGGAAGCAGGCTTCCTGCTGAGCAGGGAACCCAATTTGGGGCTTGATCCCAGGACCCTGGGCTGAAAGCAGTTGCTTAACCGACTGAGCCACTCAGGTGCCTCAGATTTTTTAAAATTTTTAAGTAATCCCTACACTCTACGTGGGGCGTGAACCCATAACCCCAAGAACAAGAGTTGCACTCCACCGACTGAGCCAGCCAGGCGCCCTAAATCTTGTTTGTTTTAAGGACCATTTCTTATTATCACTTTGAGAATTTCAGAATGACAAGGTGGAGTTACTTGTAATCCATTCATTTAAAATCAGTAGGAAATGAGGTTAATATGTAAAGCTAATCATTAAATCAACTTTTTTTCTCATAGTAAATAAATAGTAGGTTTTATCAGTAGTTCCACATTAAAGGAGAAATGAGCTGAAAAGCAACAGGTAGAACTAGGCATAAATGTGGTATTTGGTTGACTCAGGGAAACACGGAGAGGAGCCCTCTGGTCTCATCCCTGACCTGCGTTGTCTCTGTCAGAATTCTCATGACACCCCTCCCCCCTTTATTTCTCTATTATTTATTCAAGTATAGTTGATTGCAATTCTCTTTTGAAAGCCAATCACAGAATATTTAATGTGATGGTTTCAGATTGTGTAGTTCAGAGCTCTTGTCCTTGTCTCTGCCTTATGTGTTCTTCGGTGTTTTTTCTGGCTCTGACTAGGTCTGGTGTCTTGTTCCTCAGCCTGAGGAATGTCTCCTGCCATTTACCGAAGCAGAGGCTTGCTGTTGACACGCTCCCTCAGGTTTTGTTGGCCTGAAAACGTTTTCAGTTTGCCTTTGTATTCAAAGGGTATTTTTGCCAGCTACAGAATTCTGAGTTGACAGATTTTTATTCCCTCTCAGCACTCTGAAGATGTCACTCCATTGTCTTCTGGTCCCCACTGATCTCTGGCTGTCAGCGGTTTGACCCTGACGTGTGCGCTGAGGGGTCTTTTTTTATGTACCCCACTTGGGGGGTGCTGAGCGTCCTGGATTCGCTACTCTGTGTTTGTCATCACGTTTGAGGTTTTCAGCCATTTGTTCTTCAAATACTTTTCAGTCCTTCCCTTATTTTATTGTCCTTAGGATCATTAGATACTGTCCTAGGAGTTCTTAAGGTTCTCTCCATTTTTCTTTCAAATCTTCGTCTTCAGATTGTGCAGATTCTCGTAATTTGTCTTCAGACTGATAGACTCCTCCTTCTGCATCTCCCGTCTGTTGAGAGGCCCATCCAGTGTTTCCCTTTCCGTTACTATTTCCTGTTGTAGAATTTTTATTTGATTCCATTTTATCGTTTGTTTCTCTGCTGAGACTCCTGGTCTCTTCGTGTGTTTGCCTCTACTCTGATGACCCCTGAACTTTGAATTACAACTTGGACTCCTCTCCTGGCCCCAGACTCAAACGCTGACTGCCTGCTGATGTCTTCCCCGGGGCGCTGGGCGCTACCTCAGTCTCGGTGTTGAAGGGGACGCCGGGCCTTCCCTTAGGTCTTCTTCCTCCGTCACCTCTTCTGTGCTTCCTTATCAGTGTGGCCTTCCTCCAGGTTCTCAAACCAGAAGTCTGAACACCGCGCTGGTGCCCTTCCTTTCCCTCACTCCATTCTGCCCCTCATCCCACGTTGGCGAGGGCTGTTGATTAGAAGAGCCGGAAGGTGTGCCCCTCCCTCCATCTCCGCTGGCCTGGCCTCGTCTGAGCCTGTCTCTGGGCTGCACAGCCGGCTCTCCTGTTCCTCTTCCCGCCTTCAGCAGAGTATCCATGAGAAGTTAGCCTCCTAGCTTGGCCACGCCCTGCCGTCAGCCCCTGTGGCTCCTACGGCTCCTGGGCTGGAATGCAGGCTCCTCCTATAGCCCATACGGTCCTGTCTGCCTCGTCGTTCTTGTCTCCCAACCGTTTCCTTCTTCCGAGCTGGGCTGTGGCCCGACTGGCCTCTATCTTCCCAGCCCCTTCCTGCCTCTCAGCCTTTGTGCTTGCTCCTCTTGCCTGCACTAGTCTTTCTCTGCTCTGTGAGTAGCAGCCTGTCTTCTCCTCTGGGGCTCTGCTCGGACGTGCTCCTCAGAGACCTTCTCTGTCCTCCTGTCCAGAGTGGCCTCTCCCATGCTTCTCTCTCTTCCTTTCCTGCCTGGTGCTTACCTTCACCTGTAGTTCTCGTCTGTTAGCTCTCTTTCCCCCATTTGATGCTGAGGTCCTCCATGGCTGGAACCTTGTCTGTTTTTATTCATTGTTCTGAGCATAATGGAGGTGGCACATGGGACTGCTTACTGTTTGTGGAGTTAGCGAGTGAGTGTTCGCAGCACCTGGTGCAGTGCCTGGTGTGGGTACTCGTTGTCAGGACTGACTTGGTGGCACCATTCTTCACTTCTGTTTTTCTTCTCTTAGGTTTCAAAATTGGAAATTTTTAAAAAAATTTTATTTATTTATTTGAAAGAGAGAGCACAAGCAGTGGGGAAGGGTAGAGGGAGAGGCAGGCTTCCTGCTGAGCAAGGAGCCTGATGCAGGACTCGATCCCAGGACCCTGGGATCATGACCCGAACTGAAGGGAGATGCTTCACCAACTGAACCACCCAGGCGCCCCTGGAATTGGGTTTTTACAATTGATTTCAAAAGTAGAAATTAAACTTTCCAGATACAGCCATGACTTTTGTTTGCCTCAGACTCTTAAATGTGTCATGTAGTCTTCTCATTTACACAGAGCTTTGCTTCTGTTTGGCCACTTTTCTCATTTTACTTGACATCTGTGTGGGCAGTACAAATTTCCTCACGAGAGAGAAAATCGCAAGAGAAATTTGGTTCCCGAGGAGCAGTTTCTAAATTTAGTGAGCGTTGTTCTAATATCATCTGATGTGTATATGGGCCAGAGTAGTGATACTCAAATATTTGTTTCAATATCTGTTTTTTTGGGGCTTGTTTTAGGTTGCAAAGGAGTTTGGCTTCCAAAATAACGGCTTCTCAGTTTACATCAATAGAAACAAGACTGGAGAGATAACAGCATCGTCGACTAAATCCCTCAGTCTGCTCAAAATCCAGTAAGTGCTGCCAGGGAGTGGGAGCGGGTGACCGCAGGGCCCATCGAGGCTGCTCGGCTCGGCCCGGCTTCCCCTCGACACCACCGTATTTCTTGTGGGGCAGTCAGCAGTCACACTGAACGTGCCGCTCCTTTTGTGCTGAGCTGATTGACTCGCAGACTGTGACGTGTGTCACTGAGGAGGGAGAGTTACGGGTTCAGGGGTGTGTGTGCAGCTGCACACTCAGCACCTTCTCTGCAGGGAGGGACCTTGAACGGAGCGGTGTGCAACTGCCTCGGGACTGCTGGCTGGGTCGGGGGGCTGTTGCCCACACGGTATTTCTTGGGGGGCGTGACCCCCCTCGAGCTCCTCCGAGGCGGTCAGTCACGTCAGCGAGGTGTCCGGGATGTGCAGACCTCCTCCTGCAGCTGCTCCCCGCTCTTGTAGTTTAGTGCGGCCACATCACTCGTCTGTGCGCGTCCCTGCCGCCGCGGTAGAGCTGAGCGACTGTGGCACAGACGGGGCGCGGACTGCGGGGCCGGAGAGGTTTACTCTCTGGCTCTTCGCAGAGGGTTTGCAGACTCCTGTCTGACCTGCATGCGCCCTCGGGCGTGCGCCCCTGACTGCGGTCCTCAGCGGCGGGCTCGGCACTCTGCTGTCCGGGCGGGGGCAGCATGGCTGCTGCGGCCGCCGCTGGCTGCTCGCGTTGCACTTTACTGGCAGCTAGCCGGGCGCCTGCTTACCAGTCAGAATGATAGGCTGTCTTGACAATTAGTGTGGTCATTTTTAGGTTCACAAATTAGTACATCTGGGAAGAAATACGCACTTATAGCAGTCATTCATTTGTTCCTCAACAAATATTTGCTGGCACCTGCCACTTGCTGATCTCTGTAATTAGCAAAAGCTTTTCATCATTGTTGATGTCGTCTGAGGTATAGCCTTCGTTTCAGCTTGTAAAGAGCTTTTGCATCTCGAGCATCATTTCTCGCGAATGTTACGTGGCTTGTGTTCATACTCCACCACTTGGCGTCGTGTGCCTGGGGAAGTTACTTTACTGGGCCTCGCCAGCCACATCTGCAGGCGGGTGGCGGTGCCGCCTGCACGTGGTTGCACAGCGCCTTCATGTGGCGAGCTTGCAGAAGATGAGAGCTGTGTGTTTGAAAACTATTTTGATAGAAGATACGAGCAAAGGAGGTTACAGACACCTCTGAGAGAAAGCCATCAAACTGCAGCACTACTATGACAGTGGGTAGGACGAGGGGTAGGACGGCTCAGACATCCCGAGGGGGCATTTGGTGGGGGTCTTCCTGAGTCACCCCTGGGTGTATCTTTCCAGTGATAGTCATACTACTTCTCACTAGCTTGGGTCTACACTTGGGGGTCACGTCTGTCTTACCTTAAGCGTGTCTGGAGGAGGCAGTGATGTTCCTCTCCTTGAGCTTGGCGTTGGTCTGTCTCCACTTCTGGCTTCTCTGGCAGCAGTTCAGTGTGCTGTATTCTGTTGTTCGCTTATAGGTGGTCTTCCCCCCCCCCCCCGGCTGCTTTTAAGATTTTCTGTTTCTTTTGGGGTCCTATAGTTTCTGTTTGACTTGTCCAGGTATGGATTCCTGTTTGTTTGTTTAAATCCTACCTGATGGATATTGTATTTTCTTTTTTTTTTAAAGATTTTATTTATTTATTTGAGAGAGAGAATGAGAGACAGAGAGCACGAGAGGGAAGAGGGTCAGAGGGTTAGAGGGAGAAGCAGACCCCCCGCTGAGCAGGGAGCCCGATGCGGGACTCGATCCCAGGACTCCAGGATCATGACCTGAGCCGAAGGCAGTCGCTTAACCAACTGAGCCACCCAGGCGCCCTGTATTTTCTTTTTTCTTTTTTTATTTTTCTTTTTTCTTTTTTTTAAATACATTTATTTGACAGAGAGAGACAGCAGGAGAGGGAGCACAGGCAGGGGGAGTGGCAGAGGGAGAAGCAGGCTTCCCGCCGAGCAGGGAGCCCAATGCGGGGCTCGATCCCGGGACCCTGGGATCATGACCTGAGCCGAAGGCAGACGCTTAACGACTGAGCCACCCAGGTGCCCCTGTATTTTCTTTTTTAAAGATTTTATTTATTTGACAGAGAGAGACAGCGAGAGAGGGAGCACAAGCAGGGGGAGTGGGAGAGGGAGAAGCAGGCTTCCCGCTGAGCAGGGAGCCCGACGTGGGGCTCGATCCCAGGACCCCGGGATCATGACCCGAGGAAAAGGCAGACGCCTAACAACTGAGCCACCCAGGGGCCCCGGATAGTGTATTTTCTGTACCTGCAGATCCGGTCTGGAAAATTTGTGGCCATTATCTCTTTAAATATCATTTCTCTCCAATTCTCTTTGTTATTTCAGGGATTATATTTTTCACTTTTAAAATACTTGATTTGATTTCTTTTCAAACCTGGCTGTTAGCTCCGTGTGCTCACAGGGGCTATATTGCTCTCACACTGGCCTTCTGGGCTTCCATTGAGGACTGCTGGGCTCCTTGGGGCTCTGCCTTGGCCCGTCACACGTGCGATGCTTCCCTCTTGGGTTTCAGGGTGTCTGAGGTGCTCTTGTCTCCCCCAGGTGGAATCAGAGTGGCACTGTTGTCAGAGCTGTCCATGGGTTGTCTGGCCTGACTGTATGGGCGGGGGGTGATTTGGGAGGATTTACCCAAATCTGTGGCCCCTGCCACCCTGCTTCCCAGAAGCCCCTGTCATTTTGGGCAGCCTCTCGTTGCTTGTGCTCTCTGCATCCCGTTTCCATTGAACATTCTGTAGACATTTATATTCCACGTCTTGCAGTTCCAAATCTGAAGTCCTTGGATGTCTAATCCTGCTGTTGTTGTGTCTGCCCACTCTTGTGCATGGTGGCTTGGTTCTCTTGTACATTTGGTGACCCCTTTTTGAGAGCTTGTAATGACCAAACCTGGTTGTAGGGAGTCAGGCCGCAGCTTTTCTGTGGGGAAGCTTGCACTTGCTTCTTTTGGCACAAGGGGGCGCTGTGGACCCGGCACTCCCCCCAGTTACTTTCTGTCTGGGCTTCTGGAGCCAAGTAGCATCCCTAGTTCCACCCTGGGTGCGTGGCAGAGCAGACTCTCAGAGGTGACTGTTTTCCCTGCTGAACAGTGGGTTCAGGAAGGCGGGATTCCTCCTTGGTTCCTATTTTCAGCTGGTCAGCAGCCTGCTTCGGGTAGGCAGGCCCACAGACTCACCTCCTGGTGTCCATAAAATGACCATGTAAGCCAAGCTCAGGGCTTCTGTAGGGCAGTGTTCTCTCGCCTTACTTTCCTTACTTTCGTTAGCTGTTCAAACTGACAGCAGCTGAGCCGTGTGTTCTGTAGCTGGGGGGTGTTGAGGAATGTCTGGTCCGTTGCTAGAAATGGAGGTCTCTACCTACAGTTTGGCAGTTTTATACCCTTAAATTATGGAAGAAAGAAGAGGAGAGAACAGACCTATTGAAGAGCTACAGCCAAGCCTCTTAGTGTCCCGTGTCTTTGGTGTTTGCTCTCAAGGCCTGCCCCCCCCCCCCCCCGCTTCAGTTTGTTGGGTCGGGGCTGCAGCAGGCTGTTCCTTCCGTGTGTGTTATTGACAGCAGTTAAGTATTTACCAAATGGTAGTGCTACAGCTTTTCCTCCAAGACCGAGGTTGATTTTAGTGTTGTAGATCCTCTCTCTGGGCGTGGGAGCCCACGCTGCTTCTGTCCACCCCTTGGAAGTGGGAGCGTCTCACGCCTGGGTCTCGTTGGTCTGGCCGTGGTAACCAGGTCCCGCAGTGAGCCAGCAGTGTGAGTGAGCAAGGAAAGAGCATGACTTACATGGAAATGACAGAAAATCAAACACTGCTGTTTGAACTGTGAATTGTGCAGCCGGTTTGGAAAGCAGCACATCAGCGACATCAAAAACAAAACCCTCCTTCCAGCAGGGCCACTCCTGGAAATGTGCCCTGTAGAAGTAAAAACACACAGCCGCCTGTCTTTGGGCCTTTCCTCAAGTGGGCCTACCACTTGGTGGTGGTAGAAACCTGTTGGTAGCACACGTGCCGTCGGTGTGGGAGCGCTGGTGTCCCGTGACGGGTTGGGCTTGCTGCAGAGTGCTGTACCACCACCGGAAGCGGTGATTAGATGCAGACCCCGTGTTTGGAGGGATCTGGGGTGACATATTGTTGAATGAGAAAAGCAAATGCAAAACCTTATGTCTTTGATAATCTCATCTTTGTCAGCAGCGTCATACAATGTGTGCACGTGTGTGGGGGGGTGTGAGCGAAGAGAAAGAAGCGGAAGGCTGTGTACTAGGTAGATGAAGTGTTGGGCTGCTCAATAGTAGACGGTAAGGAATGAACAAGGGGAAGGAGTGTCAATCCCAGAAGGAGAAGCAGGAGGAACACGGCCTACAGGCCAAGTGTGTATGTTGTGGCCATATTTCATCTGTGTGGAATCCGATGGGCATATGGGTGTTTTACAGCAGAAAACCCACTCTGACCTTTAGAACACTAGGGAGTGTAGGAGAGATGTGAAGGGAGAATTCTGGTCTCTTACAATTAGAGGCCTCATTATTCAGGCTTTTAGGGAGGTTGGCGTTTGCCTCTTGGATGTCAGAGACCCTCACATGATGGTGAGCAGCTCCTCTGTGCAGCCTAGGTTGTGGGAGGATAGAAGGCAGGCCCTGCCCTGTGTTTGTCGTCTGATAGGCATGGAGATCTGCTGTTCCTGTTTCCCTCGGGCCTCGCTGGACCCTCCGCGGAAATGGAGACGTCAGCCCCGCTGGGGCTGAAGGCCTGCGGTGCTCCCAGCGTGGTGGAGGATGAGATCGACCAGTACCTCAGCAAGCAGGACGGGAAGATTTATAGAAGCCGCGACCCACAACTGTAAGTCTCCGTCGGGGTCCGGTCCCAGTTGTGCTGACTTTAATGGCTCAGGAGGTGAGATGTTTGAAATGTGCCCTGTTTGAGTATCTACTGAAGAAACACAAGTTTTGAGTTTGGCGCATTGGGCTTTAGCAGGTGTATGGTGGGGCAAGAGTAGGGAAACGGGGAAGAGGTGATGCTAGGCACCTACCAGTGCAAGGTGCTTTTTCAGGTCACCTTGTTGGATTATAGTCGGAAGTGCCGGCATCATACGCGCAGCGTGTTCTTCCCATTCTTTTCAGTGGCTGCTTCATGTGCTGAACATGCTGCTGCTCCTTTGAATATTTACCCTTCACCTAGGGTTACGTGAAAAGGTTATGCTGGGGTACGTTTCTGTATTTGTGACTTTTTGCAGTTCTTTTTATTTTTAAAAAAATTCTTTAAGTTTTTTGAAGCTTACTTTCATTTATTTATTTATTTATTTGACAGAGACACAGCGAGAGAGGGAACACAAGCAGGGGGAGGGGCAGAGGGAGAAGCAGGCTTCCCGCCGAGCAGGGAGCCCGATGCCGGGCTCGATCCCAGGACCCTGGGATCATGACCTGAGCCGAAGGCAGACGCCTAACGACTGAGCCACCCAGGCGCCCCCAAAATTTCTTTATCTTAGTGGGAGAGAGAGCGTGCACATGGCGCATGTGTGTGGGGGAGGGGCAGAGGGAGAGAGAATCTCAAGCAGACTCCCACTGAGCGTGGAGCCGGATGTGGGGCTTGATCCATGACCCTGAGATCGTGACCTGAGCTGAAATCAAGAGTTGGATGCTTCACCAACTGCGCTGCCCAGATGCCCCTGTAGTTCTTTTTGAAGAAACTGGTTAGAAATACCTGAGTTTACACTCAGTGATGTGAAATGTCTGAGTGAAGGTTGTTTGTCTCTGCAGTAGAGCCTTTTGTAACTGCAGCACTCTGTAAACATGATGGGGTGCTGACATTGAGATACTGGGGTTCTAAGTGCTGCATTAGCAACTTGTGTGTCTTAGATTCAAGAGCCCCAGATGGCGCTCTGCTGCGCCCGGTTCGGACCACTTCGTGGCCATCGCCGTCAGCCCACATACCCCTTCCGTTTGCGTTTCCTCCCAGGGAACTCATGCTGGCTCCCCCCACGATCTGTGTCTTGGAGGCTTCAGTAGGAATGTTTTAAGAGGGTGCTTGTGTGCGTGCGTGCGTGCGTTCTGGCCTGCCGTCTGTAAGAGCCTGGCTGTTAGGAGACACAGGCCATCTCTGCTCGGAAGTGTAGAGTGCACATGCGTCCAGGAGTTGTGACCCCATTTAGAAAAGGGTCCTGTCGAGCCCAGAGGGACAGCCACTCAGCTTTCCCACCAGCCATCAGCACCCTCCTCATCTGAGCACATCATGCTGCCACATCGTACGTGTGGAGCTTCTACAGCTTCTCTGACGGAAGTCACTAAAACCCAGAGAACCAGGCATCTTCATGCTTTTCCCAAAACCTGCACAAAATGGGTGTTTCTCAAACTGGAGTTCCTTCTGTCCCACTGACAAGGCTTTTTGCCACATCCACATCCCAACTTCCTCAGTGTTTACTTAACATGTATTTAAATCAGTTTTAGTCCATTCACTTTTATTTAGTGTCATCTTAAGCTGTTAATATCCGTAGGGTTGACGTGCTGGATGGTTTTTTCTAATACAAATCAAAATAAATACCAAATTATATTAAAAAATGCTCACGTGGGCTCCTGGGTGGCTCAGTCTGCCTTCGGCTTGGGTCATGATCCTGGGGTCCTGGGGTCCTGGGATTGAGCCCCGCATCGGGCTCCCTGCTCTGCGGGAAGCCTGCTTCTCCCTCTCCCACTCCCCCTGCGTGTGTTCCCTCTCGCAATGTCTCTCTCTGTCAAAAAAAATAATAAAATATTTTTAAAAAATGCTCACGTACCATCTAAAACAATTCTACACGGGGGTGCCTGGCAGGCTATCGTAGAGCATGAGACTTCTGATTCGGGCTCATGAGTTCGAGCCCCACTGTGGGCGTTGAGTTTACTCAAAAATAAATAAATAAATAAATAAATAAATAATAATAGATAGTAAATAAATAAATAAATGAAATGAAAAAAAATAGTTCCACACAGGTAGGAAAATGCTGTGAAGGGCGGCATACGTTATAAACATGAAAACTGTCGGGGGGCAGCAGCAGGAGAGCGGGCGTGCTAATTGCTGTGTGTTTCTCTTGCCCTGTGCTCTTAGGTGCCGACACGGCCCCTTGGGGAAATGTGTGCACTGTGTTCCACTCGAGGTGAGAGCTGGTGCAGCGTGCGTTCCGGGCTCGCGGGAGGGGCTGCTCCTCAGGGCACATCAGAACTTTCCCCGCGCCCCTGCGCTGGGTCTGTTTGTTGCCCTGGGCCTCGTGTCCCCACTCGTGCAAGTGGCTTCAGGAGGACGAGCCTTTATTTGTGGGACTGACCTTCCGGGTGGATTGCAGATGGCTGGAGCGTCTGGGTTGCTGTGAGCGAGGGGCAGCACTTGCAGTGGGCTCCCTGGGCAATCCTTTTAAAACCTGACACAAAGCTGGGGCTGGCGGTTTCTGTGCTTGTCATTGTTTTGATTTACTTTTCCCCGAGTCCTCCTACTCATTCGTCCCGGTGAGATTGAGAGTTACCATAATAATGCTGACTGGTAACTGGTGAATGCTGAATTTACAGCAGCAAGGCCAACCTGATTTTCTTCATGAGCCTCCTCTTCATTTTATGGGCTACTTTTTTTTTTCCCCCCCAATTTTCCTAATATTTACTTGACCTAGAGCATTTTGTATTTAATAGAGATTCATTTTAATCTTAGAGAAATAACTGGTACACAAAGAAACCTTTGGTTCTGACCTGGAATGATAAGTGAGAACCAAGGGCCCATCCTCTCCCACTGCCCTCCACGGGAGCTGGCTGGGCCTCTCCCTGCGCGCAGCAGCGGCTTGGCTGCCCGCCTCTCCTTCCCTCGAGACGCCAGCAGGTGCGTGACCGTACTGACTGTGTGTGTTTTGGCAGCCGTTTGACGAGGACTACCTGAACCATCTTGAACCTCCTGTGAAGCACATGTCCTTCCACGCCTACATCCGAAAGCTGACCGGGGGGGCCGACAAGTAAGCAACTTGAGCGCAGTTAGGCTGTGCCGATGTGGCTTTGGCGTGTAGAAGTCCCTTTTATGTATCTGGCAGGTGTTGCTTAAAGCCTGTGAGCATACGAATGAGAACAGCAAAGATCAGGGTCTGGGCACAGAGCACCTGAGTTCGTGACTTTTGGCACAGATTCTAGAAAAGGAACGGGGTGGAGACTCTGACGCCCTGTTGTCATCCACATGCCCAGCGTGTTGGGCAGATGCCAGGCTGGCAGTGGCCACCGGAGGCCCCTGGGGAACATCCCAGACTTCCCGCAGGCATGTGGTGCTCTGGCAACTTAGGTGTATGTGAAGGCAGATGAGATATGGTATGATGGTGGTCAGAGCTCATCCTCTGCTTTTCGGAAAAACTGAACCACCCCGTGGTTGTCATCTCGGCTCACCTATTCCACAGCCCCCATCAGCCCTTTGCCCTGGAGCTGGCCCCTTTATCAGCTTGATTTCACAGCCATCACAGGGGCTGGAGCAACCGTGCCGTCCCCGGCAGGGCCTCGTGGTGCCTCAACGGGAACTGTCTACAGACTCGGCCAGGTGGGCAGAGGGGCGGCCTTCTCTCGGCTCCCTGAGTGCAGGCTGTGACAGTGGCTGGAGAGGGGTGAACTGAGAGCATTTTGATTTCTTTTAAACCATGTCAGGGACTTCCCTGTGCGACCCCTTTCTGTTGACTATACGACTATGTGTTCACCTTCCCAGAAAGTAATGGACTTCATACCATTTTATAATTCCCATCAGTGCAGCAGGAGGAGATGGTGGCTGAACCCAAGTCAGCAACATTTTGTGAAGAATGTCATGTTGGCCTGATTATAGTTTTTCTCTGACAACCTGCTGACATCCTAAAATGGCTTTTTAAAAAAGTTAGACTATGAGAAAAAAATCCTACCGGAAACCCATTCTTGCCTGTCAGTGGGGTAAGCCATGGAACTTTCTGGACTATTGAACGAGTAGAGATTCGTCGTGCTGAAATCCGTCAGCCTTCCACCAGTCTGGGTCCAGGCCACGGTATCCCACGGGGGCACATTGGCAGCTCTTGGTGCCGTGCAGGCTGGTGGCGGTCATTGCTTCCCAGGGGCCCGCAGGCCAGCGTGCTGTTGGCCTGTGAAGACAGGATCGAGTTCCTGGACCATTTTGTGAGTGGGAAACTGGCGGAGGGTGAAAGCATCTGTGCACATCCACCCCACATCGGGGTGGGGCCCTGGCTTCCTCACTGGATAGTCTTTATTTCAGCCAGAAGCCGGGGAAGATGTCCTTGTGAGGTACCCTCATCAGGGTTTCTCCTTGTGATTCAGAGTTTTTTTTTTACAGACATGTAAGTACTGGACTCATGATGTAGATGTTGCTGATAAGTTAATGAAACTTAAAAACAAGCTTTGTTTCCTGTCAGCGGTTCAGGTTAGATCAGTAGGTGTTTAATAGTATCCTTGAAAACCTTCATGGGTGTTAGCGACAGACCTTGAAAATGGAGACTTTTTATAGGGAAACAGTTATGTATTTCTGCATAGTCTCCGTGTGCAGGACAGAAGCTGGGAGTCCACAGTAGCAATTCTTAGCACATTCCCCCACTGCTGCCTGCCACATGCTTAGCTTCTTAGAACTTTGTTCCAGAGGTGTAAGGGATTTGACATAGGATTTCCAGTCTCCTGCTAAAGTTTTCACTATTGGGATGTTGAATTAATCAAGCTGCCTCTTCTTATTCAGGGGGAAATTTGTTGCTCTGGAGAACATCAGTTGCAAGATTAAATCAGGGTGCGAGGGACACCTTCCATGGCCTAACGGCATCTGTACTAAGTGCCAGCCAAGTGCCATCACACTGAACAGACAGGTGAGATGTTCACTGTGTCCATATAGACCATAGATTTGTGTTCATGGCTCAGAAATGAAACTTTGCAGAAAAGCCCCTCCATGCAGAAAAGCCCCTCCATGGAGGGACCTGCCCCTAGCAGAGCACACTGTCGGTGGTGGGTCCAAGTGCACTTCAGGTCATATGCTGGAGATGGTATTGGTGAGATTGCTAGCCGTTGCACGCGTGGAGGGGGGAGTCCTTTTTTTCTCTTTTGTCTGCTTGCATGGAGGCAGAACTTTCTTGGTGACTGTTTAAAATAACTTCGTGGTTGCACTTTGCCTTCTAAGAAATCATGGCTCTGGAAGCTGGTAACCAAACTGTCCTGGAGCCCCCTCAGAGCACCTCTCCAGGCCAGATAAAGAAGGGAGCTGGGCTCTGGGAGGAGGAAGAGACCAGGGAAAGCTGCACGCAGTGTTCTGGCCTCTTCCCCTCTGGTCTCTGTGTCCTTGAGGATCGCTCACCTTGCCTTCTCTGTGCTGCTGGCCCACATTTGCTCTGTAGAGAGCTCTACGCCGCTTTTGTGACTGCTTGGAAACTTCTTTCTCTTCTTTCTCCCTGCTTTCTCTTTTTGAAAACTAATTTTTGTGCTAGAGATTGTGAAAACCTGCATTTTAGATGAAATCCCAGTAAGATTAATCTGAATTAATTTATTGAGGAACCCCACCCGTACCCCACCCACCCTGTAGAATCTGAAATGGTCTTTAGGGCAGAGCACATTTTAAAATGTGTGTGCGCGTGCGTGTGCGAAGAGTAGGTGGAGATTTATGAATGGCTTATACTAAAAAATAAGTTATTTATTTCCAACAGAGTGTGTTCATTAGCCCGTTGTTTGCTCTACAGAAATACAGACATGTGGACAATATCATGTTTGAGAACCACACAGTTGCCGATCGCTTCCTTGACTTTTGGAGGAAGACAGGGAACCAGCATTTCGGGTATTTGTATGGACGGTATACAGAGCACAAAGACATTCCTCTCGGCATCAGGGCCGAAGTAGCTGCCATTTACGAGCCTCCTCAGGTAGGCAAGCACAGGCTTCCCAGTTCACGGGCCTCTATCACCTGGGCTCTGAAGGCTGTGCGGGACTCTTGTTTCAGACTTCATTCCACTTCTTTGCTCTGTCATTTGTGCGCGCACACACACACGCACGCACACACACACGCACACGCACTATCTTCTGAATTCTTGGAGGGTAAGCTCATGGTCCCTCAGTACTTCAGTGTGCATTTCCAGAGCGTAAGGACGTTGTCTTACTGATAATAAGGACTCTTGTCAATGTCGGTAGATTGAACACTGATGGAATATTTTAATCTGTTGGCTGTGTTCCACTTCTGTCAGTTGCCCCAAAGTGCCACACAGACTGCCCCCTCCCTTGTAATTCTGTATGTCCTTCACCCACGTCTGCTGCCCCAGAAATGATGGCGTGAGAGGCCCACAGGGCTACTTGTGTCCTTCACCCGGCCCCACACAGCTGTCTTAGAATGACAGTACCAGAATTACTGCCAGTACAGGACTGAACACAGTTGAAGGTGGGGTTTGTTCTTGTTTGTTTTGGGTTTTTTTTTTTGGTGGAAGGAGGAGGATCCTCAGGGTGTGTCTCATGAGGGACCAGCAGTCATACTGTGTTTTAAGGTCACTTGGAAGGTGCCTTCTGTATGACTGTGCCACCACCTAGGTAACACATTTATGTTCATTTGTTTTATTTTCGGTATTTAGGGATTGATTTTTTTTTTTTAAGATTTTATTTATTTATTTGAGAGACAGAGTACAAACAGAGGGGAAGCAGGCTCCCTGCTGAGCAAAGAGCTCACTGCGAGACTCGATCCCAGGACCTCAGGATCATGACCTGAGCCTAAGGCAGATGCTTTAAGGACAGTTGCAAGATTCCGTAGGTCTGGGGTGGGGCCAAGGATTTGCGTTGCTAATAGTGTTCACATTCCTATTGCAGTTCTGGGGAATCACACTTTTAAGAACCACAGCCCTACACAATTAACTACCCCTGTTCATAAATACATTGTATCATCTACTGAGCCACCCAGGCTTCCCGGATTGATTGTTTATGTATATATTTGTTGTATAGTTCTTTGAAATGTTTACATGGTACGTTTCATCACATATATGTATGTGGTGTATGTATACATACTCATTACAAAAGTGGAAACCATGAACATGGAATTCTAGTCCATGATGTGCATGGTGAAGTACTTGGGAGGGGTGCTTGTGTGTGCAGTTTACTCTGAAGTACAATGGAGAACTAAGAGGGCTTGGGGTGATTAGAGGGGTGGATAGAGTATGGCCAAATATAGATAGTAGGTATGTGGGTCTTCACTGAGAAATTCTTTGAACTTTGCTATGTGTTTGAAATTTGTAGTTAAAATGTTGGAAAAGAAAAAAATTTTGCACTCTTCCAAAGTCAGAGCTACAAACAAGGTACCCCCTTCTTCCTATCCCTCTCTTTCCAGAATGTTTGGTGTAGACTTCCAAAGTTTAAGTTTTTAAAATATAAGCAAATATATAGATATCCATACCACTCTCCTTTTTTCTTCGGGTGTATGCTATACCATACTCACCTTGGTCACCTTACACTGTGTTCTGTGAATCACCCCATGACGAACCAACTTCTTAAGTAAACCAGGGTCTGAAAGGGCAGGCCCCGTGGCTGCTGGCTGGGGTGCCGGTCCGTGGCTCCCGCACACATGCCATTGTCTCCCTAGCTGCATTTATGCAGAGCTTGAGTGTAGTCTACACCCCTTTGCCAGTTTCCATATTTACTGAGAGCTGTAGAGGAGGTGTTTGAGGGGGGCCTTATGTGGTGGTTCATTTAAAAGGGGACACTAGGTGGCGATGGAGACCCTGCCAGAGTGTCGGGGTTACCTAACTGCCAGGGCACTAAGTGTGCTCTCTGTAATCATGGAGCTGCTTTTGGAAGCACAATATATTCAGATTCAGTTTTGTAGAGGGTGTCTTTCATGAGGAGTTTCAGCAGTCATGTTAGGAGTATGATTGAATAAAACACAGAGACAGAAACCTCTGGCGTCCAGACCACGAACAGCATCCCCAGAGCTCCCAACGTGGGAATCCTGAAGGTTGGAACCATTGACCTCTAATAACCTGCAGCTCATTAGAAGTTGAAGCTCATGCTGCCACAGGTCCTGAAACCAGATCCTTAGATTTGTTCTGAGTTTGTGATGTGACCTGTGCTCTGGAGGTATTAACGATCTCCATATTGCTAATACCCAGCAACAGAAAGTTCTTTTGTTCTTTTGCCAGAATCTGACTCATTTGCAAGGATGTACCCAATTAGTATAACTTGGTTTGGGATTATCTTCATTTTCCTATTCCTCTGGCCGGGGTTTCTGCTAGGTATGATACTTAACTATTAATGACCCTCGAACTGCATTTCAGGGCAGATGAAGGATTCCGGTAAGCTTTGTCCACTGCAGGAAGTTGGGGTCCTGTGGCCGGTTTAGGTTGCATGTGAGCCAGTCAGAGTCCAAGCCCACCTGCTGCCCTGAGCCCAGTGCTCTGCCCATCAACCGGCGGGTTGCTGATTTCAGGTGCCTTTTCCATTCCTCTGTCATCTCCCACTCAGTACCTTGCCTGTGAAGCTCAGCACTATCCCTGCAGGAGCTGCACACACAATTTCCCAGCCTGTTTCCTGGAAACAAGTGTTACCATACATGGGTGGAATCTTGCCCTAATGTACCAAACCTGTTTGGGACGAAACTGCTTATCCAAAGGAGTTTTGAAACTGACTTTCCCCAGTGAAGGAACCCACCAAAAAAAATGTGTAGACAGTCTTCCTCAGTCCTGAGAGCGACAGCATGCTTGAAGAGGGACTGTGTGATGTGAACCAGCCTGAATGTCACCATCTTCTTGTCCCCTCTGAGTCTTGACTGGGAAGCACAATGTAGCTGAGGAGGGGCAAAGCCTGGAGGGCTCGGACTGTGTTTTATCTGGATGTCAGCCTTTTTCTGCTGCCATAATTCTCCTTTTTGGCAAGGGATAGAGCGGTGCCCCTTGGGATTCCTGAGCCAGAAGTCGAGTGGGATGGCTGTGGGCTCCTCTGAGTCTGTCTTCTCCCTTTATTGCCCTGACAGATTGGCACACAGAACAGCCTGGAGCTTCTGGAAGACCCGAAAGCTGAGGTGGTAGATGAAATTGCTGCCAAGCTTGGCCTGAGGAAGGTACTGAGGCATTCTGCTGGCCTTTGAATGGGGGAACCAGGGCTCTCTGTTGGGGACATACAGGTGGGCGGCATGGCCAGGCCTTGTCTGGGACTGAACTCCCAGCTGCTCCAGGTCAGGTGTGGGCCCAGCGTGTTGTAATGCCTGCTTGTGTTTTCCGGGCGCTGTAGCCTTTATGTTCCTATTTCAGATCCGAGGATTCAAAATAGAATGAGACTATTTCTCTGATTTAGAGTAAAATGAAAACAAGTGATCCCTGTGCTGGGACTGTTCTGTTGAAACCGGCCTGCCCTACTTCCTGAGGACAGCTTTAGAGGGTAGAAGAAAGAGGCAGCAGGACCCAGACCCCTTCTTCCTGCCCAGGAAGGAGCTTCGCTGCTGCGCTGTGTGTCCTGCCCACACACCGAGGCCTGGCCTCTTAGGGGAGCCCTCTCTTCATGTGTCCTTGCTGCCCGTTCATTTTCTGCCCCGGGTGCTTGGAGCCTCTGGCACTCACTCTTCCGTCATCCTTGGATTTCCTGTTGTTAATTTAGGTGTCTGAGCCTGTGAGGTTTCCTAGTTTTACTGGGCAGTTAGAAGACAGGGAAGAACTTTTGTTGATCTGGTTTGTGTTAACATCCTTGGTGGAGCTCCCAGGAACTTTGCAGAAGGGTTTTTACAGGTAAATATTGAACGTGAATTTGAATACCTCTTAGAATTTCAGTGTTAGCTGTGTAAGTTTTATCCTTTTTTTTTTTTTCTTAAAGATTTTCTTTACTTATTGGACAGAGAGAGACAGCACAAGTAGGCAGAGCAGCAGACAGAGGGAGAGGGAGAAGCAGGCTTCCCTCTGAGCAGGGAGCCCGATGCGGGGCTCAGTGCTAGGACTCCTGGGATCATGACCTGAGCCAAAGGAAGATGCTTAACCAACTGAGCCACTCAGGCGCCCCATAAGTTTTATCCTTTATTTGTTAATCAACTTAGTGAAAAATGAACTCCTATAGATAAAAGGGGGAAAATAGGGAATATGTTTGTAAGCCTAGGAGCTTATAGAGCCAAGTCATTTGAAGAAAACAATGTCCTATTGTTTCTAGTAAGGAATCAGCATTTTTTTTTTTTAAGTAGGCTGCACACCCAGTGTACAGCCCAACGTGGGGGTTGAACTCACAACCCTGAGATCATGACCTGAGCTGAGATCAAGGGTCATAGACTTAACCGACTGAGCCACGCAGGCACCCCAGGAGTCAGCATCTTGATTTAGGGTTATATTTTGGTTTAAATTTTTTTAGTTTCTCTTGTTCAAAAGAGAAATTAGTGTGACTTTTGGACCTTTGTTTTAAATATATAGTTCACGATCACTGTAGTTCTAATAGATCTCGAGGTGACTTAAATGTCTTTCTCTGAAACCCTGGCTCTGCTGTCCTAGCTGACCTCGGCTTTGGCTCTGCTCTACTCACTGCTTCGACCCATTTATACTGCAAGTCTCCTGTTCTTTGCTGCATCCTCCATGGGCTTTTTGTTTGCTTGGGTATTTTTTTTTTTTTAAAGATTTTTATTTATTTATTGAGAGAGAGAGAATGAGAGATAGAGAGCACGAGAGGGAAGAGGGTCAGAGGGAGAAGCAGACTCCCCGCCGAGCAGGGAGCCCGATGTGGGGCTCGATCCCAGGACCCCCGGGACCATGACCTGAGCCGAAGGCAGTCGCTCAACCAACTGAGCCACCCAGGCGCCCTGTTTGCTTGGGTATTTTTAAAGAAAATGAAATTCTCCACGTTTGCCTGGTCTTGTGTGCATGAGATGGATTTGAAGAGTTCTGTATCAGGTTCTGCTGGACAGGGTCATGGGCCACCACGTCCTTCTCCAAAGGACATGTACTTGGGGTCCAACCCCGCTCGTAAACCTCCCAGCCCGGTTCTGGTTTAGGAGGGGCAACCAGCTGTGAGGTTCATGGGCACAGGAGGGCTAGGGACCACAGAGCACACAGACAGGTGTCCAGGACTGGCGTGAGGGTGCCCTAGTGTTGGGGGTTTCAGCTCCTTGTGCCCTCACCTGCTCTCTTCAGTCTTGTAGCGGAGCACGAAGGAGCCACTGGGTAAGGACTCTGTGGTGGTGGTCCTTATTTTAAGTGCCTTCTCTAGGGAGTCCATTTTCTTATCTTACAGAGAAAGCCTTAGCATCTGAAATAGCATCGTCTCTCTTTGCTTGCTCATTGTCTGTCTTCCTTTCTGGGGCGTAGGCATTCTGTTAATCTTGTTCACTGCTGGGGTTTCCCCTGAACCTGACACAGTGCTGCGTACAGAGTTGGTGCCATGGGGCTTCTTACAAAGAGATGAGCTCTGCTCATGCACCATCACCTCCAGTCCAGCAGCACCAGAGGAGGGTGGCCGTTTTCAACTGGGTGGAGTTTGAAAACCCTGGCAGCTTAGCTGAGGATCTGAGTCACCTGGAAAGACCTGGCTCCCAGGAGTCTCTTACCGAAATGCTCTTCACGTCTCTGCACAGAGGCCAGAAAACATTCATCACCTGTTTCAGGGAGAGGCTGAGAGGATACTTACCTTTTTCATGCAGGTTGGCTGGATATTTACAGACCTCGTCTCAGAAGACACCCGGAAGGGCACCGTCCGGTACAGCCGGAATAAGGTGAGGTGAGACGGGGGTGTGCCCACTTAGCTCAGCCTGCAGCTTGGTCACAAGCCAGCTCGGGCTCATGCTGGCAGGGCGGCTCTGTGCGGCTCATCCGGGCTTTTTTTTTTTTAAGATTTTATTTATTTATTTATTTATTTGTCAGACAGAGAGAGAGCACAAGCGGGGAGCAGGCAGAGGCAGAGGAAGAAGGCTTCCCGCCGAGCAGGGAGCCCAATGTGAGGCTTGACCCCAGGACCCTGGGATCATGACCTGAGCTGAAGGCAGATGCTTAACCCACTGAGCCCCCCAGGCATCCCTCATCCTGGCTTTTAGACCAAATTATTTTCAACTCCATGTTCTTGATAAACTAAGGGTGGGTCTGTTGATTGTGTCTTGTAGAGCAACACCCCCTGGCCTTTACCCACCAGTGTTTTTTGGAGGTCAGCCTGTGGGGGTGGGTGCCTGATGGTTCTGGCCTTCCTGATTATTTGTGGTGGGAGTGGAAGGGCCCGTAACAGCTAGGAACTATAGGTGTTTGTTTCATGCGGTGTTTGACAGGCCACAGTTTAGTTCTTGGTGTTTTCTAAAGAAGAAACAGGAGTATGTTTCCACATGATGCTATAAAACTTGATAATGCCAGCTCTTTTTTCCTAGGACACCTATTTTCTGAGTTCGGAAGAATGTATCACTGCAGGAGACTTCCAAAATAAGCATCCTAACATATGTCGACTCTCTCCAGACGGACATTTTGGCTCCAAGTTCGTCACTGCGGTGGCTACAGGTACGTATTCTGTTCCTCTTCTTGTAGTGTTTCATTTGTAACTCAGCTACAAGAGATTTTCCTAATGTGCCTGTGGGACATGGATTCCTCTTTTTGTTTTATGGTAAAAATCCTGAACTTACTGCATTACCCACAAAACCACTAGAATCCGGGACTCAGTGTAGCTGTTCTCTTATCCTCTCATGTTCTAAGGTGAAGTCAGCTTGATTCTGGATCTCAGCTCAGGACTGCCTTTACCCCTTCCAGTAGCCACAGATGACTGTCTGGCTGTCTAGGAGAAAAGGGTTTACTATTTGTTCTTTATTTTTGACATTATGAGTGGGAGTCATTTTAAGACCATTTCTGAGTGTGTGTGTGTGTGTGTGTGTGTGTGTGTGTGTGTGTGTGTGTGTGTGTGTGTGTGTGTGTGTGTGTGTGTGTGTGTGTTGTGTGTGTTGTGTGTGAGTGAGAGATAATATGTGTATTGTATTCCGTGCTATGTACATCATAAATACACAATAAAAAATTGTGGCCTATAAGAAGGTGCCACCAAATCTTTCATAACATGCTTAACATATGTTGTCTTAGAAAAAAACAGGTCATAGGACTATACAATTTAAAAAGAGCGGGAGTTTTAAACTTGGAGAACCAACTCGTGAAAGCATCGTCTCTTCGGTAATGTTTTTGAAGTAAACGCTAACTTGGATCCTGTGAAGACCTGGTTTCTACTCTCACTGAACTGGCAACCCAGTTTGTTCATGGTAGCCATCCTTCCCCTAGCTCCATAGAAAGAAGCACCCCCAACTTAACAAAGACCAGTTTACAAGTAGCCCAAACATGTTTGTAAGTAACTGGATCCCCTATTAATCCCAGTTGAGGGGACTGTCATGAGAACCATGAAGAAAAACACTGCCCTCATTTTTAAGATCCATTTGGATTGACAGTCACTTTCTTTTTGAGGTGAGTGTCCTTTTGAAGAGTGAGAGGCAGTGGCAGCATCTTTCACATGCTAGTGTGAATTAGTTGAGTTGAATTATTTTCCTAGGACTATTGTTGGGCCAGGTACTTAAGCGAGTGGATGGGAGTGTTGACCAGGGTTACAGGAAGGTAGTTCCTTGGCACAGGGTCCTTCCATGAGGACAGCCGGGGAGAGCGGCTCAGACTGGATGCCGGGGAGAGGAGCAGGGAGGAGGCAGCTTTCACATCATTTGGAATTTCACCACGCCTGCTCTGTATTTGACCAAGGGGAGAAATGTGTTACCTTTTCACTCCCTGCAACACATTAGGCAGATGTTCTGGGTACAGTTGCTTAGACTGGTGGTTCTCAAACATATCAGACACCCCCTTTTGAAAACCCCTTGTTCAGGATCCTTTGTGATACCCTTTACTGTCCAGAGAGTAAAACTCACAGATGATATACCTCTCTGCACATGTGAACGTACCGGAGGAAGCAGAGTGGCCACCCGACCATAACACAGAGTAGTGTACTTGCGCACGCCAGTGCTTGGGGATTGATGCCTGGTGGGACGACACAGTGACTGAGCTAGAGTTGACAGCTGTGCGCAGACCTCACTGGTGCCAGTGCCCTCTTCCCTGAGATGCTTACTGGCCCCCCGTGAAGCGCTGAGCTGAACGTGTCCCCTTCCCTCCACTGACTTGCTACCACACTTCTAGAGAATTTACCTTGGATCAACACTGCATATTTGTTTTTGTGCTTCTGTATAAAAAATGGTTGATTCTTCTTCTTTTTTAAGATTTTATTTATTAAGAGAGAGCACACACAAGCAGGGGAAGAGGGAGAGGGAGAAGCAGGCTCCCCACTGAGCAGGGAGCCTGACACGGGGCTTGATCCCAGGACCCACGAAGGCAGACACTTAGCCAACTGAGCCCTCCCAGGTGCCCCTAAGATACAATTGATTTTAATCGGAGATCATACATGGGGGTTTTTGCCTGTAAGAGTGTGCAGGGCACATTCAAGGTTGTGTGGGATGTGGAATGGGCCTTTGTTGTATGGGACTCCCCCAAACACAGCAGGGTGTCCGACCTCTTCCACTTCGGCTGGCAGCCCCCCCAAGACCCGCACCCCCCCCCCCGCGGAGCCCTGTGCCCTATTGTTGAGGGCAACCAAAAATTACTTTCACGGATTCCAGAACTGCTGTCTTAGGTTTCCAAGGGCTCCCATGGTAACCTAGACCTTTTAATTACTTGGTCTATGGGGAGTTATTCAGTGGGCCAAAGGAACTGGCACATTTTTAGGATTATAAATAGTTTCTACTTGGGGGCTGCCTGTACCTTCAATTACTGATTCATAGCTCTTGTTGGGAGGTTGGAGAGTATAGATGATCCGTGGAGTTTTTCCTTCAGAATCGCCAGTTTACTGAGAGGTTTTGGAACTATAGACAGTAAATAATTTACAATAAGATCTGCAGTTAGAGTCCCTGCATTTCTCTCCTGACTTGTCCCCCTGATCGAACCCTGCGATGAGCTCAGGCTCACAGTTTTCTCCGGCTCCCAGGGGCGGCCAGTGGAGGGGCAGCCATCCACACTAGTCGCACATCTTGGACCTCCAAACAAAGTGTGCTTTTCCCCCGCGTCAGTGGCTCTTGACCAGGAACGTGCCGCTGCCCCGTGGAGCTGTTTGAGCTGCGCTTGCCGTACCCCATCCCTGAGTCGCCGATGGACCAGGAAGGAGTAGATGTGTGTGTGTGTGTCTGTGTGTCCGTCCCCCCGTGTGTGGCCATCTCCCAGGAGACTGTTGCATCTGGGATTTATGGTGCTTCTGCAGGCACTGTGCTTGCAGCTCCCTGAGAGCTGCTGCTGAAGCTGCACGCTTGGCCTTGCCTCTCCCTGCCAAGAACAACTCTAGCTTGAGACTGGTGGAGGAAGAGAGTCATGATTAACTGTGGGGTTTATGTGTGAACTTGAAGGATCTAGTGGAAGGAGAATGCATCACTGAGCCTAAGTTTAAACTCCCTGTCTTGGTGGGCTGGCCACCCATGTCTCTGGGCCGTTAGAGTCCCTTCCTGAGGCTATGTCCCAGGCACAGAGTTCTTCTGCTACAGGCCCTTTCCTCCCACGTGCAGGTTTCCTTGGCAGATTGACTTGAGAAGGGAAGATGCCTAACCATCTGAGCAACCCAGGTGCCCCAGATTAATGTTGCTTTAAAAAAAAAAATTAGGGGTGCCTGGGTGGCTCATTTGTTAAGTGTCTGCCTTCAACTTGGGTCATGATCCCAGAGTCCTGGAATCGAGCCCCACATCGGGCTCCCTGCCCTGCAGGGAAGCCTGCTTCTCCCTCTCCCACTCCCCCTGCTTGTGTTCCTACTCTTCGCTATCTCTCTGTGAAATAAATAAATAAAATCTTTAAAAAAATAAATTATTTGAGAGAGAGAGAGTGCATGTGTGGAGGGGCAGAGAGAGAGAATCTCCAGCAGATTCCTTGCTGAGCTCGGAGCCCGACTCAGGGCTTGATCTCACGACCCTGAGATTATGACCTGAGCCGAAACCAAGAGTTGGACACTTAACTGACTGCCCTACCCAGGGACCCCTGATGTTGCTTTCCACCACCCCCACCCCCCACCAACCCCAAGCACAGCAGGGGGTGATGCGCCCTGCATCTGCGGCCTTAGGGACATCAGGGAGTGGTCATGGCCAGCTCCCCTGAGTATGTGAGTGAGGGACGGAGAGATGCTAGGCTTGGTTGTCCACTGGGCCTCTGGAGTCCATTTGCACTTTTGGAAGCCGGCTACTGTCAGCCTCTGGTTCGTGAAGCTGAGCGGATGGCAGGCCCCTGGCTTGTCCCCTCCTAGGCTATTCTGCCCCCGCCCTTCACATTCTCTGGTGGTTTGGCCACCAGGTCTGGTTTCTGGTAAATGCTTGAAAGCCAGATGGAAAAAATTTCTATTCCCTGATCAGTAAATTATTTTGTTTTTGTCAAAGAAACTAAAATAGAGATGTTGAGGGTTTTTCTTTAATTCTCCAAAGCTGGAAATGGTAACAGACATTCGCATCGTCAGAGCCTAACCCGATGGTGCAAGTGCACATGTGTGTGGTGGTGGAAGTCAGCTGTCCCCACCGTCTGGTCTTCCCTCTTCCGCTCCGGGCCTGCCTTCGACAGGGTGCTGGTCCTTCTCTTGAGGATCTCAGCCAGGTGCCTGCTCCATTGAACTTACTGGATGGTTCCCTCTCAGCGGCTTTTGCACTATCCATGTCCCTAATTTGAAGTCACGGTGAAGGGTTTATGGCGTGGCGGTGGAGAGGTTAGGGGTGAAAGGCACGCGGGGCAGAGCACGGCACAGTGAATGCAGCGGCCCCGGCTCGGGGGCAGTGTCCGCACCTCCCGAGTGTGGTGCTGGAAGACAGTGTGGCGGCTGTGCGGGCATCTGCAGGGCAGAGACCACGGTACAAACACTGGCCTGTTTTCCACCATTTGTCCCGTCCACCTCCATCCCCCCGCTCCGTCCACTCAGGAGCAAAAGTTTGCTGGGCTGCGGGGTGCTGTCTGCCATTCACATCCCTGGTACTTGAGGACACGGCACGCAGTTGGGGCGGGGAGTAGAGACCTGTTGGAGGAGCTGTGGTGGTGCCTCCCTGCCCCACGTCCCAGGCCGTGTGCTCAGGCCACTTGTCAGGTTGCCGTCAGATGCTTTTGAATTCCTACCCAAGATAGAGTCTTGAGGGTTTATTTGTTCTGTGGGTCCGAAGTGACGAGGAACACATACAGACTTGGCTTGAATCTCCTCTGGTGGATTCTCCGTGAAGGTCTCTCTCTTGCAGGTGGTCCCGACAACCAGGTCCACTTTGAAGGGTACCAGGTGTCCAATCAGTGCATGGCGCTGGTCCGTGACGAGTGCCTCCTTCCCTGCAAGGACGCCCCCGAGCTCGGCTACGCCAAGGAGTCCAGCAGCGAGCAGTACGTGCCCGACGTGTTCTATAAGGTAAGACCACTGAGGCGCAGGGGGAGTGGCGGACGGAGAACGCTGTGAACGCTGACCTGCGTCAGACTCCGTGGTCCTGCCAGCCGCTGGTCCCCTGTGGCAGTTCAGAGCCTGCCTTGTGCATAAAGACATTCCAGAGCACGTCCGGGGTTTCTCACCAGGAGAGTGAGCGCACACGGGGTTGGGGATACAGGACACCGCATCAAACCCTTGCAACACAGACACAGTTTCCGTTTCTGAACATAAGGAGTCTGGGTACGTCAGAGCCTCAGCAGGAGTCAAGAATGGAGCTGTGGGGGTCGGTACGTGGGCTCTCCTCAGGCCATCAAAGTGTGAGTTAACGATTTAGACACATCATTGTCCGTTTCTAAATCTTTGTTTCTTGTGAGAGCGATAAAAGCTATTTTTATTGAAGAATGTCCTGTTTGAACATGTAGGAGTTAGGTGCTTCCCTCTAGGACCGGACAGTCTGTTTTCCCTCCTCAGCCTGGCGGTTGTTCCTGCTTACGGGCCAGGCACCTTCTTGCTTCCCGACTGGGCAGACTTGGTTTCTCTCTGGCACCGGCCTGCTGCCTGGACGATTCCTTCAGTTGTCTCTCCCGGCGCAAGGCCGCTTTTGTCTGTCTGAAGGGTACCTTGTCTTCATTTTGAAGACTCTTTTCACCGTATAAAGAATTCTAGGTTGACAGGTTGGCTCCCCTGTTACTAGACTCTGGGCGTTTCCAGCGGGAAAGCCGGCTGTCACTGTCGGGGCTTCCTTCCTCCATAATGGGACTTCTCCTACTGGCGGCTTTTTATGTTCTCTTTCTTTTTTTTTTTTTTTCTTTTTTCTTTATTTATTTGTCAGAAAGAGAGAGAGAGAGCACAAGCAGGGGGAGCAGTAGAGGGAGAGGGAGAAGCAGGCTCCTCACTGAGCAAGGAGCCCGATGTGGGACTCGATCCCCAGGGTCCTGGGATCATGACCTGAGCCGAAGGCAGATGCTTAACGACTGAGCCACCCAGGCGTCCCATTATGTTCTCTTTCTATTTATTTATTTCTTTTTTTGTTTGTTTGTTTATTATTTGACAGCACAAGCAGTGGGAGTGGGAGAGGGAGAAGCAGGCTTCCCACGGAGCAGGGAGCCCGATGCGGGGCTCGATCCCGGGACCCTGGGATCATGACCTGAGCCGAAGGCAGAAGCCTAACGACTGAGCCACCCAGGCGCCCCTTATGTTCTCTTCTTATTACTGTGTTCTAGCAACTTGGTCTTGATGTGCTTGGGTAGTTTTCCTCATGTGTCCTGCATTTGGGGTTCATTGAGCTTCTTGGATCTGTGAGTTGTGTCATTTTTTTGGCCACTGTATTCATTTTGCGTTGCTGCCGTTAACAAGGAGCTGTACACCGGTTGGCCTCAAGACCATCCTTGTGTGCTCGTTCACAGCCCCCCGGTCGGGCTCTGGGCTTCGCTCAGCCACCGTGGTGTTGGTCGGGCTCTGATTTGATGACTTGCAGTGTGCAGTGTTGGTGTCCCCGGGCGCCTGGGCATCCAGCCCCGTGGCTGCTCACAGCACGGTGGTCTGCTGATTCTCCCCACAGGCCCGCAGGGGTGTGCTTCTCTGACCGCCGCTGCCCGGGCGTGCTCGACAGTCTCTTGCTGATCCATCTGGCCCGCACAGCTGCCCCGATGTCCTCTCCCGACGTCAGAGTCAGTGGGTTAGTGACCTTAATCACACCTGCAAAATCCCCTTTGCCACGTAAGGGAACGTGTCCGTGGGCTCGAGTTCTTGTCTTAGTTACAGTCCTGGGGAGGAGGCTGGGAGACTTTTCAGGACCATCTTTAGAATTCTGTGGATGCCAGTTGTTTAATATCTTTTGGTTTTTTGGTTTTGGTGGTTTGTTGTTGGTTTCGATTCCTCCATCTCCTTTGGGGACTCCATGTATTTGGCTGCTTGAAGTCATCCCACAGCTCACTGGTGCTCTCTTCACTTTATTTGTCTTTTTTTTTTTTTAAGATTTTATTTATTTGAGAGGAGAGGGAGCGAGCGAGAGCACAAGCAGCGGGAGCAGCAGTGGGAGAGGGAGAAGCAGGCTCCCCACTGAGCAGGGAGCCCAATGCGGAGCTCGATCCCAGGACCCCGGGATCATGACCTGAGCCGAAGGCAGTCACCCAACAACTGAGCCACCCAGGTGTCCCGTCATTTTTTTTTCTTTCTGTGCTTCATTTTGGGTAGTCTGCGTTGCTGAGTTCTGCAGCCTGTTCGTGCTGACTTGTGTGTGTCTGGGCTGTGGCCGCTCCTGGCTAGCAAACTGTGTGGCCCAGTCACTGTGACTGTCACTGCCGCAGCTTTTGCCCGGTGCTCATAGGTCTCTACTCGACTGTATGCACATTTGCAATGCAGTTATAATGAGCATTTTAAGGTCCTTGTCTACTAAATCTGTCATTTCTGGATCAGTTTTGATTTTTTTTCCCCTTCTAATTATGGGTTGTGATCACGTATTTTCAGACCCTTGAGTCCAGCACATGTATCATCTGTGGGTTTGCAGCTGTTGTCTCTTTTTTCTTCTCGGGTGTTTGGGAAGTTTTTGTTGTGTGCTGGTCATGGCATATTAAAGAGCCACAGACCCTGGAGGACCTTTCCACCAGAAAGGGCCGCCCCTTCCTTCAGCAGGGAACTGGGGTGACGGGCTGTCCACTACATTGATGCAGTACTTCGCCGGGTCAGGTCTGACCCGCATCTGTGTAAGACTCTGTCTGCTGCTGCTTCTTGCCTTTCTGTAGAGTATAGTTCTCCAGACTTTGCACTTTTGTCTCCTTGGCCCTGAAAGACTGGGAGATTCGGTTTTTGTCCTTAAGAAGTCTCCAGCTTGGCTGCTGCCTCGTGCAGTTTAAACACGTGCACATTCCACCCCATACGCTGCAGAAATTTTGCATCATATGCCCACAACTCTCTAACAGCTTTTAAAATGCAGCTGGAGGGGTGCCTGGGTGGCTCTCTTGGCAAAGCATCTGCCTTTGGCTCAGGTCATGATCCCAAGGCCCTGGGATCGAGCCCTGAGTCTGAGTCTGGCTTCCCTGCTCAGTGGGGAGTCTGCTTCTCCCTCTCTCTCTGCCTCTCCCCCCTGCTTGTGCGCATGCACGTGCATTTTTTTTTCCCCTCACTCTCTGTCAAATAAATAAAATCTTAAACAAAAATTTATCAGTGCTATAGAAGCCTTAGGGAGGGGCGCCTGGGTGGCTCAGTTGGTTAAGCGACTGCCTTCGGCTCAGGTCATGATCCTGGAGTCCCGGGATCGAGTCCCGTATCGGGCTCCCTGCTTGGCGGGGAGTCTGCTTCTCCCTCTGACCCTCTTCCCTCTTGTGCTCTCTGTCTCTCATTCTCTCTCTCTCAAATAAATAAGTGAAATCTAAAAAAAAAAAAAAAAGCCCTAGGGAGCTCCCTCTGACGGGTTCATCATTCCTTGTTTTTTCTTGTACCGCTTGTATACCCCTTTTTGAGTGTGTTTAAGTGGGACCACCATGATGTAATTTCTTGTGTGGCCGTCCCTCACATTCCTCACGTTCCTGCACTGTGCCCGTGGCCGTGTAGAACTCGAGTGCGTTTGTTTCCACTGGTAAGGTGCAGCCCAGCCCATCTCGTTCTCCTTGCCGGGGCCACACTGGTGGTCCATAGGGTTTTGCTTCTACGAGTACCTCAGCTGCCGAGCTCTGGTCTCTGAATCCTGGTGCGTGTGTGCGAGCACCTCTGGGTCTTCAGGCTGGACAGGTGCCGAGGTGTGGAAATGGAAGGAGGTGGGATCTGGGGGTTTCCTCTGACCAGGTGCCAGCAGTCAGGGAGTGTTCCCGCTTCCACGCCCTCACCCTCACTGGGTGTGGTCAAGTAGTGCCTTCTTCCTGTACTTCTCCAATCAATAATGAGGCTAAATATTTTTTTTAAGATTTATTTATTTTTTTATTTGGGAGAGGGAGAGAGAAAGCAGGGGGAGGAAATGGGGGCAGAGGGAAAGAGAGAGAAAGAGAGAAGCCCAAGCAGGCTCTGCCCCGAGTACAGAACCCGATAGTGGTGCTTGATCCTATGACCCCAAGACATGAGCTGAGCTGAAACCAAGAGTTGGGTGCTCAACCGACTGTGACACCCAGGTGCCCCGAAGCTAAACATTTTCTTTTTTAAAGATTTTATTTATTTATTTGACAGAGAGAGACAGAGCAGGAACACAAGCAGGGGGAGTAGGAGAGGGAGAAGCAGGCTTCCCGCCGAGCAGGGAGCCCGAAGCGGGGCTCGATCCCAGGACCCTGGGATCATGACCTGAGCCGAAGGCAGGCGCTTAACGACGAGCCACCCAGGCGCCCCTCCAGCAATTTTTAAAAAGATTTTATTTATTTATTCATTTGCGGGAGGGACAGAGGGAGAGATAGAATCTCAAGCAGACTCCCCGCTGAGTTGGGAGCCGAACGTGGGGCTCCCATCCCCGGACCCCAAGACCATGACCTGCACCAAAGTCAAATACCCAACTGACTGAGCCACCCAGGCGCCCTTCAAGTTAAATATTTCAGTGGCTTTTCTGAGATACAACTCACACACAGTACAGTTCATCCACCAATAGTACAGTTTGGTGGGCTTCAGCATGTTCACACGTATTCGTGTGCCCCCATCTGATTTTGGAGCACTCTTGTCCCTGAAACAGAAACCCCTCACGCCTTAGCTGCCCGTCCCCGAGCCTCCCGTTCTGGAACCCAGTCGTTCATCTGCTTTGTGTCTGTGTGCGCCTGACAGCATCACATCCCGTGGGGTCTGTTGTGATGCACTTTCTTCACTTTCCTAACATCTTCAGGTCCGGCCGTGTCTGTAGCACGTAGTCCTCAGCCTTTGTCTCCCTGAGCATCATTCAGTGCCGAGAGTGTACCAGACTGCCGGGGGAGCGGGGCGGGCACGTCCCGGGGCTGAGGAGCTTTGGGCCTCGCCCTCAAGAGGGACTTTTGAAGCCCTTGTAACAAAGAATTCACTTCCTCACCCATCAGAAAAAAATAGAGGCTGAGTCGCTGTGTGGAATCACATTGTCTGTGTTAATGTCTGACGGGCAGGGGACGCCTGGGCGATGGGAAGGGACAGGGCAGCGGGCGTGGGCCGCTCAGCAGCACCTGGCTCCTGGCCCCTCCTCGGCCCTCTTCCTCTGTCTCGGAGTCAGCACAGCTGCTGCAGCCGAAGGGGCTGTGGGGTCCGCGGGAGCACCGGCGTGGCACTCTGGAACCCTGGCTGGAATCGCTGGGCCAGCAAGCAGAGGCCAATGTCCCAAGGCACAAGGTGTGCTCTTGTCAGCCACTATCTGGAAATGGCTGTGGAGCACAGGACAGTGGCTCTGCTGCACCTGCTCCTTCCAGACTACTGCAGCTGAGGCTCCGCTCAGGGTGCCTCTCAGGTCTGGGGCAGTAAGGGAGCCAGTGGGGAGGGGTGCCCTTATCAGTCTTGGAGAAAGCGCTTCCTGGCCCCTTGTGTAGGGGTTCTTCTCCTCCTCCCTCCTCCCCCATCCCCCATGGTGTTTAATGATTGGGCTTGAAAGCGTCGTAGACCTCACCCTTAGTTCCTGTTTGTGGAGCAGGCACTTCAGTTTTAAACCGTTAGTAAATGTTCACAAACCAAACCACCCCATGCTGGGAACCAGTACGAGAAATTGGAGCTTGTTGTTGCCCGCCCCCCCCAAAGTTCGTGTCTTACAAGGATGCATTTGTGACGCGATGTTTTGTAATGCAGAATCAATGTTTTCACTCATTTTTAGGACCTGAGGATGCCATTCTGAGCATTTGGACAGTAATTTCATTTAACCCTTTTCAGGAAAGCTTGTGGGTCTGTGGGTGACGGCAGAACCTGGTGTCCACGTTGAAGAGCTCAGTGTATCTTACACCTGAGGTTCCTCACCCAGGCTCTCTGACCCCAGCACAAGCTCAGGAAGCCCTTTCATGCATAAGATGAATGACTGTGTCCCTGTAGATGAATCAGACTGCTATCTGTTTCTCTTTTGAGGTTTTTAAAATTAAATATCAAATAGAGATTATTTATAAAACGTGTTTAAGAAGTACAGCATCACATAATACCCAGTCTCTCACCTGGTGTTTAAGGACCAAACATTCCTAGGACCCTCCTAGGCCTCCACCGCTTCCTTGTTCTCATGAGGTGACCACTGTACACAGTTGAGCTACAACTTCCCTGCTTCTCTCCCTAGTTGTACCTCCTGAGTTGGTTTTCCTAAGCCAGGCGACTTGTGTGTTGTGGTTGACAGAGACTTGCTGGGCCCCCTCCCCAGGATGGCCCCCGGCCATGTGCAGGTGTCAGCCGCCGCTCAGACTCCACACACTCTTATCATTGTGTCGTAACTTGTACCGATCTGAGGCTGAGTGAGGGCAGACTCCTTTTTTATTTGTGTGTTGGCTCTTCTTGTGTCCTGGGATGTGCGTGTTCAAGTTGACTTCCTGTTTCTTCCCCTGGGTGGTTGATTTGTAGGTGTTCTCGCGATGTTCCGTCTCCTCCCTTTGTCAGTCACATGTGTGACAGCTCTTAGCACGGCTCCTCCTGTCTGTGGTATCTTGATGCCAAAGCTTTATGTTTCACGATGGTCAGCTTTGTGACTCTTGTTATGGTTCAGCAAGTTGAGTCAGGGGATAGTCTGTCACCTTGTAGGAGGTTTATGCTTTCGTCTTACACATTTGGGTTCTTAGCCCACCCGGAATTGTTTTCAGTGTTTGGGGTGAGGCAGAGGCCCAACTTCTTTATTTCTCTTTTTAATCTTATGTGGATAATCAACTGAACACCATTTATTGAAAAGAACCCTCTTCTTTGGACCCTGTTGATCTGTGGTGTTTCTGTCCTCTGCTCTCCCCTCACCCAGGATGTGTCTCTCTGCTCCTCTCTGCTCCATTGGCCAGTTTTCCTCAACCGGCACCAACACCGTGCGCTTGCCATCACTCTGACTCTACAGTTACCCTCTATACCTGATTGGTCACAGCCCTGACTTCTCCTGACCCTTTATTCTTGCATAGAAGATTGAACACTAGCCTGCAAGCTGCACCAAAACAAACAAGTTTTGTTAGGATTTCGTCGCGCCCTTTTCTTTGCTGAGTTCCCCTGCAAATGTGGGGGGTGCTGCACCTGTTCCGTGTTCCCAAGTGTCTCTCAGGGAGTTAGGGTAGTGTCTTTTTAAAATTGCGTTTTCAAACTGTTGTTTGAAACTGGTAAATGTTTGGCAACTTTCCTGTCTGTTATTGGTTCCCCAAATTTCCATGTATATTCTTCTGGGTTTTCTGCACAGATGCGCGTATTGTCCAGGAACGGCAATTGTCTCTCCCTTCCCATTCATTTCCGCTCCTGCTGGTAGGGCTTCCAGAACAATGTCCAGTGACCAGCCCTGTTCTCTTATTTTTAACCGTAAAGGAGGTGCTTTCAGGATTTCGTCATTAACTATGAGTTTGCTGTGGGTTTGTTTGTTTGGTAGTACCCTTCATTGAGTTGGAAATTTGCTTTTTACTTCCATGTCTTGTAAGTTTCTTGCACTTAAGAAGTGAGCTCCCTTTTTTCTTTCTTTTTTTTAGGTTTTCTTTATTTGAGAAGGAGAGAGCATGAGTGGGGAGAGGGCAGACTGAGAGAGGGACAGAGAGGATCTCAAGCAAACTCCCCGCTGAGCAGGAAGTCCGAGGTGGGACTCAATCCCAGGATCCTGAGCTGAAGTCAGGCACTTAGCCAACTGAGGCACCCAGGCGTCCCAAGAATTGAGCTCCCTTTGGTCAGGAGCTTGTGTTATCCCTGTGCTTTAGGCATGCTGTGGTTTTCTTGGATTGCTTAGTCGCCTGTTAGTGAGAGCACGGTAGCAGTGCTTCCCACCATTTTTTATAGCCTTGTAGGATTTGAGACACTCATTTCTCATATGTTTTAGGAAAATCAGTTTGAGCAAAGAGGCCTCTGAGGGCAAACATGGAAGTAATCCTCTTGGTCCTCCTGTGGGCTGTGGGCTGTGGCTGGGTTGAGAGTCAGCCTTGCAAATGGGACATGCACCGAGGTTCATCCAAGGCTACTCATCATGTTGTTGTGTGTGATAGCAAAAATGGGAAGCAATCTTAAAGTCCAATAATGGGGCATTAAATTAGAATATATCTCTGGGGTAGAATATTATGTGGCCATGGAAGTCATGTGCTTGAAGATTATTTAAAGACCTAGGATACAAAGATACAAATGTAGTGATCTGAAGGGGCACCTGCATCCCAGTGTCTATAGCAGCAATGTCCACAGTAGCCAAACCATGGAAAGAGCCCAGCTGTCTGTCAGCAGATGAATGGATAAAGAAGATGTGATGCATACACACACACACACACACACACACACAAACGGAATACTACTCATCCATCAAAATAAATGAAATCTCGCCACTTGCAACAACGTGGATGGAACTAGAGGGTATTATGCTAAGTGAAATAAGTCAATCAGAGAAAGACAATTATCATATGATCTCACTCATATGTGGAATTTAAGAAACAAGGCAGAGGATCATAGGGGAAGAGAGGAAAAAATAAAGCAAGTTGAAATCAGGGAGACAAACCATAAGAAACTCTTAATCATAGGAGACAAACTGAGGGTTACAGAAGGGAGGGGGGTGGGGGCATGGGGCAACTGGGTGATGGGCATTAAGGAGGGCACGTGATGTGATGAGCACTGGGTGTCATATACAGCTGATGAATCACTGATCTCTACCTCTGAAACTAATAATGCAGTATATGTTAATTAATTCAGTTTAACTTAAAAAAGATCTGGGAGAGAACTCATAATGTAAAATTATACATATACCTGTATATGCAGCATGGAGATGCGTGTATGGGTGTTTGTGCACATGTTCCCATGTGTGTGTTTGTACAGGGGACAGGCCTGGAGAGCTCGGGGGTCCTTTGGGAGGGTGGTTGGTGCTTGTCCACAGCTCTGATGTATATTTCCTGGCGGGTACTATGCAGCCAGCAAAGAATGGCTGGGGGGAGGGGAGAGGTGTAACCTAGAGCCACTGTGACACTGTGGGAAGGAAGGGATGGGGGTACTGCAGTGACATCCAAGGCCTGTTGTTTGTAAAAGCAGGTGCTTTCCTGAGCCACTGCTCGGCATGGGTTATCTTGGGGGTATGCAGGGTGGAGGGGAGGAGTGTGGTCTGTTCCTTTCTGTCTCTCTCTGCTGCTTTGCTCTACACATGGGTTCCTTTCATAATTTAAAGCTAGAGTTTTCCGTGTTTGTGGTTGATCCTGCAGAAAAAACATGAGGAAGGCCTGGTGAGCAGTAACCACTGTTTGCATCTGGCATACTTCTTTCTTATTTTTTTCCTGTTGTTTTAGGTCTGTTTGTATGGTGATTATAGAGATTAAGGAGTACATTATTGAATATTTGGCTAAATCATAATGTATGATAGCTACTTCAGTTGTTTCCTGGATGTTGTTAGCGCTCCTGGTGTGCCTCGGTGCACCCTCTGGTCAGGGGTGGGCGAGCGTGCAGCCTGGGAGAGTGAGGTGTACCTGGAGGTGGGTCTGCAGGCGTGGTGTGTGGACGGTGTTTGGGGCTGTTGCCTGGATGTGATCACTGGGGCGTAGAGGTGGAGACGAGCATCCAGGGCCAAAAAAACCTTCAACACGGACAGGTGAGCTGCAGCAGAGACTGAGTGTGCACCCACAGGGTGCCGGGGGGCACCTGGAAGCCAAGCAGAGAAAGAGTTTCCTTGTCACATGGTGCTGACAAGTCCAGAATGGGGGTGCTGTCGGCACCACGTGACCGTCAGAGCCCTGAGCAGCTAGTGTAGAGAACGTGGGGCTGGTTAGCATGCATTTAAAAAAGAGACCAGGGAAGAACGGAGTCTGCTGGGAAGGCAGGTGGGGCAGTGGACGGTGCTGGTGTGGGAAGTAGGATCAAGACACTTTTCTTGTTTGGGTTTTTTTTTAACATAAGAGAAATAAACCGCATGCGTGTGCTACTGGCATTGGTCCTGTGGCAAGGGGTGACTGGTGATGGGAGAGGACCTGGTGTGGGAAAGGGGCTCTGGGGCATCCGGAGACAGGGAGGGGCCGGTGGGAGCGGACGTGGGCCCCTAGCTCCCGAGCTGGCGGGCAACTGGTGGAGGGCTGGGACTGGGAGTCTTGGAGGACCAGTTTGCTGGTCTGGGGGAAGCCAGTCATCAGCTGAGAGCAAGGCAACAGACAGGTGGAGCTGCTGGAATCTTGGAAGTGAGCGTCTAGACAGCAGGTGAAGGGACGGCCGGGGACGGGCAGCAGGACCTCTAGGGGCTGTGTCACAGTTCAGAGTTTCATGTGAATCAGGAGTGAAGGTCTGTCTCCAGGTTAATATATGGGACACTTTACTAATACGAAATCCAGTGTTTATTGTGGAAAATCAGAAATTTTTGGTTGTAGGAAAATAGGCACCCAACACCATTCATCACCTGCCCTTGCAATACCCACCGTGCACACATGGATGCCGGTGAGCTTATAATGGTATCAGCAGTGGGTCTGCAGCCTCTTCACTCAGTCCAGACCTAGAGACTATGCCAGGTGTCACACCTGGGTCCTGGGACAACAGTGGTGGACAAGTCACACTGCTGTCTTCCTTGCAGGCTGTCTGTGGGGCGACTGGGGGGTTGTCCCAGTGTGGTGTGGCAGGGCGCTACAGAACCTAGAGAATAAAAGCCAGCTTGGGGGAGCCCATCCAGGGCCCACACGTCAGGAGGGCATGGTGCGTCTGGGAGCCGAGGCTCTGTGGTAGCACCAGTGTACTAAGATAGTGAGGTGGGTGATGGGAAAACATGGACAGAGACATGGAAGGTGGTGCTGGGACATTCCTGCTGGATGGGACGTGGGGGCAGGAGGATTTTGCAGCACAAGCCTCATGTGCCAGTGGCCGGGCTGGGAGAGGGCAGGAGGAGGGAGATGTGAGGTGGGCCTGAAATCAGTATGAGGCGTGGTAGGAGGGGGCTGGAAACAAGGTTGCGGGCAGGAGGTCATTGTTGTAGAAGGTCATTCTGGGGCACAGAATGGGGGAACCCAGTGAGATGGCTGGTGCTGTTATGCAGGGGCATGTGTCCACTCCCTGTGGCCTTTGGGCTGCCCCGGGATGGCAGGGAGGAACCCAGGCTGGAGCCAGGTCTCTGGCTGGGGTGAGTGGGCAGGCGCTGGAGTCAAGCTGCAGTGAGTAGCACACTGAGAGCCAGGGGCCGTGTTTGAGGTCTGGCCTGGTGGGACAGGAATGAAGCCATTTTTGGCATTACCTGCATTGGAAGCTCTGGAGGAGGTGAGAGGACAGGGAGGCAGTGGGGCAGGTGGGTGCGGTCCCGGGGGTTGTGGGGAGGAGGGCACGTAGGCGGGGGGGGGTGTCCCTCTTTCTAGGAGCTGGCTGTTGAGGGACCTGGGTTTGGCCCAGTGCCTGGCACTTTTTCTGCTGTGCTTCGTGGGCCATCCCATGCCTCACTCTTGGCATGTGCTCTGTGTTACTTGTCGAAGGAGGGCTGTAATTCAGGGGTAATGCATTCTCCCAAATCTCCAAGAAGGTGGCACGGTTCGTACATCCAGGCTGGGCTGCAGACCACCCTGCCCTTGCCACGCTCTCAGGACCCTGCTCCGCACCGGCTTCATCCCAGAGTCACCTGTGTCCCTTGTGAATTGCCTTGGCGGGGGCGGCACGTAGGTATTTGTGAGGCGGGTCATTGTTTCTACATCGTTTGTTGGGTCTTTGTATGTTATCCCTTTGTCATGTTGCAAACACATGCAAGGCTGTCATTTTCTTTAGAGTTGTTCCTACAAAGAAGCTGAGATAGTTTCTGATTTCAGAGATCTTTTTTTGGGGTGTCTGGGTGGCTCAGTTGGTGAAGCATCTGCCTTTGGCTCAGGTCATGATCCCAGGGTCCTGGAATCAAGCTCTGTGTCAGCCTCCCTGCTCAGTGGGGAGTCTGCTTCTCCCTCTCCCTCTACTCCTGCCCTTGCTTGTGCTCTCTCTCTGAAATAAAATCTTAAAAAAAAAAGATCCTTTTTCATTATAATTTCTGCCTTTGTCATCATATTTAGGAAATAATTCTTTACTCCAAAACTATGTATATACCTACATTTTCTTCTAGTGCTTTTTTTTTTTTTCCTCTACGGATTTTATTTATGTATTTGAGAAAGAGAGTATAAGCAGGGGGAGCTGCAGAGGGAGAGGGAGAAACAGGCTCCTCGCTAAGCAGGGAGCCCGATGTGGGGCTCGATCCCAGTACGCGGGGTCCTGACCTGAGCCAAAAGCAGACGCTCAACCGACTGAGCCACCCAGGCGCCCCCTTCTAGTGCTTGTCTGTTTATTGTAGTTCCATAATACGTTTTTGTATTTATCAGGTAAGACCCTGCATTCATTCAGCTTTTTTAAACAAATGTTTTAATTACAGGAGATTATGTTTGCTACATAATGGGCATTATTCAGGAACATTTATCAGTCAAGAAATTCCTGGGACGCGTGGATGGCTCAGTCGGTTAAGTGTCTGCCTTCGGCTCAGGTTATGATCCAGGGTCTTGGGATTGAGTCCCGCATCGGGCTCCTTGCTCAGCAGGGAGCCTGCTTCTGCCTCTGCCTCTGCCTGCCACTCCCCCTGCTTGTGCTCTCACGATCTGTCCCTCTCTTTCTCCCTCTGGCAAATAAATAAATAAAATCTTAAAAGAAGAAAGAAATTGCCAATAAGAGAAGAGATTCTGAACAACATATTGGCATAATATCCCAGTCTAGGAAAAAGGATTTTGTGGTACCTATGGTACCTGTTCTTTCCCTTGACTTGGAGGTAGCAAGTCTTGCTCAGCACGAGTGCTGTCAGGACCCGGGTCTATGGCCACAGTGTCCCCACAAGGGGAGGAGTGTGGTTGGAATGTGTGACCTCACGGCACCAGCACCATGTGGGGGAGAGCGTGCCCAGTTCCGATGCTGAGCTCCTGAGTTGAGATGTGGCTGGTCTGGGTCTCTAACCGCCCCCTCTGCCGCTACCAGGCTCTCAATCTCGGGCACATGAATCACTTGTTAGTTCTTGGTGTCCTCATGCGTTGGGGACCCAGTGGTTGTAGACGCATGGTTTCTAGCCTGGACTGTGCACCACCGGCACCTAATACATGTCAGTTGCCAGTTCTGTATGCATCGACAGACACTCTGTAGGTGCTTATCGACAGGACTGTTTCCTAGTGATTCTTTGAGAAACTTTGCTCAGAGAACTTGGATTTTTTTCTTTGTCCTGTGAAGTCAGATGAAGCTGCTGGTGTCACTTGTGATCCTTCTTGCTGGTTCTTTCAAGAGAAGAACAATACAGTAGGGATTCCATCTGCCTTTTCCAAGCAAGATGGCGCCTCCAGTCAGTGGAGCTTGCCCTTGTCCTGGCACAAGCACAGACCGGTCCCAGGACTTCTCCGCGATAGCACGGCAGACATGGCCGCGGCAGGTGCCGGGGCACTGGGGGCCTCAGCCCCGGTCTCTCCCAGAGGCATGCTCCCTGTGGAGATGAAACCGCTGACGCTTTGTTGGCTGCCGACCTGGGAATTAAGAGGCCCTCCTCCCCCAGCCGACATCTGCTGACGCCCATAAAAAGTAATTGCTTTTGAGATGCTGTATAGGACCGGGGCCTGACTGGCAAGAACGTCGACGTGGAGGCACAGGGGAGAGATGGAAGTTACCTGTTTCCCCCCCCGGGGAACAGAGGGGGATATAACACCTTTATTTTCGTGGGGAGCAGAGAGATACAGTTGGGTAGTTAAATATGAAAGAGAATAGCACGACACAGAAAAGAGAGAGAGGGGCATTTAACAAGAAAAGTCCCTAGAGGGGAAGATTAAAGCGAACAGGTGCTGGAAGAATGTTTCTGCATATTAGAGCTTAATTAGATTTGAAGATGAATTCCAGATGGGCTAATTATGTATGAGTTGTTGCAGGTTATTTCTTGTAGGGGCAAACGTGTATTTTTGGAAGTGGTGGTTTAGTTTGATTGGGTTTGATTCCTGCCTCCTACCGTATCTCCTCCGAGAAACTGCTGCTTCTGGGGCCCCAGGACCCACCCAGCCAGCTCGTGTCTCGGGCTGCCCCCGCCAAAGCTGGTGGAGCCACAGAAAGCTGGGCCACCCCAACCGCTGCAGGAAGCAGCGCATGGAGGACAAGTGACTTACCCAGATGGACTGGAGTGTAATTCCAACTTCAAAGGAAGGCAGACCGACGAAGCGGTGTGTTGTTTCCAGGAATGTGTCCTTTGATGGGGTGCTAATGCTTCCTGCGTAGCTAGCTGGTTAGGCAGATTTGGACCATTTTCTGGGAGAGCAAAGGGGCAAGTTCTGGTTGGCAGCTCTCTTAAGTTGTGAATTGAGGAAAGGTCGGGAAGGCATGGGTAAACTGAGATGTATTACAGACCAGGAATTTTAGTTTCTAAACAAAAGGATCTGGGCCAAATAGGACCTCTGGACTTGCCGTTAGGATGATAGATTTGCTTCAACGTAGGAACAGCCCATGAAGGTTGTCTCGAAAGATGGTGTGCGCCTCTGACGTCCGTGGAAAGGTGGGATGTGCCAGGGTGGCCTGGCGTCATCCTGCAGGCCACAGGGGGATCTGCTTGGCATCCATTCGGGTCTGAGGGCTTTAATAAATGTAAACTTTTATTGAAGGCCCCATAATTGGAAGTTATGGATGTATAATTTATATATGACTCAGTGAATGATTTATATGATGTTAAGTGATGATTTAGATAGAAAATATGACCCCCTCTCACAGAATCTTTAATGAAAAGTGTTGGTTCTTATGAATTTATTTCTAGAGCTCTGTTTGAACTCAGCATGTTTGACATAAATCAGATATAATTGTCATTTTATGATTAATGAACATATGCTGGCCGTTTTTCCCCATAATTAAACTTTATGTTCTGTGCATCTGACAGAGCAAAACAAGTTTAGACTTTGACAGATTGTTGGTGGGGGTTTTCCATGTTTGCGTATTTGTGTGTGTGTGTACTCATTTGCGTGTGTATTTGTTTTATGAACGAACACATATTAAATCGGGTTTCAGAGATGTGAGTAGGATTGTTAGGAGCTAGCGTTCAGATCCAAGGTTGAGGAGTGCCTGTGAAGGATGGACAGGCACGGGTGTAGTTGGGGGGGGGGCAGGCGGGAGGGAGCCCTGGGCCCGTGTGTTGCTCACACAGGGCAGTGTTAGTACCAGGCCTCATGTGTGTGCTGGGCTGGGGGCTGTGATGCACGCTCCCAGCGGAGACTCCCCATTAGCCAGAAGCACGGCTGCTTTCCATGTTACGGCCGTCATACCGAGCTCTGGGCAATGACGGAAGGTGGATGCGTAGCAGAAACATTCATAGTTTCCTCTCTGCCTTTCATAGACTTCAACAAGACTCATAATCGTTGACAAGGTAAGACAAATATGTGAAAGACTAACCACATCACTGGTCAGCACACCTTCACTCACGCCGCTCACTTCTGTTTCCTGTTTCAGGACATAGACAAGTTTGGCAATGAGATCACCCAGCTGGCCCGGCCCCTGCCCGTGGAGTATCTGATCATAGATGTAAGTGTGCGGCGTCCACCACACCCTGGGTGGCCGGGTGGGGGCCAGGTGAGGGTGGCAGCAGTGGCTTGGACGGTTGCCCTTCTGCTTGGCCCAGGACAGGCACCCAGGAAGTAGATGAATCATTGAGCTCCTGTCATCCCTGAAAAGCGGGCGATTTTAAGGGCTTTTTCTTCTAGTTTCAGTTTTTTTATTTCCTTAAGTACAACTTAGGGTTTCCCTTCTCCCAAACTAAAGTGTAGCAAAGGACCACCGACCTGGCCAGGCAGCCTCTGGAGGTCAGTGAGCCCAGCATGGCGCCGTGTGCGGCATGTGTAGGTGCGACCCTGGTCATAGCTCGGCTGTCGGAGCCGGGCTCGTGGTGGGCCCCTCCACCTGAGACAGTCCCGGGGCAGCCAGCGTGACTGTCCTTGAGTGAGGTGGTATGTGCTTTCCTGGGGGGATCTACAGGAGCCCAGAAGGCAGCTGGCTGCGACACACGGTCCTGGTCTCGGCTGCTTTCTGGAGGTGTGCTGGGCTCATGGAGGTGTGGCCCTAGGCCACAGGGCAGCAGAGGGCTCCAGCATGAATGCCCAACACATTTGCAGCAATCAGCTCTGTCCCAGGGGGACAGGCGGCTGCTCATTTCCTAACTGCTGCCTGCCAGGTTCTCTTCGGGCTACATTTGGACTCAGGAAGGGCATGTGATTCAGGCCGTAAAATATCATTGCATTTGGAGCAGCGGGTCCCCAAGAGCCAAGCCCATCGGTGCTCCATTCCAATTGACAGCTCCCGAGAACGTATTTATTACCTAGGCCGTAAAGGCATCTGTTTTTTAGACTACCTAGGGTGTAATTAAGATGAAAACAGATTGATGGAACATACACTTAGGAGGAGTCGGCATGATTTAAAGCCAACTTTCTGAGGTCTTCTCTCCCCGTGGCCTCCCCACCCCTTTCTTTTTACAAAAGAGCCGAGTTCTTGCTTAGTGTGCTGTGTCAGTAGAGTTTGGCTGTGAAAGAACATTCTGCCTCGTGATAGCCAAGCTCTCTGTTGTTGTGGAACGAGGTTGGAGCAGTCCCTTGAGAGCAGGTGTCCAGACTGGTGTGCTCAGCCCCTCATCAAGCCTCATGAGCAGTCTGCTGTTTCAGGCAAGAGAAGGCATGGGCCACATTCCCTGGGCTGCTGTGGAGGTGTCCGGGCATCGGCTAGATGACCTGAGACAGGCTGGCTGGGGGGTGGCTTAAACACAGGACAAGGTGCTGGACGCCCTACACCCCTCTGTGGGTGTCTGGGATATTCACAGACTGCCTAGTGAACTTTGGTTCTGTCATGCTCTAAGGGGAGGTTACAAGTCTAACAAAGACGTCTCTTCATCCCACATCTATTGCCTGGTAGGTGTTCTGTGTTGCTGGTCCACCATGTCTGTCTTCCCAAAGCCAAAGTGCCGTACCGTCCAAGGGGCTTTGTCTCTTCCGCCATCTCTCTGACGGCAGCCGGAGACTGATAAGGGCTTGTGTGTCTGAGCCTTAGTGGACATAGGCACTCGGAGTCATCTTTGACTCTAGAGGAGCACACTGAGGCTTAGGATCCGTAGCTGACAGAGGCCACGCAGCCAGTACGTGGCACTGTGGCCAGAGCCCACAAGGCTGCGTGGTCTCATCAATAAAAGACCAGCGGGAGGGGCGCCTGGCTTCTAGCTCAGTCGCTGGAGCGTGTGACTCTTGATCTCGGGGTTGTGAGTTCAAGCCCCACGTTGGGTGTAGAGATGACTTAAAAATAGCATCTTTTTTTTTCTTTTTAAAGATTTTATTTATTTATTTGACAGAGACAGGGACAGCGAGAGAGGGAACACAAGCAGGGGGAGTGGGAGACGGAGAAGCAGGCTTCCCGCTGAGTAGAGAGCCCGATGTGGGGCTCGATCCCAGGACCCTGAGATCATGACCTGAGCTGAAGGCAGACACTTAATGACTGAGCCACCCAGGTTCCCCAAAAATAGCATCTTTAAAAGAGCAGTGGGGCTCAGGTCTCAGATGCTGCTGCTGCCGGCTCAGCCGCCCTCCAGTGTGCCGGCACAATCACAGTGAGTCCTGGGCCAGCCTGAAACGGCCCGCTGCCTTTGCTGATGCAGAAAACAGACCAGAACAACATTTTCATTCTTCAGAAATAGTCCCAAAGGAACCAGAATAGCTACCCTAAATCTGGACGAGGTGTAATCTGCTGCCGCTAGTGTCATATTGTAGAGGAAAGGCTGTGTCAACTGAAAGGTGGTTGATAGCTCACACTTGGGTGCTTTTGTGGGGAGGAGCACCTGCCAGGGGGAATGAAAAACGGTGTTTGTATTGATTCGTGCACATTTACCACTGTCCCTGTAGTTTGTATTGATTATGTGTTAGATTTAAAATGCCCTCTGTTGTTACTAAAGCTTGTCTGAGCCAGAGGAAGGGCTTAGGCTCCCCTTTGGACACAAGTTCTTGACTCCAGCCCGTCTGATGAGGAGAGCACAACTCCCGTGTCCTGCACCTCAGAAGCATGGGTTCTCTTGCTGCCTGGATGTGCCCCAGCTCCACGCTGTGGGGCCGTATGTCCCAAGGGGCCTCAGCAAGCTCTCTGGAGGTCACTGTGTCTCTCAGACCATCATAGCTGACCCTGAGAATTCTCCTGGCCTCATCCATTGTGTCCCCAGAGCTCACTCTCTGGCTCCTCCACGGGCAAGGGCCTCTGTGTGGGCAGCTCAGCAGACGGAAGCCCAGAGGCCGGCACACACAAACTGCCTGCAAACGGCACGATCCTAAAACTTGTGAACAATGATCCTTCATTTTGCTTCCCAGATCAGAGTGTCAGGGTTTTCATTTCGGGGTGTCTTTAACGGGGGACCGTGGCGTCCAGTGGGAAACAGGACTCTTTGGCTGGAGCTTGGGGGAGGGTGCTGTGCTCAGGGCTGCTTGGGGCACCTGGGGCTGCCCTCACCCCTGTTTGCAGCACAATTTATCAAGGGTTTTGTTTTTGTTCATTAGATCACAACCACTTTCCCCAAGGATCCAGTTTATACTTTTTCTATTTCGCAAAATCCATTTCCTATTGAAAACCGGGATGTATTGGGTGAGACACAGGTAAGCTCTTTGTCTTTAGAAACATAATTTAAAGTAACTACTGCTTGTTTATCTAGTGTCAGTGTTGTCTCTCCAGAAAGTACCAAGCTTTCAAATTCCCCTGATTGATTCTTGTGACGAAGCCCAGCTAGGACTTTTTCTGAGACACTCTTGATCACCGAGACAGCCTCTGTGGGGCCAGGGCTGACATAACCACAAAGGCAAATCCCCGTAAGGCCCCAGGCTTGTGGATCTGCCAGAAGAGCCATTCTCAGTTGACTTCTTTTCTTCCCCAAACATATTTGTCACCTGTGTCCTCTCCCAACAACTTTTTTTATTATTTGTTAACAAGCATCATCTCCTGTGGAGATGTCACTTCACTGTTTGCTCTGGCTTCCAGCCCTGCCATCCTGTTGCGTTTCTCACGCACGGTCCGGGCCGTGTGGGCCTCGTGTGGCCTGGCCGCCTGGGCTTTCCAACACGTGGTATGGGTCCTACATAGCACGTCCTGTGCGGTGGGCCCTGCTCTCCGCTGCACACTTGCCTCGTGCTGCCACACGGATGGTCTGGGACACACATTTGTTCTTAGGTCCTAATTGCTAACAGGCGTTGCAGAAAAGAATATAAGATTTTCTTGGGAAGTGTGGTGCTTTATTTGCAAAACCTTTCTGATGCTTTGCTCTCCTCCTGGTCCATCTGTGCGGGGACTCGGGGTGCTTGAAGAGGTGCAGAGCCACATCCTGGTGGCACTCTTGAATCTCCTGTGTTTAGTTTTTTGCTTTTTTTTTTTTTAAATTCATTTATTTGAGAGAGAGAGCATGAGAGAGAGAAAGCACAAGAAAGGGAGGGTCAGAGAGAGAAGCAGACTCTCCACTGAGCGGGGAGCCTGATGTGGGTCTTGATCCTGGGACTCCAGGATCATGACCTGAGCTGAAGGGAGGATGCTTAACCGACTGAGCCACCCAGGCGCCCCCTCTTGTGTTTAGTTTTGCTGACGGTGGGAGTGTTGCATCATCCTCCCAACACACACACACACACACACTCACACTCACACTCACACACTCCTCGCTGTCCAGCTGTCCGAGGTCAACAGTCCAGCTAGACAGCAAGTGCAGACAGGTCTTCTAGCCCCAAAGTGAGCCCTTCCCACAACCCACTCTCCACCTGGAGGGGTGGGGGGCATTTTCTGTCTTTTTGAATGTGTCTTCCAGCTGGATCGGCTTTATACACATGCTGTCTTACACACGTCAGTGAGCCACATGTACTGAGAGCATCATCCTGGGAAGATAGAGCCATAGCTTACTTATGTGGTAGCCGCGTGTCCCTCTGGCCTGGGTCCCCATCAGTGATTATAGATCAAGACGGGGAGAGGTGTGTGTCCGCACTCCGCATTCAGCCGTGCCTCAGGAGGGGACAGATGGCTCTCTGGGCTGGGCACTGGGGCTGTCCCGGGACGCTCCTGCTCACTTGCTTCCTCCTGCCTCGCCACTGTAGGACTTCCACAGTTTGGCCACCTATCTATCCCAGAATACCTCATCCGTGTTCCTGGATACCATCTCGGATTTCCACCTCCTGCTGTTTCTGGTCACCAATGAGGTCATGCCTCTGCAGGTACAGGCCTGAGTGTGCGTGCCCGCTGAGCACCTGGCTTTGGGGGTCCCCAGGTGGGGTTTGGCTATAAAGTCAGAGCATGGCTGGGAAGGTGGGTCAAAGTACCTCTTACGTTCTGTAGGCAGTGGCTTTTCACAGGAGGCTTACTGGTAGAAAGATGGAGTTTTCACATTAGTATTTGCACTGAAACAGCTTCCTTACGTGTCTGCCCCCCACAATGGAGGACGGTTTCAGTTGCTATAATTCTCTATTGAGCTCTCTGTCCTCTAGCATGGAGCATTAGAGAGCCAGCAATTTACAGAATTCCTGTCCTAACAGTGTCAAAATCACGGCCTCTGCTGCTTATTGCTCTCTCCCCTCTTCCTGAATCAACTGTGGTTTCATGGCCTTGGCCCAGAAGGTTGGCTTGCATCCAGGCCCTGAGTGCACAGCTGCGTGGTTGGCATTTTTAAGACGCACTGTTGGGAAGAAGAGGGCAGGTGTCTCGGGCGGCGGCTGCTCTCTGAGCAATGTGGAGCTGTGGGGCCAGCCAGGGGGCCCTTACTTTGTGCCCTTTTTTCCTGCCTGAGACCCAAGCCGAGACCAGAGAGAGGGGAACGAATTCTCTCTGAGCCTCTGACTTGACACGTTCCCTGAAGGTGACAGAATAGAGAGGCCCTTCTGTCCCCACTGCTCTCCTGCGTCAGGCGGCCTGTGGCTGTTCTTGTATCCTGCTGGGTTTAGCTGGTATCTATGTTTCGTCCCCAAACTACCCACTTCTGACATTGGACATCAGGCACCCTGAGACTTCCCTTTGGCTTTGCCTGCCTTGGTAAGCCTAGAGGGTAGGCCCTTCGGCTCCAGGTGCAGCTGCTGCCTGTCCAGTTGGACAGGCAGCAAAAGCCTGGGCTCTTCACACCAGGGCCTCCTCACCAGTAGACGTGTACTGTTTGGCAGTCGCCTGTTAGAAAACCTGTTCTGGGGAGCCCCTGAAAGCCCCCGAAGCCTTATTAGTTCCCCATTATATAAACTCTTTTAATTCTCTGCACTTTGACCCTGGAGGTCTAGGACCCAGAGACATGGTTGAGAAGATAGAGAGCCTGCAGGGAGAGCATGAGGGTGGAGGATGGACCCCATGACCATGGGCACCTGTCCGTGCATCCAGGCCCTCAGGATAAGGGACGCGAGCTTTAGTATCTTGGTGGTTGAGCACACTGGTCTGCTCATGACAGAGAGCAGTGTAGTAGGACTATTTGGGAAGAACTTAAATTTAGCTCTGAAATTTAGCACTTGATTTTATAGACTTAAGTGTGTGGCATTTTGTGTTTCATAGTGACAGCCTATGAGATGTTTTTTAATCGCCCCTGAGGTGTGTCTTGATGTTGGGGAAGAAGAAACTTATTAACAACAGTGTGTCCACCATCACGAAGCAAGTGGCAGCCTTCATTTTTGGGTTCTTGCAGGACAGCATCAGTTTGTTGCTGGAAGCCGTGAGGACCAGAAATGAGGAGCTCGCCCAGACGTGGAAGAAGTCTGAGCAGTGGGCCACCATCGAGCAGCTGTGCAGTAAGTGTCCTCCCCTTCCGCAGTCCCCAGCATCACGCCCTCCCACTCTCATTGCCAGAGCCCAGGGAACTGGACACATACTCTGCAAAGCTTCTTAGGTCCTAGCAGCCTGACCCCAGATGCATTCTGATGGGTGTTGTGGGCAGTCGGACAAGCACAGGACTTTTTCACCGCTGCATCGTGCCCGCTCTCGAGGCCACACAGACCTTTGGTGCACAGCTCTGTGCGGGCATGGATAGAGAGGGTACGCTAATCATCCAGCCTCTTAGGAGCAACTTGAAAGTCATTGTTTTGGATAAACAGAAACCTTACATTCACCACAGTGCTGAAAGGTCAGAAATCTTTGGTCTCCTCAGGCTTTTCTTTTTCCCTTCTTTCTACTGGTCTCAGAGCTTTCTCAAAGGATGAAGAGGAAAAACCTTACAGGATAGATTTTCCAGGAGCCTGAGTGACTTCGCTGCCCCAGGGGGAGCCTTTGTCTTCAGTCCAGGAAGCTCCGGGCGCAGGCGCCCCATCAGCTGGGGGCTCCGGGGGGTGGCAGGCTGCTGGAGCGGTCCCTTTCCCTGTGGCTTTGAGAAATACTGGAATGCCCTCTTCAGACAACTTTGAAAATACATATCAAAAATGTTTATCCCGTTTTCTCTACGTAGTAGGTTAGATACTAGAGCCAAAAGTAGCCAAGAAAAACCTCAGTAGAACCTAAGCTGCGAGGGAGCCTAGTGGACACCTGTTCTCTCTTGACCCCAGTACCTGGGGGTCCGTGGTCCGAGGTGCCTCAGTGTTGGTCGTGCTTTGGGTCACGCTTTCCTTTCTACGGTTCTGACCGACACACCGGTCGTGGGGCTGGCGAGATGCGCCACGTGCTCTTGCCCTCGTGTTCTCGAGCGCCATTCAGTCATTCTAAGGCAGAGGACAAGTTGTTGTCACCAGATTCCCTAAAGTGAAGGCCCACAGCCTCATGACCTCGGGTGGACAGTGGTGTGGCGCCTGGGCGGTGGGGGGGGGGGGGGGGGGCACTGTGCTCTACCCCCGAAACGAAGAGAGCATCCTGTGTGGAGTATACCTGGATTGAAAAGAACCTGGGTGACTTAGAGGTCTGCCGAGAGAAGGGCACTGGGGAGCAGGGACGTGGACTCTGCACCCAGTGAGAGCCTGTCACACCTCCGTCCCAGGGCCTCCAGCAGCGCTGGAAGCTTCGCACACACTGCTGACATGTGTAGGCCGCCGGGCAGGCAGCCTTGGGGAGACATTCACTCACGCTCGGACCCAGGCGGCCCGCTCCTGGGGTTTTCCCCGAGACACGAAACACGGGTCCACACAGAGCTGTGTGCAAGAGTATGCGCTGCAGCTCTGCTGATTATAGCCCAGGACAGTCAGCAACCCACACGGGTAGCCAGAGGTGGTGCTCTGGCTGAGAAGCCTCACTCGGCCCAGCAAAGCCAGGAGGGTGGTGGTGGGGTTGAGTTGGCCACGGTTGACAGCTTGCCGTTCTGCGGACAGCAGCCCTGTGCAGCTGGGTTCTGTGAGGTCCTAGAGCCCCGTCTGTCCGTGCCTGAGGCTGTTTGTTCCAGAGTCGCCTTGTACTCGCCCGGCCTGGCCGTGCAGCAAGATAGAACTCTCGGGGAGGGGGTTGGGGCAGAGACCTCAAACGGCTACAGACAGCTTCTCTTCCCACCCTGCAGGCACCGTCGGAGTGCAGCTTCCAGGCCTCCACGAGTACGGAGCTGTCGGGGGCTCCACGCACACTGCCACGGCCGCCATGTGGGCCTGTCAGCACTGCACCTTCATGAACCAGCCGGGCACCGGCCACTGCGAGATGTGTAGCCTCCCTAGGACCTAGGGCTCCCGGCCCCTGCTGGCAGGACTGGGCCCACCCCAGCCCTCTCTGAAGCCGGGATCATTGTAACCATTGCCCCATGGCGGGCAGCCCTGAAGGGCGGGGCAGGGTGGCTGCCCTCGGGTCTCTGACCCACAAAGCTTCTCAGCACCAGGCATCCCTGGAGGGAGAGCTGGGCTGGTGCTCTGCGGGCCGACACCAGCCTTCTAGTGGAGCAGCACGGTGGCCCCCCCGGACAGCCCCACACCAGTGTCCCAGGTGGTAGAAGGACCTGGGCACCTCGGAACCATCACCTGGGGCTGGGAGGGGTGGGGGGGCTTACTGCTGCCATCCAGCCTTCTCTTCCCTTCCTTTTGGATGCTTTTTGTTCTTGCCCCTCCCGTGGTTCCCGCTGGGAGTGTTTGGTGACCTCTGTGCACTGTTGCTCTGGGCTGACCCTGCCTGTGAGGGCCCTTTCTTCCCTTGCCAGCGGCCGTTGTCTGGTGGAAACATGAGTGGGCCCAGGGTTGCTGGTCTCCCTTCTGCCTGACCTGCAGGTTAATTTGCTGCCCGCCTTCCTCCTCGCGCTCACCTGACATCCAGGTGGGGTTTTTAAAGTCTGCGTTGGTTGTAATAACAGTTATCAGTAATTTCTGCCCAGAAGACTTTTATTTATTTCTTTTTAAGATAAAAACTACATAAAAGGGGAGCGAGAGACTAGTTCCCACTTCTTCCCTCCCGTAGTGAGTCCCTGGGCGTGGGGGCAGGGTGGACACAGGGTGGGTGAGGGTGGACGGGGACCCACAGTCAGTTCTTCTTGGAAGTAAACCTCAGTGCCTGAGACTTCCCTGCCACAGCTGCAGACTTGGTGGTCCACGCATCGGCCCCTCCAGATGGGCCAGGCCTGCCTGGGGTGAGCTGGGTTGCCCACGACCCAAAGCTCTGGCCCCTTTTACCCTGTGTACCATTCTTCCCGTTGCCCCGGCCAGCCCCAGGCCTCCTGCATGGTGACAGAGCCATTGCAACAGGCCCTAGTGAGAGAGTAGGGGTTTGGTCTGTTGTGAGGGTGACTGGACTGCTATGGGGGTCCCAGGACAGAGGTCATGGTCAGGCCTTGCACATGTGCTCTGGGGTCCCCAGGGAGTTTTGGGCAGCACCCTGATGCCTCTTTGCCTTAATGAGGGCCATGTCTCTGAGCTGCATGGCACCCACGGGAGAGGCTGACCCAGACATGGACTGTGCTGGGGACTTCATGTCTCTGCCCTGGGGGTGGGGGGAGGCCTGTGTGACCCTACCTTACCCATGGCACTGTGGACAGAGAACTCTGTTCTCTGCGTGTTGGCTTCTCATGGCAGGGCTGTGCCTGGCACCTGCAGGTCCACCTGGTGTCTTGTCTGCTCTGGGGGCCAGGGGCCGATGAGGTTGGGTCTGGCTTCAGCAGAGCCATCGGCTGTTGGGGGAGGGGGGTCGGCAGGAGAGGCGTGGAGCGCAGACTCCCACCAGGGTGTGGCGGCTGTCCCAGCTCAAGCTCGGCTCCCAGCTGCCTGCTGAGGGGCTCTCCACGACTGGCCCTGTGTCGTGTGGTCCCTGCGATCAGTGTGAGGCTGCAGAGGGGCCCAGTGGCGCTGGGCCCTGAGCTCCCCCTCTGTGTCCTCCAGGCCCCCTCCAACTCCCCATTCTCCTTGTGTCGCCTTCACCTACTAAGCTGGCTCCCGTCTCTCTTCAGCCAACATTCTCCTCACTCTGAAGTTCTGGCAGATGCAGAATTCATTTCCTTTCATCTTTTAGCTGAAGGAAAAGCGTTTTTGATTTCTCTGCTTCTGGTTTTGAGTCACTCTGTTCAGTAAACGCACTTTATTTTATTGTCCAAATAAATAGACTCCGAGCTCAGCGTGAGGGTGTGGGGGCACCCTGCCAGAGGCCTTGGCCATGGGCAGCTCAGCCACCTCCTCCTGCCCAAGGGAGGGAGGGGTCCCCCAGCCCCACCTGCATCCTGCTCGCCCTCGTGCGGACACACCCTCTGGCCACTGGGCGGGGGTGACTGCTCAGCTGTCCAGGTGTACACAGCTGGCTGCCTCGGTCTCCCGACAGTCTGCTCCTGGTGCTGCCGCTCCAGCTCCGCTGAGGGCTGCAGGGGTGCGTCAGCTGGGTTTGCATTAGCGTTACCTGGACTCCGATCCCGCCGTGAAGCCAATAAAACTCCTGAAGCGACTGCTGAGCTCCCAATTGTCATTCCTGGGCCCCGAGGTCTTCCCTGTGCCGAGTGTGTGTCTGCAGGCCACCTCCCAAGTCGGCTTTGTGTTGTATGACTTCACTTTTCTCCACATGTCACTGTCCTCGCTGAGGGACCCCAGCATGTCATCGGGGTGGGAGGAGAGCGTGGCCTCCCTCGGGTGCTTTCCTGCCTGTCAGCCATGTGGCTGCTTCTGGGCCTGGTGGGGGTTGGGAGGAGGCAGGTGCTTGCAGCCGGCAGCAGGTGAGGGATGCAGTCTGGAAGCCCCCAGACTGTACAGGTGTCGGGGTGTGAGGCCTGGAGGGGACATGGTGCCTGTCCTGAATTACTCTTGGTGTTCAGGTACCACCCTGTCCTTTGGCCTCGGGATGCATTCCTCCCTGGACAAGTACATAGACAGCAGCACCTGCCGATGTAAGGGGCCCTGGGTGCCTGTAGTTCTACCCCCGGGCCTGGCTGTTCTCAGCAGCGGTGTAGTGCATGCTACCAACCATAGTCCCCAAGTTGGGGTGACTGTCATATCCGGCCCTTGGTGCATCTCAAGACAGCTGGACTTGCTGGACTTCCCACCTTGGGAAACCACGTGAAGGGGGTGTGCTGCCTTTGAGGAGTGCCCAGCATAGCCTGCAGCTGCTCTGCACACACCGTGGCTTCTCCCCAGGCTGGTGGTGTCATTTGACTCTAGGAAGATTACACTGCCCGAAGATTTGGCATAAAGAGCACTGACTGGAGTGCGCACCTTGCACACCGACGCGGGTGGCTGCTTACTCCACATCACCCCACTGCTGTCCGAGCTGACCTTCAGGCCTTTGTGGGTGTCTTTCAACCAGGGGTCAGCATTCAGGGCCCCTGTCTTTGTTTAGATAGACTGTTGATCATAAATCCTTACATCGCAGCAAAGGGAGTAGGGAGCCAACCTAACAGTGTCTTCAGGGGCATCCTGGCCAGCCAAGGGCGAAACCCAGGTGGAGGGGGGATGGGGGGTAGGGGAGAGTCCTGCCTGGCTCAACCCACCTCCTTCCAGATCCACTTCCCCACGTGCTCATTTTCTGCAGGACAGTCCTCCAGGGAGGGCAGTTCACAAGGAATGGGAGTCAAGACTGGCCCAGACGACTTGTGCCCTCTCCTAGGAGAGGAGCCTGCCCTCACTTCCCAATTAGGGAGGCCTAGTGGGAGTCAGTCCTCCTCATCCTGGATGATGTTTCCAGCCCAGACTTCTCCTGGGAGCAAAAGGGACACACGATGGACTGCAGATGCCAAGTTCACATGGAGTTCAACCCAGAAACAGGGACTGCCCACTGTCCTGGGGGCTGAGTGCCCACCTCAGCCTCTACAAGAGGGGTCAGAACCTGTCCTGGCTCAGAGTCCTGGCACACAGATGTGCCAGCCTCCGTGGGGGTGGTCAGCTTCACCTCCAAGCCCAGGGGACGTTTGGCAGCATGCTGTGCTTGGTCACACCCCACAGATGCCTCTTTTGCTCATGAGTGTCTGGCGTTTTGGAGATTGTCCCATGGCCTTAAAGGAGGGAGATGTACTTGACCTCTCCATCCACAGACACCCTTCAGGGACGCTCGCGGTCTCCTGACATCCAGAAGAGAGCTCTTGGCCCCTCTCTGGTCAGCACCTCTCTCCAAAGGCCTGTGGAATCTGAGGGGGAGCCGCCAGGGTGGTGGGGAGGAGAGGTGTCTCGCTTCACCCTCACCCCAGACTGATTGCTGGTGACCCATCGTCCAAACCAACACACCCACGAACAGCTTGCGGCCAGGTGTGCAGGGCGGGGCACCTCAAACCCTGGGGGGCGGGCGGGCATCGCGCGGCTCAGCTGCTCCGGGGACGGGGACCCATCCCCCGTGAAATCCAACCGCTCCCCGAAACCCCACAAAGTCGCTTTAGGAGTGGGCCGCCTGCCCCGAGGAGGTGGCGTTCGGCTGGCCCCCGGCCCCCCGGCTCCGGCCCGAGGGAGCCCGCCTCCTGGCAGCGTCCCAGAGTCGGCCCGGCTCCGGCTCCAGGGCGCACGAGGGAGGCGCGACGCGACTTCGGGGCCAACCACCGGGACCCCGAGGCCGCGCACGTGCGTGCGAGGGGCTGCAGGCCGCGGTGTTCCCCACCCCGGACGGCGCTTGGGGCCGCGCGAGGGGCGGACGGGGTCCGCGGGCGCAGGCTCTGGGGTGTCCCGCGTTTGGCCTCAAACCCGCCGGCTCTCTGGCAAACCGCCGCGTCCACCTGCCTGCAGTGGCGCGGCCCCCCCCCGCCCGCCCGCCAGCCGGGGCTCCGGCCGGGGCCCCGCCCCCCGACGCCGCGCAGCCCGCGAGCCGCCCCGGCCCCGCCCCCGCCCGGGCAGCTTTACGGCGGAGGTCGCGCCGCGACGTGGGCGGCCGTAAAGCGCCCCCGCCCGCGCCCCCCGCCCCCCGCCCCCCGCCCCCAGACGGAGCTGCCTCCCCGCGCTCCCGGCCCACACCATGGCCGGCCTCGAGCCGCGGGTGGAATACCTGGAGAGCTTCCGCTGCCCGCTCGGGGGCCTGGCGGCGGGCAAGCCCCGCGTGCTGTGCCACGGGGCCGAGATCTTCGTGTCCACCGGGAGCGAGTTCGTCTACGTCTACGACCAGGAGGGGAGGCTGCTGACCGTGAGCCCTGGGCGGGGGCCCCGGGAAGGAGAATGCGGGCGGGGAGGGGTCGGGCCCCTGGAGTCCCCCGGGGGGGGGGCGGGAAGACGGGGGACAGACCACCCCGGTCGAGGGGTCGGGGCGAGGAGACTTGAGGGGGGTTCTGGTTCTTTGGGAGGAGCTTGTTTAAAGACTGGGTGCTGTGCTCTGCCTGCTCTGCGCCCTTCACGCGGCTGGCCTGACGCTGCCTTGTCCCCCGATGTCCAGGCTGTGTACAGGTTCCCTGGCCAGGTGTGGCACCTGGAGCTCTGGGCCCCCCGCAGGCTGCTCTACGTCCTGTGCGCCCAGAAGGGCATCTACTGCTTGTCGTTGGACCAGGCGAGCAGGTGACGGGGACAGTGGGCAGCACGCGTGGGGGAGGCTGACTCGGCCTCAGGGGCACTCCTCATTGGCCCTGGCCACCCCACCCTGTCTCCTCAAACACTGCCCGTGGGACCTATACGCGTGGCGTGGCCTTGATCAGGTTCACAGTGAGCACGCACCAGCCCTCATCTGGAGGACCTGGAGGGCTGCTGGGCTCAGGGCCCAGCTCTGAAGTCTGGGGAGCCCCCAGCCCCCAGCATCTGCAGCAGGCTCCTGCCCAAGGGGCATCCTTAGTAAAATGGGGCTCAGGCTGCAGAGTGTGCAGCCTGAGGCAGGATCCTGTCCGCTCCTGCGTGGCACACCTTTTAGGCGGGTCTCTGCAGTTAGCCGTCACAAAGCACCCTGAACCCTGAGGCAGTCGAGGGGGCCGATATTGAGGAGCTAGGCCCCTCCCATGCTCCAGTGCAGAGGCTAGACACGGGCCCGTGCTCCTTACTGGCTCAGCACTTAAGAAGGTAGGGGATGTGATTCACAGGCTAGACTCTGGGGGTCTTACGGTTCTGCACCGGTGAGGGTTTTCCTCCCGAACCCGTTTCTGGAAGCCTGGATACATCCTGTTGTGTGCGTGTCCCGGGGTGACTGGTGCTGATGACAGCAGTCTGCGGGCCGATGAGAGGTCATGTGACAGGCCATCTGCTCCCGGGTGGGCCTTCCCCACACTGCTGAGGGGCAGTAATGGGCACCGAGGCCACTCCCTGGGAAGACCCCAGGCCCAGTGTGCTCAGTGGCGCGTCGCTGGGAAGAGAGCTTATGCACATTCTGACCCACTGTTCCCTGGTTCTTGAAGGTCTGTGAACCAAGGTGATGGGGACGACAGAGGCAGCGAGGACGGCCAGCCCCCTTGCGCTGCGGTCCCCGTGCACCCAGATGCCTGCCTCCTCCCGGATGACACTCTGTGCACTTTCACTGTGGTCGATGACATGCTTGTCACCCTGGCACAGGGCCCTGCCCGGTGGAAGGTACAGCTGTCTGACTGCCCCTGTCCAGGGGAGGACGCCAGACCCAGAGGCCAAATTGGCGAGGTGGAGTTGTCCACCTCCAGCCCCCTGGCTGGGGCCCCCGGGGAGCCCACAGCCCCCCACATCCTCCCAGTGCTGTGCTGCGTGTCTCCTCCGGGCAGTAGTGCTCTGCAGGGCCGTACACGGGGCTCCAGGGGCTGCTTGCTGGAACAGGCCCTCTTTGGGCTACTCTTTGGAGTTGATGCCTCCCTTCTAGAATCACCAGTGATCCTCTGTGGTCTCCCCGATGGCCAGCTCTGCTGTGTGGTCTTGAAGACCCTGGTCACCTCAAGGTTGTCCCCAGGAGACCCGAAGGCCCTTGTCAAGATCCTCCATCACCTGGAGGAACCCGTCGTTTTCATTGGGGCCTTGAAGACAGAGTCATTGGCCGAGGACGCGGAGGACACACACCCTGACTGCCTAGTGGCACTTGGTCACGGCGGCCGGATCCTGGCCATCAAGGCCAGCTGGGACGAGGCGGGGACTCTGGTGCCAGAGCTGCGGGAGTACCAGCTGCCGGGGCCTGTGCTCTGTGCGGCCTGTGGCGGGGGTGGCCGTGTGTACCATAGCACCCCCTCGGAGCTCTGTGTCGCGGACCTGGCTCGGGGACGGGCCTCCGACAGGGGCCCGGGAGGCCTGCCGTCTCTGCTGTGTCCAGCCGGTTTAGGCATCTGCAGCGTCGTCACCCTCTCTGTGTCCTGCGAGGTGCCCGAAGGTACAAGCTGCCATTCAAACCTGAGATGCCACAGCGTGTCGTGGTAGGGGGTGGAACTTTCCGTGTGGCTGTCTTCTGCGCTGTGAACTGGCCCATCTTCGTCTCCCTGCTGTGTTCCCGTCTTTTGCAAACCTGACGGGCAGGCTCCTCCCCAGCTGCTGCGGGCTGGCGCTTGTTTCAGGGTCCCGGGGTGCCTGGTGGTTTGTGTCCCATGTGGGTAGGGGCGGGGGCTGCCCCTGGGCCGCCCAGGGCAAGGGCATCTCTCCAAGACAGGTCTTCTGTGGTGGGGAGTCCCGGGAGATTCAGGTGGGTTCCAGCCAAGCCCTGGCGTGTTTCTGAAGGCTAGGAAACGCTTTCCCCGCTTCCCGTGCGGCCTGTACCCCGGGCCCCTCTGCGCCGGAGCTTCGCGCTGGATGTGGCTTCCCCAGACGGCACCGGGGGAAGGTGGTAGCTGTGTTTGCCCGGCGCTATGGGGTGAGGACAGAGCCACCCTACCCCGGCGCCGTTCTCGAGGAGGCGGCCCACGGGGCGGTACTCGTTGCGGAGGAAGCACTCCGAGGGGACAAGGCCAGTGTCTGTGCCGCAGGGAAGGGCGGCCGCATGCTCCGTGCCTCGCTCTTCCAGCTGCCTCACCTCGGCCCGGGGCTCAGGGCCTCAGTGGCAGTGGGCGTGGGAGACAAGCAGACAGTTGCAGGAGGTGGAGCCCAGGGGAGGGAAAAGGGACGGAAGACACTAGAGAGCCCCAGGCTTCCGGAAAGCCCTGGTGAGCATGGAGCTCTTCCCTGCGGACTACAGGGGCCCGTTGAAGGTCCAGCTGCACCTGGCTGATTCAGGGGCCCACATGGGTCCTTGCTTGGCCTCGTTTAGGCCCCTTCCCCACATGGCTCTAAGCTGCTCTGTGTGCCAGCATTCTCCCCCAGGGAGGGCCCTTCAGAACGTGTGATGAGATGGACGCGGGCAGGGACTCTGCCCGGGCCCTGGTGCGTGTCCAGGGCTCCACAGCTCCGTCTCCGGGACCCGCTCTTTCTCACGTGGGTGCGGGCCTGCAGACGACCTCTGTCCTCTGCCTCCGGTGGCTTGCCCCTCCCCACCCATTGACCGGGCCCCACGGGTGTGCATCTTCAGGTGGTGCCAGACTCCTGGCCCTGTCCGCCAGGGGGCGCCTGATGACCTGCAGCCTGGACCTGAGCTCTGAGATGCCGTGCCCCACCAGAGCCGCTGTGGCCGATACTGGCCAAAAGATTAAGGAATTGCTTTCTGGAATCGGCACCGTCTCTGAGAGGTGAGCAGCCAGGCTGCCGGTGGCTCGGGCGGAGGCCAGTGCTGTGTCCGCGGGGGCAGCATCTTGGGTGGTGGCATTGGCCCAGGCTTCTGACCCCAGGGACAGCGCCAGATGCCATGTTGCATGGCAGAAGGTGAAAGGGACGTCCCCTGTTTCCCAGACCCCACCCACACCTTTCCCTGCTAGCGGGCAGGGACCCTGCCCGTGCTGGCTCCTCGGCCCTCCCCCAGGGCACCCCTCTCCTCCGAGGCCTCTGCCTTCCTGTCTCAGCAAAGGCCCCAGCGGCCTTTTTCTCTGACCCGTTCAGAGAAACAGGGCTCCCCTCAGTCATCACTTGCTTTTCTGTGCGGCACGGAGTGACAGTCTGTAGGCCCCGGTGCCCTGTGGTTCAGGGCGCCGGGGCCTACAGTGTCCGAAGTGCCTGCTGTCCTCTGGGCCGTCACGTGCGGCCGCGGCGGAGCAAAGGGGCCCACTCGGAACATGGCTGGGAAGGCGCAGCTGCTCCTGGGCCCACGAGGCCCTGACGAGGTTGGCAGAGGCCAGGAGCCCGGCGAGCGAGGCCAGGCCTGCTTAGTGCGGGCTGTGTCAGCTCCATCCTCTGCCCGCCGTGGTCCTGCTGCCTGAGAGCAGGGGTTGGGTCAGACGGCTGGGGGCCCCTTCAGAAGGGCTGCGGCATGGGGCGGGACCGGAGCGCTGCTCCCTGAGGCAGCGGCTTGCCCCTCACGGGGTGTGTGTCAAGGAGCGAGGTTCTGGTGTCTTCCTGTCCTGGGAGGAGGGGACGAGGGGCCCACCACCACGCCTCCTTCTCCTCCCTCGGGTGCCACGTTTGCTCTCTCCAGAGTGTCTTCTCTGAAGAAGGCAGTTGACCAGCGGAACAAGGCCCTGACGTGTCTCAACGAAGCTATGAACGTCAGCTGTGTCCTGCTGGCCAGCCGGGAGGGCCCCAGGCCCATCTCATGCACCACCACCACCGCCTGGAGCCGCCTGCAGCCGCAGGACATGCTGACGGCCACCTGCCGGCTGGAGAACAACAGTGGCCTCAGTCTGGACCGGGGCTGGGCCTTGTGTGTGCAGGTGTTGACCAGCACCCCTGCCTCAGACACAGACGTGGCTGGCTCGGCCACCACCTACACCATCCCCGTGGACCGACTGGGCCCTGGCGATCGGCGGGAGGTGACGTTGCCCCTGGGCCCTGGGGAGGATGGTGCCCTGGACCTGCCCCTGACCGTGTCCTGCGCACTCCACTACAGCCTCAGGGAGGTTGTGGGCGGGGCCCTTGCTCCCTCGGAGTCTTTCAAGGACCCCTTTTTGGATGAGTGCCCCCCTGATGTCTTGCCTGAGCAGGATGGCATCTGCCTGCCCCTGAGCAAGCACACTGTGGACATGCTGCAGTGTCTGCGCTTTCCTGGCCTGGCCACACCCCACACGCAGCCCTCTGGGCTGCTCGGCCCTGTGAGCGACTCTGTGGACACCTTCTTAGGGTCGCTTGGGCCACGCAGCGAGCCAGCGGGACCCGCTTCCCTGCGGGCCAAGTTCCTGCCCCCATCGGTAGCCACAATCAGAGTGTCCGCAGAGCTTCTGAGGGCCGCCTTGGGGGACAGTCACACAGGTTGGTGGTGTTGGCTGGCTTCACTGTGGCCTCAGGGCCTGGGGACACGGGGCTCCTCCCTCTTCCAGGCCCCGCCCAAGCTCACTGCGGCACCCCTGTCCAGCAGGCACGTCCCTGGGCTGCGCCACCCTGCAGTGGCTCCTCGCTGAGAACACGGCCCTGGATGTCGTGCGGTCCCGACGGCTGTCCTCGGTCCAGGGAGTGGCCCCAGATGGCACTGACCTACACCTTACCATCCGAGAGGCAAGCAGGGGTCAGCCCTCCGGGGAGAGGCTTCTCCGAGTGGCATCCCGGAGCCAGCTGTGTCTCTGGGCTGCTTGAGAGGAATCGGGTCGTCGGTCCCCACCTTCCAGAGGTTTTCGATGTGCGCCGTCTGAGGACCGGCTGTGCTGGAACAGCCTTTGCAGGGCTGTGGGGTCCCGATGGGGACCGGCCTGTCTTTCATGTGTGGGCCTCCACCCTGTGCACAGCTGGCATTTGTGGTCCCAGTGTGGGCCGTAGGGGTCATCCAGGCGCGGGCTGTCCACAGTGGGGTGGGCAGAGGGTCACTTGGCCATACAGTAAGTGCCGTGGGTCTAGGTTCCCAGGGAACAGGACTCCTCCTGGACACACGTTCCCAACGAGCCACTGTTGATTGGCTGGCTGGTTTTTCTGATACAAGTTGACGTGGGGTGGGGAGACTCAGGCCTGGGAGTAGGGGGCCCCAGGGCCTCTTGAGGCAGGTGGAGCTGCCGTTGGGGTGGGGCAGGGCCGTGCATGGTTGGTGAGACTTGTCCTGTGTTGCAGGTGGCTGTGACCCACCTGTGCACAGCAGGGCCCATGCAGACCGTGGAGATCCAGGTGGAGAGCTCCTCTCTGGCCAGCCTGTGCAGTGCACACCATGCGGTCATCGGGCGTCTGCAGGTATGTGGGCCTGCTTGGGAAGGGGGGGCAGTGGTGGGAACATGGGCCTGTGGGCGATGGGGGCTGCCTGCATGGGGGTCGCAGGACCTGCTCCCACGTGCTGTGCAGGGGAGCTGTGGGCGCCCGGGAGGCGAGTGGGGGGGCTTTGCTGATTACCCTTCAGTAGCAGACACTGCCCCCCGGTGTGCTGGCAGCCCCCGCTGGGCTCCCGTGAGGCCCCTGGCCGCTAGATTAAAGGAGGACAGTGTGCGTGTTCCTGCCGCGGTCAGCTGCACGTCCCTGCACTTGCCTGGGCGAGGAACCCCATGTGCGGAGAGGCCATGCACTGGGGCCTGCACGCCTCCCGTGCGCTAGGCGTGGGTCCCGGGCCGAGGGGCCTGCACTCTGAGCCTCCACATCTTTGCCAGGAAAGCAAGAGTGGCAGCACCCTCTCAACGGTGCTGGGGGCCGCGTTGCTGCTGCTCAGGCGTAGGAGGCAGCAGCTACACCGCCATCTGGGGGCCGTAACTCCTGGGTTTGAGAGGGTCCCCCTGTTCCAGATGAAGTCTGTCACCTGGTGTCCTTGGCCGGGCAGAGCCCAGGCCCCAGGGTTGGCTGGCCCATCTCCTCCCGCCTCTTCTGACTGTGGCCCTGGTGGCCACAGAGGACTCTCCAGTGGCAGCACTCAGCCTCACCTGTGAACTTACCAATGCACATTCCCAGGCCCCACCCAGACCCTGAGAATCGGAGAATCTGCAGGCCAGGTTTTTAGGCTTTGACGAGGACCTGAGTGCTGCTGGTTTAGACTCACCGGTGCACCCAGGCAGGTGGGTGCCACTCAGGAGCCCGTGGCCACCGCAGCCACCCCGTGTGGCGCCATGATGGGCCCAGTGCAGCACACATAGCTCAGGAATGTAGTTCCGAGTGCCTCAAGCTGTCAGAGGAGGCTCTGCCCAACAGGGACACCCAGGCTGTCTCCAGACCCTGTCGAGCATGAGCATGGTGGTCAGGAGGTGCGTGGTCAGTGTGATGCTGGGGGAAGGAGCGTGTTGACTGGACCCCTGGCAGGAGGGGCAGGTTAGTGGCCTGGTGTTGCCATGACAGCCACAGACGGGGCACAAACAGCAGGAATTCAGTGCTGGAGGCCAAGGTCTCTCTCCACGTCACGCAAACGGCTCCTCCCCATGTTTGCACGTAACTGTCCTCTGTGTCCTGATCGCTTGTTATTAGACTCGGCCCCTCCCACCCCCCCACATGAGCTCGCCCTACCTCGTTCATTTGCAGAGGCCTCATGTCCAAGTATAGTCTCTGAGCCGCTGGGGGCAGCACTCCCAGGTGAATTTGGCTCCTAATAGGGAGGGCTGCAGATGCTTCCTTGAGGGGCATCCTCACACGGGCTGCACACCCCAGTCTGTCCTCCGTCAGCTGACGCCCTGCTCCCTGTGACGGGAGTGTACTTGAGAACCGTTTGTATTCTCCTGGCGACTCAGGGTTTGGGGGACCCTGCCAGATGTGCAGGGCCTGCCACAGAGGCCAGCGGGGGCCTTGCTGCCTAATGCTGTCTGGGAACTTGGATCTGAGCCCCCAGGAGCTGCCTGGGCTTCCCCCGGAATGCGGGACAAGAACCAGCCCCACAGCAGGCTGTGCCAAGGGGATGTGCCAATGGGGCAGGTTGGGTGGCCCCCTTGAGGGCAGTAGGCACCAGGCCTGGGACGAAGAATGGGAGATGGGGTGGTGGAACGTGGCTCTGTGGGGATGGGGGGGGGGAACAGGAACTTAGGAGAAAGTGACTTCCAAGTCCTCCACTGTCAGGCTGGGGCTGGAGCGGAAGACACAGAGGGGCCCTTGGAGGTGGTGGTGCAGTGCTGAAGGACAGGTGCCAGGAGCTCTGGGCGCCAGCTCCAGATGGGGGAGCATCCTCTCCAGCCACCTGCCCCTTGTCCGCCCCTGCCCCCAGAGGATGGTTGTGGAGCAGGCTGCCCAGAGCTCCAGCCCACCTGATCTCCGTGTGCAGTATCTCCGCCAGATCCATATCAACCATGAGGTGAGGCCCCTCCAGCTCCCGTCCCCGGAGCCTCCCACCAGCCTGGTCAGGGAGGACCATCCCTGGCTGGGATCCTCTGGGAACACAGGTGTCACCCGGCACAGTGAGGGGCCTGCCCAGTCCTCAGCGTAGCGTCGGGGCAGGGGGCGGGGTGGGTGCGGTTGCTTCTGTCTCCCGCCTTGCACCTCTTGCCAGTCCACTTTCACTAGGCCCCTGCTGTCACCGGGGGAGGGGGGCCTGGCTGCATGTCTCCTGCATTCCTAAGTCACCTGCCACATCCCAAGTAGGATTTGTGCATCATGGGTGTCCCCCAGGGGCCATGCCCAGCAGGGGGGTGGGGGCTCTGAGCTCTTGCCACCTGCCTCCACCTGCAGACTCTGCTGCGGGAGGTGCAGGCCCTTCGGGACCGGCTGTGCACAGAGGATGAAGCCAGCTCCTGTGGCACCGCCGAGAGGCTCCTGCAGGTGTACGCGCAGCTCCGGAGCCCCAGCCTCCTCCTGCTGTGACACCTCATGGGCCCCGCCCCCTGCCACAAGCCAGGTGCCCTCGTGGCTTTACGGAGAGACACCCAGGGCACGAGAGGCTACTTCCCGCCTCCTGACCCTGGCTGTGGCTGTGGGGTGGGGGAAGGCAGGTGAGCTGGGCCACTGAATGGGGCCCGGGACCCGCGACTGCTCCAGGGCGTGTGTAAAGCGCGTTCACAGGCACGGGGGCGGGGGGGGGGGGCTACGTGCGCCTGGGGCACTGGGCTCTGCCCTTGCGGCCCCGTCCGCCCTGGCCCGAGCCACCCCACAGCTTCCTCTCCCTTGGACAGCCGCCCATGGCTCCCCGCAGCACCCGGTCGAGCTGGGCAGTCTCTGGCCTGGAGCCCTGGGACTGGATCAGCGGCCTCCCCGCCCCGCAGAAGTCGGGCCGCAGAGAAGGTTTCTGGGGGTCAGGACTTGTGGGTTTGTGTCTGTGACCGTTGCTCTTCCCACCGCCCCGCTGCCTGCCCACCCATGCGCAGACCCCTTTGTCCCCCTCAGGGCCCCTCAGCCCTGCGTGTGCTGCTGCTGAAGCTACCAGCTGGGACGCCGCCCCCTGTGGCTCCCACCCTCACCCAGTAGGTGCTCCCGGCCGGGGCTGCGCCCAGCGCCCAGCACTGTGCATTGTTTCCAGGGCCCCTCACGGTGGGCTGCAGCCCCCCAGCTGCCTCCCTGTGGTGCCGGTGCAGCTAGCAGTGGGGGGGTGAACCCCCTTTGGACTTGACATGGTGCTGTCCTGCGCACGCGGGAGCTGCGAGGCTCCTCTGCTGCAGAACAAGTGTGCTCTCTGGGTCGAGCTGCCTCGGCTTCTGGGTGTGTCTGTTTGGGGCGGCCGCTCTGAGGTGCATTTCTGGGCCTCCCCAGGGATGTGCTTGGATGAACCCTGCCTTGGTCTTTCCACGGTCGTGGGGGCCGGTAGGGGTCCCCCAGCACTGGGGTGAAGTGCCCACCTGGCCTGCGGGGCATGCGAGTCCCTCAACCCCAAGGAGGGAGAGGGGCCGGTGGGGAGTCCAGGTACGAGTCAGGAGAGTGGGTGGCCGCCACACAGACTGCACGCCGGAGGTTGGGCGGTGCTGGGCACGGATGCGGGGTGTGGGCCGAGCGGCGCTGGAAACATGTCCCCCAGCCCCGGGCTTCACTGGGCTGCTCCTGGGCCCCACTCCCCACACAGGCAGCCTCGCTCGCTCCCGGCTCCTGCCGACACGGGTAACCCTGGAGAGGCGGGAGCACTCGTCCTCCGCGGGGCGGAGATGGGCGGAGACGCAGCCGTGGGGAGGGGTGCTCCCCCTGCCTGCTGGCAGGAGGCCCCTGGTGGGGCGGGGTGGGGCGGGGCCGTCACGGGGGGCCCGCCACCTGGTCTCCAGAAGAGGAGACCCACAACCCGGACACCTAGCCGGCTGGGAGGAGATAAAGTGGAATCTTGTGAAACCTTCATGAGCGAGGGGAGACGGGGGGGGGGGGTGAGGACAAATGGGACACAGGACAGAGCTCGGCCGGAGCTTCCCTGGGAGCCTTGTGCCGGGGTGCCCGGTCGGCGCCCCATCAGGGACAAGACGCCACACTGAGCACCAGGGGTCCCTCAGCCGGTGCCCGCCGTGCGTGGCTCGCTATCCCCCACACAGCCCCGGCCTCTCTCCTCCCAGGTGCAGGGGCGTCCCTACTGCCACCGCAGCTGGCCCCTCTGGGGACCCCGGGGCACTGCTCCCTGCCTCCCCTCCCCCGCTCAGCAAGGGTCTGAGGCCAAGTGCACCCTCTGGCAGAGGTCAGCAGAGGGCAGTCCTCACGTTACTGGCGGCAAGCCCTGGGCGGGTGAGCCCCCAACCCTCCTGCCCTGGACGCCACCAGGGGGCAGCACAGGCTGTGGCTCCGGCAGCCACCTGTCTCCTCTGCCGCCTCTGGGCTCTGGTGTCTGGTCCTCGAAGGGTTAACCAAGCCCACCTTGACCCCTGGGTCCACTTGGGTCCAGCTCCTCTGTCCTTAAGGCGGGGGTGGGGCGTGGGCAGTGAGGTCAGGAGCAGGCGGGGCTGAGGAGGGCGCTGGGGAGAGGCTGGGGTGGGGGGTCCCTTCCTCCCCGCTCTGGGCACGTCTGTTCTGCGCTCCCTGCCTCGCAGGCCCTTCCCAAAGCACCCAGTCCCCACTGGGCCACGCTGGCTGGACTCCCTTGGAGGGGGTTTTCAGGCCCCAGGCGTGGGGAGGGAACTTGGGCGTCTGGTCTCGTCCTCCGTTCAGGCCCTAGGCCACATGGCCGTGTCCCACCCCCTCTCCCTGCCCCCAGGTTCCACGTCTCCCACTCGGCTCTCCTCTGATGGCCTGGGTCACCCAACCCAGCCAAGAGGCATTGGCCTGGGTGGGGGTCCCCGGGGGCTGGCGAGTGCCTAGATGCCGGCTGGTGGACCACAGACCTTGTCTTGGCATCCATCCTGCTTGGGGCACGGCGGGTGGAGGCTGTCCGGGGTCTGTGGGGGGTGAGAGCCACACGGGTGGGAGTGGGAGACCGGGAGCCCCCTGTCTGGGCCGAGAGCGGCCTTCTCCCCACGGTTGGCCACTCACACCCTGTTTGGGAGGGGTGGGGTCGCTTTCGCGTCAGGTGCGCGGGGGATTCCCTAAGACCCTGTCCCCAGGGAGGAGAGCCGTCGGGGGGTACCGCATCCGCAGACCCTGTGAGCAGCCTACCCCCCACCCCGGTTCCGCTCGGTCTCCGGGAGCCGCTGTGCGGTGCCCGCACCCCAGGGGGTGCCGGGGTGCCCCTACCCACAAGGGGACGGGGTGGGGCGGGGGTGTCCCGCCCGTTGGACCCGCCTCCCGGCCACGCTCGCCTGCCCTGAGGGACGGGGAGGTGGAGGGCCACGGCCGGGACCCCCCCCCCCCCGGGGCAGAGGCGCCGGCCCTCCCCGCGCGAGCGGCGCCACGGAGCCCGCCAGCCGCTGCGTCACAGACACGGTTTAATGGGAGGACGGGCGCGCCGCCCGCTCAGTACTCCCAGAGCGCGAGCCCGGCCGGCGTGTCCGCGTCCGCGCGCAGCAGCCCGGAGGCGCCTCCGCGCAGGTACTTGCCGCTCCCCGCGCGGATGGCCAGGCGGCCGCGCTCGCGGAACTCGAAGAGGAAGTCCTCGGCGCGCTCGCCGTCGCTGCACACGCTGCCGTGGCTGCCGGTGTACCAGAACCCGCCGCCGCGGCCTGGGGGCGGGCCGGGGTCGGCGGGGGGCCTCCCCCCAGCCCCCCCCCCCACCCGCGCCCTGCGCTCCGCTGCCCCGCGCCCCACGCACTCCGGTCCGTACCTCGGATTTGGTAGGCGCCGTCGCTGAAGCTCAGATGGAAGATCTCGTAGACGGAGCGGTTGGTGTCCAGCTGGTTGGAGCCACGCCGGTGGCAGATGAAGCCGTCCAGGCCCCGCAGCACGAGGATGGGCCGATTGATGAGCTTGAGGATGAACTGCTCGTCCTCACCTGGCGGGGAGTAGGGGCTGAGGGGCCACTGCCTGCCCACGGCCTTCCTGGGCTGGGTAGGATGGGTGGGGCCTGGGGGCAGAGGGGGTCCATATCTGCCCTTGCCATGACCTCATGTGACCTTGGCCAGAGGCCTGCTGCCACCAAGCCCCAGGTTCCCCAAATATACAGTGGAGACAAGTTCTGGGCTGTGACTGCTCCTTGATGTCCACAGTGATCATCTTGACCAGCAAGTGTGACTCCTGCCAAGGGCCACCTGGGCAGTTGCACAGGGAGGAGGGGCCAGTTCTTAGGTGACAGGGGTCTGTGGGCAGAGGGCCCAGCCCCAGTTCCCTGGGACTGAGGAGTGCTCACCCACAAAGTCGCTGGTGGCCGCCAGCTGTCCGTTCTTCTTCATGCACACATAGCGCCCATTACTGGCCTTGAGGGCCACCCGCCGGCCACGCCACTCCACCTCAAACATGGTGTTGGCAGAGCTGGGAAGGTCAGGGTAAAGTCCCCTCAGAGCAGCAGGACGTGGGGGAGCTCAGGGTCAGACTTTCTCATCCTCCTCAGGCCCAGCACCAAGCCCCGGGGGGAGAAGTGGGCACTTGCCTTCCACTGACACACCCACCACCATTAAGAGCCTCCCCT
>NW_027397130.1:1396655-1464966 GCF_003265705.2 Callorhinus ursinus
GGGGATGGTGCACTCACACCTGTGTGGCTGTGGCATGGATGCCCCCATGGGTGACGAGGGTCCAGTAGCCCCCGGTGCTGGAATAGAAGGTGCACTTCTTTGTCTCCTGGTCAATTTGCATCAGGAAGGTCTCATGATGCAGTTCTTCGTCTTGGTTGGCTGAGACGTTGACCCCTGGAGGGAGAATATGGGAAGCCCCTCGCGCCTCTCCCGGGTGGGGGGTGGGGAGCAGAGAGATGGGGAAAAGCATGCTCTTGGGAAAACCCTGAAGGCAGAGGGGGTCTCATCTAGAACCCTTTGGAGTTAAGATTTGGAAGGCACTTCTTGGAGGGTAGGAGGCAGTGCCCATGGCCGTGTGGGCACACCACAGACCCCTACATCCGGTTCCCTAAAGGTCCTTGGCCTAGCTCTTACCACAGCCCCAGGAGCCAGACCTTCTGTGCCAGCAAATTCCTTGCCTCTGCTAATCATCAGGTAATCTGCTTGCTGCTGCCCTCTCGACCCAGGACTTACACCAGCCTCTATAACTCCTAAGCCACTGGGTGGGCACAGTAGGGTCCCTCTTCTTCCCCAAGCCATGGCCCAGGGCACAGCTGGGGCCTGGGGTCCACTCCTGGGCACAGAGTAGAGGCCGATCCACTGTCCCCTCTCCAGCCCCCTTTTCACTTGTGTGGTCTCCTGGGAGTCCTGAGGGAGGGCAAGGCTGTCCAGGGCTCTGCCTGGAGTTCCTGGAAGGGAACCGGGGGCATCCATGCCCAGGGTGGGGAGCAGACGGCAGGCACTGGCATCTCTCTAGTATTTTCCCATAAACCACGCTCCTGATTCCGGTGATGTGGCAGATCACAGAGCTCGCCGAAGAGGCCGGGCTCCAGCACGTCCAGCTGGTGGAGCGGGAGGAAATGGGGGCCTGAGGGTCGGGGCCAGATCCTGTCCAGCCCCGTCCCCAGGAAGGTAGGGCGGGCACCAGGAGGGCCTATGCTGGAGAGGGTGAGACCTGCCGTCCTTCACCAGCTCCCAAGGCTGCCCCCTCCAAAGCCGCCCAGATAGGGATCTGTCTCCCTTCTTGCACGAATGCCTGCCATCCTGGCCGTCCCATCGGCGGCACTGAACTAGGTGAGCACCCGATGCTTCGGGCATGTGATCAGCAGTTAACTCAGACAACAAAGACAGTCTGCCCGATGCCCGTGGGTGCCGGGGCCTTGACTGGGATGGCTTGTGGAGAAGGTGACACTGAAACAGACCAAGGAGGTGGGAGACCCGTCCCCGCGGGTGCTGAGGGCAGAAGGAGGAGAGGGCTCCTGAGTCAGGCTGCACACCTGCACCGCGGCCCCGCGGAGGCCGACCGCACTGGCATCCCCAGCATCGCCCCTCACACCCCCTCCAGACAGACTGTGGCCAAGGGGTTTCCAACTCACACAGCTGTCTGCTGGAATAGCAGAGCTGTCTTGTGACCACGAGGCCACCAGCCCGAGGTCAGAGCTGTGCCCCGTGAGCAGCTCCACAAGGAGGAGTGAAGGGTTTGAGGATGCCCGAGCCGGCGATGGTGTCCTCCCTGGGACCCCACCACCCCGTGCCTCCAGACTTCCGTTTATATGAGGTGACGTCCTCATGGCTTGAGCCCCTGGGGACCGTTCTGTGAGCTCCACTGTGCCATCGAGGGCCAGCCAGGGTGCTCCCAGACACCCCATGCAGAAGAAGACAGGTTTGGGGGCTGCCTGGCCAGCAAAATTATTGGGATCAAGGCACCGGCACTCGGCAGAACCCGCAGCTCCAGCTGCCTCCTCTCCCGGACTGACAGGCCACGTCCTGCTTCCTCAACCACTCACTGGCCAGTCAACACTGAACATCTGGGGGGCAGGCCCCATGCCCCAGGGCTATTGCAAAGGAAGCGAGCAGGCGAACATGGGGTCCCTCTGGCCTCTACAGGGGAAGGCAGATCCCGTCCTTAGTAGGGGATGCCCCCGTGACAGAGACAGTCAGATGCAGGGGGTCCAGGGAAGCAAGAAGAGTCCATACGGCGCCGTCCCTCACCATCCCACCAGTAGAAGAGAAGGGGGGCAGCCCAGCATGGGCAGGACCTGCCCTCCTGCCCCTCACGGCCGCGGGCCTGGGCACCGCCGTCCTGCGTTGCGCGGCTGTCCAGCGCACCGTGGGCCCAGGGGTCCTGAGAAGGAACCCCGCCTCCTGACTCTGAAGCCAGCAGCCCTCCGCCGGGACCGCCACGCGTGGCCCAAGGCCCACCCACCTGCACCGTGTGCTGCCACCCACTGGCCACCACCCACGAGGGCACGATGATGCCACGACCCCAGGCGGGCCCCCGCACCGCGGTCGGCGTGGCCGGCCTGCCGCGCCCACGTTACCTTGCCGCACGGACACGTAGCGGTGGTTGGCGGCCACCAGCACCACCTGTGGGTGACTCTCCTCCAGGTCGAAGAGCTCATCCTTGCCCGGCCGCGTGCTGCGGCCTGCCCTGAGCGTGCCGGCAGGCCCCCCGGGCGCCAGGTAGCGGCCGTCACGGTCCTTGAAGGCCAGCCTGCCCGCCTTGACCCCGAGCGTGTAGCGGGCGTGGGGCTCGGGCCCCCCCACGAGGCGGCCGTCGCTGCGCAGGTAGCGGCCGTCACAGGCCTGGAGGCAGTACTGCCGGTTCTGGAAGATGAGGGTGACGAGCGCGCCCACGCCCCAGGGCGTGTCGCTGTCGGCCGTCATCTCGTCCTCCTGCGGGCACAGGTGCACGTAGCGCCGGCGGCTCACGCTCAGCAGGTGCGCCTGCGGGTGGATGGCCAGGTGGACGGTCCACAGCTCGGCCGGGGAGATGGCCGTGGCGAAGCAGGACAGCCGGTCCTCGGTGCCGCCGAAGAAGCGGCCGTGCGGCTCCGACTGCAGCGCCCAGCGCCCGTCGGGCTGTGGCAGCACCAGGAAGCGGCAGTCACGGCCCGGCCGCTCCGCCTCGCAGGCCACGCGCCCGTCCTCCTGGGCGGACAGGTAGCGGCCCAGGTGGTTGCTGCGGAGCAGCACAGCGGCGCCCTGCCCCGGGTCAGGCTCCAGCACCCACGTCTGCTTCCTCTTGAGGCTGGGTGCCGAGGCGTTGACCTTGAAGCCGAAGCTCTCGGCCGTCAGGTAGCGGTCAGCATCGTTGACGAGGCCAAACTGGATCTTCAGCACCTGGTGCAGGCCGTTGGTGGGCATCCTCAGAGCCGGCCCAGCGCCCCACGAGGGGCCTGGGAGGCTCTCTCCGCGTGCTCACGGCCCCCGAGGTCCCCCAGAGGCCCAGCCGGCGTCATGGACCCGCTGCCCTCTGACCAGCGGCTGCAGGCCCGCGGGCGGCGGAGGGCGGGCGGAGGGCGGATCAGAGCTGTGCCGGCTTAGGGACAGCGGCTGCCTTGTGTTACCCCAGCTTGGATTTCAGCCACTCGTGGACTGCCCCAGCAGCCGGAGCCCCAGGGCCTGCAGGGGTGGAGAGCTCCGCCCGCCGAGGGCTGACCACCTCCCCGTCCTCACTGGCGGCTGCCCAGGCCTACAGCCCGAGCCCCGGGCCCCGCCTCCTGGCCCCTGCGCCTCTTGGGCTGCCTCCTGGTTGTCCCCCGCGTCAGGGCCCCCAGACCCACTGCACAGACTCAGCAGCCCAGCCCAGCTCCTTCCCGATGTAGAGAAAGCTGCCTGGTGGAAAACTCAGCGAGGCCGCAACCCGATCACAGCCCTCCACCCTCAGCAGCCGCCAGATCCTCGGCCAGATCCAGTTACTGCTTCTCTGATTCCCGGGGCCAGGAGCCCGGCAAGGCCCCCCAACTCAGGCAGCCTGGAGCTGGAGTCCCATACCGTCCCCCTCGGCCACTCCTCGGCTGCAGCCTGCAGCCCTGGGCCCAACACCTCCCCCAGGGTGGCCTGGGCTAGGAACGTGACAGCCAGGGGTCATGGTGCCAGGGAGCGTCCAGGTGTGCCCAGGCGCCCCCATCCTGGCACCCGTGGCACCCCGGCCCGAGCCAGGGTCGCACTCACATCAGGCCAGGAGGCCTGGCTCTGTGGGGCCAGGAGAGGGCCCCTGGACCACCCGAAGGCCCACGCAGCGGGAAGGTGACACAAGAGCGTGAGCAGGTATCATTCTGAAGGCGGCAGGCTGTCGGACCCGGGGTCAGAGGACCAGGCCTTGGGCTGACCCCTGTGCCGTAAGCACCTCAAGGAGCCCACGAGGCTGCTTCCCCTTCCCTGGGTGAGCTAGAGTGAAGCCAACCTTGCTGCGTGGGCCTGAGACCCCTATTCTGTTGGGGTTCATGTTGCTGGGGCGACTGGCCGGACTTGCAGCATCTTTACAGGGTCTGGTCCTGGAGGGTTTGTGGGGCAGAGCCCTCTCAGCAGAGAGATGTGGCTAGCAGGCTAGGAGAGGCCGGAAGCTGGCCACCCCTGACCCCAGCACCTCCCAGGCCCAGCCACTGGGACCACCTGGCTAGACTCCCTCCCCGCTGAGCCCAGGGGGGCCGTCTTCGGGGACCCGCAAGGGGCCTGCTCAGCCGCACCCTGCCCGTCTATCTCCTGCACCTGCCTCAGGGGCTGGGAGCCAAGTAGTGAAACCAGAGCTGCCCGGCCTGGGCCTGGGCCAGCCTCGGTGCCCTCTTCCTCACTGCAGCGTGTGACCCTCAGGCTTCCCTCGGGGAATGGGCTCGGGGCCATGGGCATTTCCAGCCACAGCCTCATGGGCCCTTGATGCCGCAGGCAGCTCCGCTCCACCCCTCAGGGGTCCTTCCTCCCTTCTCTGAGCCCTGGGCAGCAGCCCTGCCAGGCACAGGGAGACACTGAGGGCCAGAGTGGGATTCTGGGAGACACACCTGGGCACCGATCCCCCTAATAGCACCGTGCACGCTGCGGGGTGGTCATTGGGGCTGGTCTAGCGCTCCCTGACAGCTAGCACTGTCCGTCTCTGCAGCCCCCACACGTTGATGGGGCACCACCTGTGTGCCCGGCTGGGCTGCGTGCCAGGCGCCCACTGGCAGGGAGATGCCGTCTGGGGTAGCATCCCCTCCCCACGGAGAATGCCCTTATAAGATCCTCCAAGTCCCAGGGGCCCAGGCCTAGCCTCGATGCCAGGCACACGTCCCTGGTTTGGGGGTACGAGCCACGATGCTGATACCTGTCTCTCGCTGGATCTCACTCTGCCACCTCCCAGGGTGGCAGGAACACCCGCGGAGCAGGTGGCTCAGTGGCGCTGCTCTGTTCCTCTGTGCACGGGGGGCCTGAGGCAGCTGGGCCCACTGTGCCCCCAACTCCCACCCAGGCTCCGGAGGAGCCCGGGATGCCCGATTGGCATGAAGGTCTCAGTAGCACGGACTGGCACTGCCAGGGTGTTCATGGGCATCCTGTGCCCAGTGGGAGGAAGCCCAGCTGCCAGGCGCTAAGTGGGCCTGGCTCCAGGCAGCCTCTCGCTGGCAGAGCCAGAAGTGGCTGTGGTCTCTCGGTTCGGGGCGGGCATGGTGTGGGGCTGCCTGGCACTGACTCACAGTGTGAGCTAAGGGGGGACCTCTCAGGCCCCAAGGGGACCCTGAGAGGTGGGCCTCCCAGCCCAGGCTTCCTTGGAGGGAGGGAGGGAGGTTGCATGGATTGCCCCCCACACCTCCCAGGACCCAAGCCCTGAGCCCAGATGCCTGCTAGGGGTCACGTCTGGATCCCCTGTAAGGCTCTGGTGCACAGTAGGTACGGGGAACATCTGGTGTGATGCACTGAGCCTCTGCAGGGAGGTGAGGCAGTGTGCATGCTGGTGCGGGCCTGCGTGTAAAGGTGCACACGGGCGGGGCAGGACAGAGGGAGCCATGGTCAGTGGCTGGACCAGCCCTGGTCCTGGAAAAGCTTCCCTGGATCCCAACCCTAACCTGCTCATGGCCACCCAGCATGACGATCAGGTTGTGTACAGCACAAGGGAATCCGTGTCAGGGGCTACTTGTGAGAGCCTGTGGTGGGGTGTGTCCTCGGCTGTGTCCTCAGGGACACACGTGTCCCCGGCCAGAGGGGTCCACACAGCCACCCACGAGGGGCACACAAGGCCGATGGCCTGTCCAGGATGCCCTCAGGGGCATCCAAAGTCACTTGACCCACTCACCTCTGCACCTGCCCTCCTGGGGGACGGGGTGTGTACCCCGTGTGTGCGCATTGCCCTGGGCCATCGTCTGCCACCACTGGACAAGGCCTGAGGACTGGTGTCAGGCTGCCTGATGCGCCCACTTCAACATACATAACTTTCCCTCCTGGGCACAGAGAGGCCATCCAGGCAAGCAGCACCCCTGGACCCCCACTTCGGGGAGTGGTCAGCCACCCATGGACCCAGCTGGCTGGAGCTGGGCCTAGAAGGCAGGGGTCACTCCAGCTCTCGGAAGCTCCCAGCAGCCAAGGGTGGGGCAGATCCTTGGCCTCCTGCCTGTTTTAGGGAGGTCCAGCCGAGGCCAGGAGCAGAGAGGGCCCTGAAGCCCCCAGCCCCCCGGCATCTACACAGGAGCTCTCAGGAAACTGTTCCTCCCCTGGGATGCTGGGGGATGGGCAGGCCTGGCCACTTGCAGGCCCCCCCCCCGCCCCCAGCCAGGCCCCCGGAGGGCAACCAGGGAAAGGACCCCCAGTTCCGCATATCTAGACTGCTGGCCTTGGATGCTGCGCCCTGCCTGGGCTCCGGCCCAGCATGCTGCGTGCTGCCATGGCGACTGGCGCGTGTACCAAGCTGGATGCCCGAGCAACACTGCTGCTGATGGCGTGAGCTGGCACGGGCCCCACGTGCGTGCCGGCTGGGGGAAGGGGTGGCTCCCCACTCGGGCTGGCCTGGCAATAGCCCAGGATGGAGAGACCCCCCCCCAGGGCCACACCTGTCCCAGACCCAGGTCCTGGCCCCCTGCTTGAGCAATGCCCGCTGTGCCCCTCCTTCCCCACAGGCCAGCGAGTCTCTGGGAATTACTCCACACAGAGGAAACCCCCAAGACCCCGCCCTGCTTTCCTGCCCCCTCGGCGCCAGGTACTGTGCCCTCCCATGGCCAGGCCACTCTGGCAGGCCCCCTTCTGGGCCTCTGCCCCTAGGGCGAGGCCAGGGCTTTCCTGCTGGCCCAGGCACTGCTGGCCCGGCCCCAAGGCCCTGATTCCCCTGCTCCCAGGCCCAGCGTCGGTTCCCGGGGCCCAGCTTGGCCAGCGCCGTGGGCCCAGCCTCCTGCATTGTTCCTGAAAACAGGCCCGGGGCTTGGCTGCCTCATGATTTTTTCATGGCGGAGCTCGGCCGCTCTGAAGTTCCACTTACATGGGCAGGCGGGGCCTGGGTTGGTTTACTGGAGGCTTGCAGGCGGTTTAGGGTGACAGGCTTCCTTCTGCAGGGCAGGAGCGAGAGGGCAGTGTTGGAATGAAGAGTGTGGGGAGGGGGCTCCGCATCTCACACAGCCCGCTCCACATGAAAATGCACCCACCCCCTCTCCCCTTCCCCACCATCTGGACCCCCCAAGACCCCTCCCTTCCCTCACCGTCCCCAGCCCCACTCCCATCCCCCATTCCCATCCCCCACCCCTCCTGAAGGCAGGGCAGCTCATGAAATACTGGTTTTGGCGGACTCCTCTCCTGCCTGGCCCGCCCCCTCGCCCTTGAAGGGAAGCTGGGGGGGGCTGGGGGGGCTGGGGGGGCAGCTCCCGCCCCGCCGTGCTGTCTGGGTAGAAAGCTGCTATAGTCTCCTGGCTCTTGTCTCTTGTAAAATCATAAAGTCCTGGGGAGGGGGTGGTTATTTCTGGAGGGGAGGGGAGGGGGGGACCAAGGCCTCTGAGCCCTGCCAGGAGTCCCAGGGCCCCAGCGAGGCTGAAAGTCCCTGAAGGGGCCCTGAAGGCAGGACGGGGCGTCTCAGCCCAGATGCCCTGCAACCAATGTGGTCATCCAACACCCAAACCCCAGGACCTTTGCATATTGCTAGAACAAGAGGGGAGCATTCACAAGAATGTCTCAGAGTAAGTCCCTGGCAGCACGGGGCTCAGAAGCAGGACCAGATCAACTCCAAGAAACTAGATGGCTATTTTACTGTCCACCTGGGCTTCAAGACACACCCGGCGCGGGCAGTTGGGAGCCCCCATCTCTGCAGGTGACTGGGGCCGCCTCTGCGCACCCCAGCCTTCCCGTGCAACCGTGCACACACGTGCACCGCAGCTGTGCGCAGGGGCGCAGCCCGTCATGACGGAACCAGACCCCTCCCACCAACCATCACAGGCACATACTAAGTACCTACTGTGTGCCTGCAACCTCGCTAGAGATCCAAAAGGAACTTCTGGGACAAAACAGGAATGGAGCGTTTCCTTGTCCTACAGCGGGAAAGGCTGTGCAAGTGCTCACCTTCCTCTGTTGGACGGCCCCCGGGGGAGGGGGTTGGGGGGGGACAGCGCCAAGCACCAGCCCGAAGCCTCGGTGCTGGTCTGCTTCCCGGGAAAACCCGCACACGCCTAGGTGCTGCTCCGAGTGGTGGGCGAGTGAGAGAGAAGCCTAGCGGATGTAGCAGGGGACGGTCCGTGACGCCTGGATGACACAGGTGGCCCCGGACTAAGTGGGGGCAACTGCTGTTGGAGATACAGAGGAGAAAGGCAGCGGCCTGTCCACGGCTGCACGTGGGCCGCCGCGCTGTCGTTCCGTAGGACGATGCCCTGTTCTCAGGAAACACGCGCTGAGATATGAAGCCTAGAGGGCGGAATGTCTGAGACCAACTCCCAAAAGGTTCAGACGTGAAAAGACAGATAAAAAGAACAATAAGGCAAGTGTGGTAAATGTTAGAAAGTTAGTAAGTTTGAAATTATCCCAAAACAAAAGGGTTAAAAACTATAATAACTGGGATAAAAAAAATCCCATTGCAGGGTCAGAAGAAGTCAAAGAAATATCCCAGAAAGCTGGGGGAGAAACAGGTCAAAGAAACAGTAACAGTATTAAAGGCCTCGTGGAAGAGATAGGACACCCCATTATCAGAAATCCCAAAGGAAAAACAAAACAAAACAAAACAGGAAAGAAACTGAAAGAAAGAATGCAAGAAATTTCCCAAGAGCTGAAGGCCGCTGTGTGCCCAGGGGCTGGAAGTGGCCAGGACAAGAAGGGACTTCACCAAAAGCACAGCCAGAAATGTCACGGCAGCAGAAAGAAAGGCCTAAAACCTCACAGAGAAACACGAAACAACCCTGGGTACTGGGCCAGAACTCCAATGATACCCATTTCCCCAAAATAGTCTAAGAAGAGACAGGGGGTCAGGCCTTCAAAATCCAAGGGCACACTTCCAGCATGGAATTCCCTCCCTCCCCAAACTACCCTCCCCAGGTAGGGTAATTCAGGTGTGCAGGTGCGCAAACCCGGAACCATACTTACAGGGCCCTGCCTCCCCTCCCCAGCTGGGTGGCCCACCAAACTCAATCCAGCCCCGTGTCAAGTGGGGCCTGGCAGGAGGCGGCCGGGGAAGGCGCTCAGCACAGCACAGTGGCAGATTCACTCCGGATGCTTATGGGGAGGGGCTGCTCCTGGGGGGGGGGGGTCCAAGCAACGATTCACTCCCACAGTCCCACGTGGACGCACCTGCTGGGGCCAACCCACCTGTCAGCCAGGGAGGCGGATTGGCCTCCGGCTGCGCAAGAGCATCATCTGTCCCTCCCCCAGAAGGACCTGAGCCCGGTCTGGCTGCCTCGGCCCTCCACCACTCCACCTTCAGGTCCACCTCTGTTCCCCCAGGGGCATTCTGTGGCTCCTACCCCACCCCAGGACATTCTGTGGCTCCCCACTGCCCTGGTGTGGCACTCCAGTGCTCACTCCCAACTTCCTGGGGTGGCTGTGCAGCTCACAGCCCTGGGACTGCCCCTGGAGAAGTGGAATCGGCTCACTGCCCCCCCCCCGCCCTCCCATCCTTGTCCCTCCCCACCCCATAGCCAGCGGGGTGAGTAAGGAGCTGGCTTTAGAGTCCGTGGCTGCAATCCTGGCTCCGCCTTTCCTGCTGTGTGACCTGGAACCTGCCTCAGCCTGGGAGCCCCCTCTCCTTCTCTCTGAATTGGTTATCAATGCCATCTGCCTGGGGGGGGGGGGCTAGCTGTGGAAATAACTGAGCCTGCCCAGGAAGCAGACTGCGTATGGCAGCTGGGACGCCCACATCTCCATCCCCTGGGCCCCAGCCCTGTGTATTCAACGGACGCACGTCAGGTCCAGGTCCCCCGGGCTTTAGGGTGGACTGAAGGTGCCTGGGCGTCAGGGTGCGCTGGCCCCGTCTGGCTGAGTCCAGGCCCTGGCCCTCCCCTCTTCCGTGGCCCGGGTGCCGACTGACCCCAATCGCACCCTCTGTCCCTGCGTCAGCACTGGCTGAGGTCAGCGGCCACTCCCATCACTCTCTGGCGGCAGTGACTCAGGGGCTGGCCGGCAGTGCCGGGCGCCTCCCCAACCCCGTCAGTGGCTGTGGGGGGGGTCCCTCCGGCACACACAGGTGCAGCCCCGACTCCTCGCCCAGCCCCGGGCGCCCGGCCCCGCTAGCGGGTCCCACCTGGCGGCCCACCTGGGCATAGCACCGGGCCCGCCTCGGAGCCGGGCGCCATCTCCCGGCCCAGGCCGTCAAGCTCGCTGCCCCTGGGGCGTGTCCCGGTGCCCAGCCGGTGCCCCACCCGGGGAGGTGCGTGCCGAGTCCCTAGGGGCCAGGGTGCCGCGCCTGCCGCACCCCACCGAGGCGGAGGAGATGGGGGTGCGATGTGGGGGAAGGGGCCCCGGTGCCGGGTCCGAAAGCAGCTAACAGAGGGAGCGCAGAAGGGCTGCGGGTGGCAGGGCCGCCATGTGGCCGGCCCTGCTCGCACCCCCGGAGACCGGGCAGATCCGGACAGGTCAGGGCGCCCCAGGTCTCCGGCCTCAGTTTGCGCCGCCTCTGGGGTAGCCTCTTCCGCGCTCGGCCGCCCACGGGTTTTCCGTCCGGGGTCACTAGCGCTGACCTCAAAGGGCGCGGGCAAAGCTAGAGCCCGGACCCAGCTCCTGCTGGGCGGGGGAAGGGGGGCGCGAGGACTTGTGGCCCGGGCACCGCCCCCTGACCAAACTGGGACACGTGGCCCCGGGCGCGGCCTGTGAGCGAGCGCCCCGAGGCCCACCCACCGGGGCTCCTCCGCGCCCCTCAGCGGCGGACCCTCGCTCCCGGGCCCGCGCCCAGCCAACGGCGGGGTGGGCGGGGCCGAGCGTAGCCACGCCCGTCCCTCGCCGGACCCGCCCCCGGAGCGCCGCGAGCCTTTCCCGGGAAGCCGGGCAGAGGTAGGAGGGCTCTGCGAAAGACCCGGTGACCCGACCGGGGCCCCGGCTCGACCCCAGCCCGGCCCTGCCTCCTCCCACTCTGCCAGGCCTCGGGACAGTGGCGGGGAGGACGGAGCGCCCAGAGCCCCGTCCTCCGCCCGTCTTCCCGCCCTGATCCGCCTCCTAGTCCTTGGAGTGGCGCCAGGCGTCCTGGGGGTGGGGACACCGGCCGCGCGGGGCCCTGACCTAGTCTAAGTGAGGAGAGCTCGGCCGGCCGGGCGCGCTCCCCAAAATCCGGGGCCCGAGCGGGAGGTACGGGGTCAGCCTGAACCTTCTCTGTGCCCCACCACCTCAGCACTGCCCCCTGCAGCCCCGAGAGCCAACCAGCGCCGGGGGAGGGAGGTGCGGGTACAGGGTCCCAGGGGGGCAGTCAGACCTTGGGGCTCCCTTCCTTCTCAGCCCAAGACACATGTCCCCCTTTTTGCTCACTGGAGTCAGTGTACGGGGACCGCAGGGCCAGCCCCTCAAGGAAGGTCCCTCCAGGGCTGGGAGCCCCTCCCTCTTCATTCCTTCTGCCTCCCTCCCTTCATGCTCTCTGCTGCCCTGTAGGTGCCGGGCTCTATTCCAGTCACAGGGGACACCAGCTTCACCATTGTGCCCTGGGAACCTACACTCTGGGGCAGAGGGTGGGGACAAACAGTGAAGAACCACTACTCTGGGAGGAGGTGGGGAGACTGGACCTGAGGCCAGTGCAGGCCCTGGAGGCCTGCAGGGAAGAGGCAGCCCAACTGGAAGAATTTTTCTGGCAGAGGAACAGCCAGGCACTAGCTTGGGGTTGGGAGGGCAGTGAGCAAGGGATACAGTAGGTGAAGAGTGGGGTCAGGCAGAGCCCACCACCAGAGCTTCCGGCAGCAGGAGCAGGGGGACCTGATTGGCAACATTACTTGTGGGGAAGTAGGAGGCAGGCAGCTGGGCTGGACAGACAGCAGGGCAGGTATGCTGTTGCCAGGCCGGCTGGCACCCCTGTTTCTGGCTTTAGCCACGTGCAGAGGTGGGACCATGTTGTGAAGAAGCCGGAGGCCTGGACTCCTGGGTTTAACCCCTGGTTTGCCGTTGCAGATTGTGGCTGCAGCTCACTTAGGGTAAGAACTCTGTCCGGACGAGAGTGGTGACCTCTGGGGGAGGCAGCTGTGGGGGGGGCCCATGCTGCATCCGAGACATAATCATTCTTGGCAGTGTGTGCAGCAAAGGTGAGGAGCAGACAGACTGAGCACTACTGGATGGACCCCCGTGTCGGGGCCTGCACCCCCACCCCGTGGTATAGGGAGCGTGTCTGCTGAGGCCCAGGGAAGCGAGGCCTAGAAATGTGTCCTCAGAAGCAGAGCAAGGAGCCAACTGCTCCATCAAAGGCCACCACTCCCAGGAATCTTGGGCCTGACACACAGAGGGGCTGAGTGTCTCTTAACCAAAAATTGAACACACTGGGATGTCAAAGCCAGAGGCCGGGAAAGCAGCAGTGAGGGCCTGGGGGGGTGGGGAGATTCACAAGGCTGCCCCATGGCCTCCGGTCCCTAGACCTGTCATCCAGTGCAGGAGGACCACCAGCCTCGGAGCCTCTGATAGGCCGCGCTACCTTCATGTCACTAGACCACTTCTTTAGGGAAACTGATGCATGGGGAGGGCACAGCTGGCGTAGGGCTGAGCCTGGCCCGGAGCCCAGGTCCTGACTCTTAGCCCGTTGCTCTTCTAGGGGCCTCCTTGGCTCCTGCTACACCAGGGTGGGGAGAGAAACTCCCCTGGGGCCTTTGAAAAGCCTGGAACCCTCCTCCGCCGGAACAGGGGTCGTGCAGGACTCCTGGCCTGGGTGTCTCTGCACACCTGACTCCCCACACCGCGAGCCTGTTTCCCCACCTGTAACATGGCATAGTTTCGTGGTACCTGCCCAGGTGGCAAGAAGAGGGCAGTGCATGGAGGCCTGGCCCAGGGCTCCCTGGAGCAGGACAGAGGGGTGGTGACGAGCCCACGGCACCTGGCACAGCGTGCATGGGACCAAGTCACCAGCCAGCCGCCAGGAGGCTTCACTTCCAGCTGTGCTGCAGTGTGCACAGCGCTGGCGGGCGAACGAGCCCCAGCTGGGCACTAGTCCAGACACAGAAGTATGTGGCTCTGACCTTGCCCTTGGACTTGAAACTCAGAGGCAAGCAGGCCAAGCCAGCAGGAACCTGGCCTTGCATACCAGGGCAGCCCTCAGGACCACTGTTCGAAACAGACTGCATGGCTGAAGCCTGCTCCCCTCCCCTCCCCTCCCGCGGGAGCCTGCCCAGGGCCCTGCAGGTGGCTTTAGACGACAGAAGCATCTTCAAGGATTTGATCTGTCCACGGGCCAGGAGAATAAGACAGTGACCTAAGGATAGAGAAACCGGTCTTCCTTGGGTTTTCTGAAATGAAGTTTTTATTATGAGACAATTTTAAATTTACAGAAAAGTAGCAAAGACCGTCCGAGCTTTGCTGTAGGCTCCCCACTCAGTTTCCCTATTGTAACAACTTGGGCCTGCGTGGTTGATCTGTCATCGAGGCTAACTTTGGCACTTGGTATTAAACTCCACACTTTCCTCGGACCTCACCGGTTCCTCTGTTCCAGGATCCAACTCAGGTTCCCACATTGCATTTGGATGGAGAAGGAAAGGCATTCCAGGCAGGTGGAATGGCAGCGGCACAGGCTAGGAGCAGTGGCCCATTACCTACCCTGTCTGCCTGACAAGTAATGACTAGTTGGGAGGTGGCTAGAGGTGGGAGGCAAGCAGGGGGGAGGGAGGGGGGGTTGGGGCAGGGCGGGGGGGTGGGGTGCTGGTGGGCTGCAGGCCATGCTCCCAGGTGCAGAGGTCCTAGGCGCAGGGAGATGACAGGCTGGTGTGGGTTGCCAGGCAGTGCCCAGGACTGGAGCGCTAACTCTCAGCTCCACCAGTTACCTGCAAGGTGATACCACTTCCCTGCCCCGCTATTTTCTCAGCCATTACATGTATGGGAGATAAAATGAGACGCAGCAAAGTCACAGTAAATCCCCTAAAGCCAGCAATGAGCTAGGAAAAAAAAAAATCACATCATTTCTCTGAGCCCCAAGCTTGTCCTCAAGATGGAAAGGACGCACCCGCTTTTGGGCAGGAGGGCAAGTGCAGACTCTCTCCCTCCTGCCCAGAGCTTCCCTGCTCGCCGGAGCCAGGGGCTGCTGCGTCCTCGCGGTCCCCTCCCCAGGGACGCCAGGCCCTCTCCCGCTCCGGGCGGGGTGGGGACGGCCCTGAGCTTCCAAGAGCACAGCCCCGAGGTGACCTTGGCCGAGGCCTCGTACTGCCCCGTTGCAAAACAGAAAAATCACAGTGCAGAAGGCGGTGCTCCCCCATCCCCCTGCGCCGGGCCAGCGGGCCCAGTTCTACCAGGCGCCGGGCCCCACCGCGTCCACGTATCCCTGGCTTCCGGTGGTGCTTCCCAGAAGGTTACTCCCCTCCTCCCCAGCCAGGCATCGAGCCCCGCATCCACCCCCCCCAACCTCCTGCGGCCACCGGACCCGGGGCGGAGGGGAGGCACACGGAGCCCCACCCCCACTGTCGCGGCCAGGCCTGCCGCGGAGCTGCGGGCTCGCGGGGAGCCGGGGGTGGGGGTGGGGGACGGCGGCTGCCCCCTCCGCTCCCGCCCCGCCCCGGCCGCCCGCCACCGCCCCTTTGTTCCGCTGGCCAATCGGCGGCCTCCTTGACTAAATAAGGCGAGGAGCGCGCCCAGCGCCCCCAGTCCGTTACTTCCACCCCCGCCCGGCCGGTGACTCAGGGCCGGCGGCGGGCGGGGACGGGGCTGCCCGGGCCGCGGCTTCCCGGGCGGCGGGCGGGGCTCCCGCGGCGCCGAAATCGCCAAATATGGCCGCACCGCGCCGCGCGTGCCACCGCCCTCCGCCGCACACCTGCGGCCGCACCTTGTCGTTCCCACCTCCCCGCCCCCCCCGCCGGTGACACACCGCGGAAGAGGAAGTAGCGCCCGCCCCTCCCCCGCAGCCCGGCGCCGCGGGTCGGGGGGGGGTAGGGCCGGGCTCCCGGGCCCCGCCCCACTCACCTCCGCGACCCTGGGGCTGAGCGCCCGGCTTCCCGCGGACTGCAAGGTGCGGAGGGAGGCAGGGGGGCGGGGACAGAGGTCTGTGGGTGTCTGCTCCCTCCCCATCTGTTCCCAGAAGTGACTACCCCTTCAAGCACGCCAGACAAAGGAGTGCTAGGGGGAGCTGGAGTTGGAGGAGAGACAGGTGCCCCCCAGCCAGAGTCAGAGGCCTGAGTGGAATCGTGGAGTGGGCGGACACAGGACGTGGAGACCTTAGCACTTCCCACCTTCCCTGTGTCCCGTGTGTGACATTTTGGGAGCCCCAAGTGGAAGTCATCCTTACATCACGGACACCCCCACCTGGGGGTTGTCCTCAGGCCGTGATTGTGCCCACGGGCGCGAGTGGCCGCGAGTATGGATGGGTTTTACGGAGGCCCAGCCCGGGGTTCTCCCATAGGTGGGGCACACACCTGACGAACAGCAGCCCTACCCCTGAAAAGCCTGGGGAGTCGGGGACCCAGCTAGTCCTGGGGGCACGGGTGGCCACAGACAAGGCCATGGTGTCTGGGGCACTGCAGTCCACAGGTGAGCTGGGCAGCTGCTTTACCTTCTGGGCCCATCGTCCTCATCCACAGACGGCCACCAGCTCACCTTGCAGGGCTCTAGGGGAGGCTGGCCCCGCCCCCCACGGTCAGACACCTGCCCGGGTCAAGCTGAGCGCCCCGGAGACCTTGTGTTGAGTCCCTGGCCTCACTCGGCCCGGCCCCACCGCCACCACTCTCGGCCTGGTGCTCTTCCCCACGCCTCCTCTGACGTTTCATTCTGAGCACTTCCAAAAGCTTACAAATCAGCCCAAAGAAATCATAGTCTTTGGTTCCTCTCTGGGCATAACCAAAACACTGGCGCCAGCAGGTGCGGCTAGGACCCTGCTCGCGAGGCCTGGTCTTCCAGCTCGGGCTCCTGGGGAGAAGGGGACGCCCTGGACCCGGGAGGACACACAGCCCCAGGGCAGCCGGGCGGGGCCGGCCTGTTGGCGACCCGGGGTCGGGCAGCAGCGGGACGGCCTGGTCCCCCTCCCGCCCTGGCTCTCTCCAGTATCGTAAGCAGAGGGTGCCCACCAACTCTAGGGGAGAGTCGACCGTCCGCACAGTCAAAACGTCCTTTTCCCGCCTCAGTTTCCTTATGATGTGCCCAGAAGCTTAAAACAAAACAAAGCATGGCCCCGAACCCCGAGTAGAGCCCGCTCCTGGGGACAATCGGGCCTGCGGTTTGAGAGGCAGGAAGCGCCGGCGGCGGCTGGAACGAAGCCTCTGTCTCCGCACCGCCAGGGACCCCAGGCAGGGCGCCCCCTCCTCCGGCGGAGGGACCTGCGCGGTGGTTGGCCACGATGGGGGGACAGGCGGCTCCCAGCCCTCACCGCGGAGACGAGGTCACGACTCCTCGGGGCCGCGGGGCCCAGGGCGCCGCAAGGGCGACCGGCGGGGAACCCCCGCCCGCCCCTCCCCCAGCCCAGCGTCGGCCCGCGCAGCCCACGCTCTGAGGAGCCTCGGGGTGCAGCTCGCAGGGGGCGCGCGGGGGCAAGGCCCCCCACCCGTGGGGCCGGGCGGCGGGGACACACCCCGGCTTGGGGCGCGGCCGAGCCCTGGGCCAGGCAGTTTCGGGGTGCAGCCGGGCCCTCCCCCACAGCATAGCAGTCCCGGGGCGGGGCTGGCCAGTCGGACCCGCAGTCCGGCCCGCGACCCCCGGGGAACACCCGCCCGCCCTGCCCGCGCGCGGGGTCCGCAGCGGGGTCTCGCGCGCGGGGTCCGGAGCGCGCGGGGGCGGCGCGGGCGGGGCCGTTGGGGGCGGTGCGGGCGGGGGGCGGGGCCGGGCACGGGGCCCCACGTGTCCCGGCCGGGCGAGCCAATGGGCGCCCGGCGTTCGGAAAGATCGCCATATATGGACATGTTCTGGGGCCGCGCGCGCCGCCGGCCCGCGCGCGCGCCCCGCTTCGCTTAAATAGCGGCGGGGGAGGCCGCGCTCGGTCTCACTCGCCGCACCCGGCCCGCGCTCCGCGTCCTCCCGCAGCTCGTCCTTCGCGTCCACTGCCGCCGCCTCCACCGGTAAGAGCCCGGCCTGCGCGCCCCGGGCCCTGGTCCCCGCACCTGGTTGCGAGGCCCGCACCACGCCTCCTACCTGGGGGCCCGACCACACGGTGGCGGATCGGCGGGGCCGGGCCTGGGTGGGGTGGACGGCCGGTGCACGGCGGGCGTTGTTGGGGGGGGGGTGACTCGGGGCGGGGCCGGGCCGCAGTGCGGAGAGTCCCGGTCGCCCGCCGCCCGCGAGGGGGGGGGCGCCCCGAGAAAGGCCCGGGCCCGGCTCCGGGCGGTTACTCCCCTGCGGGGCTCGGGGGCGGCGGGGGGGGGGGGGGCGCGGCGGGCCCTCGGTGCCGGGGCTCGTCTGACCGGACGGGTCTCCACACAGACCGCCATGGAAGAGGAGATCGCCGCCCTGGTCATCGACAACGGCTCCGGCATGTGCAAGGCGGGCTTCGCTGGGGATGACGCCCCCCGGGCCGTGTTCCCGTCCATCGTCGGGCGACCCCGGCACCAGGGCGTGATGGTGGGCATGGGCCAGAAGGACTCCTACGTGGGCGACGAGGCCCAGAGCAAGCGGGGCATCCTGACCCTCAAGTACCCCATCGAGCACGGCATCGTCACCAACTGGGACGACATGGAGAAGATCTGGCACCACACCTTTTACAACGAACTGCGAGTGGCCCCCGAGGAGCACCCCGTGCTGCTGACCGAGGCCCCCCTGAACCCCAAGGCCAACCGCGAGAAGATGACCCAGGTAAGCGCTGCCCCATGCGACCACTGCCCACCTGTTTTCGTTAAGCCATGTTCTGCTCAGCTTTATTTTCTGAAATTCAAGTATTTCTTTCGATATTTTCAGGGTTCTGTTCCTCTCCTGGCATTTCCTCCCTGAAGTCTCAAGGTTTCTTATTTGTGTTTCTGCCTGCAACCTTTTCTTTTCTCTACACATCACATTTGCGGCATGCCAGCATGCAGTGTGTGAGCATGGGGTGGCTCCGAGTCCCTGCCTTTGACTAAGGAGCCCGTTGCCTTTTCTCCAGATCATGTTCGAGACCTTCAACACACCAGCCATGTACGTGGCCATCCAGGCTGTGTTGTCCCTGTACGCCTCTGGCCGCACCACTGGTATTGTCATGGACTCTGGGGACGGGGTCACCCACACTGTGCCCATCTACGAGGGGTACGCCCTGCCCCACGCCATCCTGCGTCTGGACCTGGCTGGCCGGGACCTGACGGACTACCTCATGAAGATCCTCACGGAGCGTGGCTACAGCTTCACCACCACCGCCGAGCGGGAAATCGTGCGTGACATCAAGGAGAAGCTGTGCTATGTCGCCCTGGATTTCGAGCAGGAGATGGCCACGGCTGCGTCGTCGTCCTCCCTGGAGAAGAGCTACGAGCTGCCCGACGGGCAGGTGATCACCATCGGCAACGAGCGGTTCCGCTGCCCGGAGGCTCTCTTCCAGCCTTCCTTCCTGGGTAGGTGTGGGGCAGTGGGGTGCCAGGGCTCCCACTGGGGCTGGGGAGGGCGGTGCTGTTTGTGGCCTCCATAGGGGCGGGTGCCCTCTAACGGAGAGCTTTGTCTTTTAGGTATGGAGTCCTGTGGCATCCACGAGACCACCTTCAACTCCATCATGAAGTGTGACGTGGACATCCGGAAGGACCTCTACGCCAACACGGTGCTGTCTGGCGGGACCACCATGTACCCCGGCATCGCCGACAGGATGCAGAAGGAGATCACAGCTCTGGCGCCCAGCACGATGAAGATCAAGGTGAGTCCAGGGCAGCTGTGCGCTGGGGGCTCCGAGGCCTTACCGTGAAGAGCACACCACAAGCTAACAGCCACGTTCTTGTTTTTACAGATCATTGCTCCTCCTGAGCGCAAGTACTCCGTGTGGATCGGGGGCTCCATCCTGGCTTCACTGTCCACCTTCCAGCAGATGTGGATCAGCAAGCAGGAGTATGACGAGTCAGGTCCCTCCATCGTCCACCGCAAATGCTTCTAAACGGACTGCGAGCAGATGCGTAGCATTTGCTGCATGAGTGAATTCCGGAGTATAAGTTTGCCCTGGCAAATGTATGCACCTCATGCTAGCCTCATGAAACTGGAATAAGCCTTTGAAAAGAAATTTGTCCTTGAAGCTTGTATCTGATATCAGCACTGGATTGTAGAACTTGTTGCTGATCTTGACCTTGTATCCAAGTTAACTGTTCCCTTGGTATGTGTTTAATACCCTGTACATATCTTTGATTTAAACCCTTAGCACATGCGGCTCGGTCAGTTCGTGGCTGAGGTGGAGAACACGTTGATGGAAGAGAAATCCATTGATTGGAGAATCTGCAAGACCGTGAGGCTCTTGATCTGTGCAGGGTATTAACGTCTAAGAGCTGCCTATTCCAGGATTTCTCTAGAGGCTGGCAAGAGTCCTGAATGAGTTGTCATTTCTGTCTTGCCGGTCTAACAGGGTTGGGAAGGTCCGAGCCTTAGGACCCACTTTTCCTTTCTTACCCGATGTTTTCCTGCCAGAACACCGTGGGTTGTTAATTGCCTTGAGTTGGAAAACGGTTTGCATTTACAACTGTAAATTTATTCATCCTTTTAATTTATGTAAGGTTTTTGTACACAATTCTCAATTCTTTAAGAGATGACAACAAATTTTGGTTTTCTACTGTCATGTGAGAACATTAGGCCCCAGCAACGCGTCATTGTGTGAGGAAATAAAAGTGCTGCAGTAAAGTGCGGTGGCTTCTGTTTGCGGGAGTGGAGGGGTGGGGCTGGAGGTAGAACTCCCTGTGGCTGAAGTTGGGGGACGGTGTGGATTCCTCAGGATGAAAAGTGATTATATTTTAAGAACCAGGTCTGGTGAACGGCCGGCACAGTTTGAGACCTGGGGGGCCCCTCCCATGGAGGAAGGTTTGTGTACAGGGACTCCTGTGCCTCTGCCCCGCCCTGAGCTGAAACTACAAGCCAGGGGAGTTCTCCAAACGACGGTTTGGGTACTTGGAAGGCTATGCTGCCAAGAAAAGTGCTTGAAGCCATACAGGGGTGGGTTCCCTCCGCATGCAGGTGGTTGTGGGACTTTGGGGTTCCTTTTCTTCCACAAGCTCAGTGGAGTGGCCATGAAAATGAAAGTTAATGAAATCACTGGGTTCCTGAACCAAAGGACTGGTCGTCAGTGGTGTGAACTTGACCAACTTGCCCCTCAAAAACATACCTGTTCGTGCCCCTGGCTCAGTCAAAGGTTCAGTGCTTCTAGTGGTGGACCTGAGTTAAGCAGCTTTTTCAAAATATTCAAGTTGCCTTGCAGGTTGGGTCAAGGAAATTTGTTTTGAGAGAGGGTGAACATCGTGAGTGGGGGGCAGAGGGCGAGAGAATCTTCAGCAGTGGAACCAACTCGGGACTTGATCTCACAACCCTGAGACCTGAGCTGAAATCCGAAACACGCTTAACCGACGGAGCCACCCAGATGCCTCAAGGAAGTAAGATTTCTTAACTTGATGAAAACATGTAGGGGTTTGGAAGGACTTCTTTTTGAAGTGGTTAGGTTCTACTGGTTGGTGGACCATTTTTGCCTTTGCTGCTGGGAAGCACGTTTCATCAGTGGGGAGGGCGGTGGTGCTTCATGGGTCCCATCTTGGTTGGAGAGGGGGCTCTGTTAGGCTTGGAGCCAGGGGACCCGGGAGCACATGACTGAAGGCTGTGGGGAGTCTCCCAGCAGAAAGTGGGCCCTCCCAAGCCCCGGACTTCGTCCTGCATTTCCTTCCTGGGACCACCCATGGGAACATAGCGACCGATCAAATACTCTTACCCTGGGCTGCTTTCCACTTTCAGTTGGGTCGAGGTCTGGTCCGCAGTGCGCTGGATCCCAGCAGCAGAGGAGGGACGGCTCCATGTGTTGGGTAGGAGAGCAGGGGAGGGGAACACTTTGATTCTAGAGCCAGAAGAAAGGGGGCCACACTGTCTGCCCTACCCTGGCCCCACCCTTCTGGTGTTGGCGCAGGTGGGCCAGTCCCTTTACTGTCCCCACACAGGAGCGTGGTGGTTTCTCCCCATGGGTGTGAGGACAGAGTGAGGTCCCCCGACACCTGAGCCAGCAAACCACCTGTCAGCATTTCTCTCAGGAGCTCCAAGTCCATCAAGATGCTAAGCTTTGAGAAAGGAGATGGGGCTTGGGATGACTTTTGAAACAATCTGCTCAAACCAAAGCAAGACAAGGATAGTTTCTGCGAAGACCATCATGAACAAAGTCAACAGACTACTTGGGCTAAGTGGAGAACCAGGGATTTATCTCCAGACTATGCAAGGAGCTGCGAACCAAGAGACGGGAAAAGCTGCAGACGAGTAGGAGAAAGCATACAAGTGGACAACTTCCAGAAGATGAAACCTCAGAGGCTAATGTCTTAAATACTGTCCAGCTTGAATGGAAGCTTCTAGAAAGGATGCCTCCTTGGAGAAGTGTCTTGTACACCCGGGGACTCAGTGCACCCCTGCAAGGCTCCCCTTCCCCAGGACTACCCTGGTGTCCTGACCATGAGGCAGAGGTGGACGTGCTCTGAGTGGAGCAAGAGGCTCGAGGGTGCCCAAGCTTTCTGCAGTGTGAGGAGCGTCCACACGCCTAGCGGGTGGTCAGTAACTGCTCCAACCTGGAGTCGGTGTCCCCAAGCAAGAGATGGACATTGTGTTTATTGGATGCAATTCCAAGTCCAAAGTCCTCTTTCATCTCAAATGGCCAGTGTTTTAGTAGAGGACAGAGACCATTTCAAGGATTCACACTGGAAAGCCTGGTCTCTGGTGAGTGAGAGACTGGCTTCCAGGACGTTTTACGGTTAGAGACCCCAAACATCCAGCTCAGAGAGCTTCTGTCTGGAAGCACGTGAGCTGCTGCTGCTACACATGGAGCCCCCATGGCCTCCCACGGCTGTGCTGGCCTGCAGCCTCATCCCCCCGATTGGTGGCCAGCCACATGTTCTTTCCTGCAGGGAAGCTTCCCCTCCCTTTCAGCTCCCTGTGGGGGCCCCTCCTAGGGGTGCCCTCCAAGGAGGCCTAATCACGGTGCATGATTCCCAAAGGTCCTCCTACATTTGCAGGAGGCTGCATCTCTCTGGAGAGTTACACCTCCCACCCCATTGATGGCGGGTTTGGCCAGGGGACATGTTTTAGACAATGAAATAGCTTGAGGAACCTTAGGAGCCAGTGTAGAGTGGCCCTGCTCTCTTTCCCCTCTGCTCTGGGACCACAGTATTCCAGAGAGAGGCTTCTCCATCAGTCTGGAGGCTGGAGAGATGCCATCAGAGCCAACCTGGATGGACATACAGGGTGAGCAAGAAAGAAATCCTTATTGCTAGAAGTCAATGAGATTGTGGGGTTACTTGTTATGCAGCATAACCAAACCTCTCCTGCCTGATATAGCATCATAGTATATGTGAGTGGTACCCTCTGTACAGGAAATGAAGAGCCCAGAAATAAACCCTCATGTGTATGGTCAAGTGATGTTCAACAAGGGGGCCAGGACCACTGAGGAGGAAAGGACAGTCTTTTTAACAAAGGGTGCTGGGAAACTAGATGTCTACATAAAAAAGAATGAAGCTGGACCCTTACCTCACGCCATATACAAGCATCAACTCAATACTGACCAAAGACCAAAATGTAAGACCTAGAAGACCATGGAAGGAGAGCCTTGTGGCATTGGATTCGGCAAGGGTTCCCTAGGTATGACAGCAAAGTCACAGGTGACAAAAAAAAAAAAAATAGACAAAGAGGACCTCATGAAAATTCTACAATTTGGCGCATGCAGAGATGCCATGTGCCTGCGGATTTGATGACTCTGGAACCTCATGGAGGTGGAGCCACACAGCCTTTGTCTTTCTGTGTCTGCTTTTGCCACTGCTCACGATGTCCTCTGGGTTCATCATGTTGTAGCGGGTGTCGTTGTGTCCTTCCCCGTCTCCGTGTAGACTGCAGTCTGTCCGTCTGTTCATCCGCGCACAGACACTGTGTGGCTCCCACCTCTTGGCTCCTGGGAATCGTGCTGCTGGGAGCATGGGCGGAGAAACATCTCCTTGGGTCCCGCTTCTCATTCGTTTGGGCACTTACCAAGAGGTGGAATTCCGGATCACACGGCAATCCTAACTTTTGGGGATCCCATCCCGTCTGCACAGCAGCGGCCCATGTCACGTTCCCACCAACCGTGCCCCCAGTTCCTCCACACCCTCACAGCCCTCGCTGTTTACCGCTCTGTCGCTAGTGCCACAGGCTCTTGGAGGGCAAGCCCCTTGGGTGCACCAGGGTCTCCCCCCCCCCCACGCAGGGCCCGCCTGGCACACAGTAGGTGCTCAGGACCTGTCCGGCTTATCTGAGCCAGCAGACTCGGTCCTGCCTCCAGGGCAGTGAAACAAAGCACTCAGAAGACACTGAAGCTGAGGACTCAGGGAGCAGAGCTAAAACATGGCCTGGACGACACGGGGTGCTGGGGGAGCCTGGGGGCTTCAAGGGCATGGAGGGGATTCAGGACCAATGGACACCCGAGCTTAGTTCACTTACCGGACTTCACCGTAGAAGGATGTGATCTGCAGAACTTACAGGCCAGTTGCCACGGAGGCCAGGCAGGGGACTGGACTGAGGGGGCTCTGTCTCCCCTGACCCCAAGCTGGGCTCCACGCTCCCAGAGGCCTTTGGTGGCTGGGCGGTCCCTCTGTCCCGAGCCAGCCAAAGCCTTGGCACTCAGAGCCACAGGAGACACCCCAAAGGAGAGTCATGGCTGTGCCATCTGCCCCCGGGGTGGGGTCTTGTCGGAGGGACAGAACAGAAGGGCCCTCCCTGTCCTCTTGCTGTGGGCTCCTCACAGCCGGCTGACTGCCCCCGACGTGCTGTCATCTGGGGTCTGTCCCAGCTCAGCTCCTGTCGGGATCAGAGCCTGCCTGGGATGCCCGCCATGGCTGTGTCCCTCTGGCACCCCCTGGCCCGAAGTCTGCACCCTGCCCCATGGCCCTCCCAGCAGCCAGTTCCCTCCCCCTCACCTGGGTTTACATTTCCCAAAGCAGAGGCTGATGGGAAGCTGTGATTTGGGGTGTGTGTGTGAGGGGTACTAGAGAAAGCCCTGCACTTTTGAGACCCTCACTCAGGGGCCCTGCTCCCAGGGAAGGGGGTGACTCAGCTGTCTCACGAGGAGCAGGGGGCTCCTGAGGGCTGTGGGAGCCGTCCGATGGGCTGGACAGATCCAAGGCGAAGCCTCAGCAGCGGTGAATGCCGCAGGACTAGTCTAGCTCCTGCCCAGTGCATCTGCCCCTCCTCCAGCCGCCCACCGGCCCCAATATCACAGCCCCCTTGCCCCCCGCCCTGTCCTTTGTGGAAATATAGCTGCTGGCCAGTGAGGACAAGGGGCCTGGCCCTTGCACCCCAGCCGGCTCCTGCAGAGGAGGGTAGAGCCCAGAGCAGCAGAATTCGGATGTCCCCCGCCCCCAGCTTCCCCACCCTGGGCCCAGGAGGGGTGGCTCCAGGGGCTGAGTCTCTCCAGCAGGACACAACGGGCCAGATGGGCCCTGGAGGTGGGCCAGCCTTCGACTGCCCGTCCTGCCTCACCTGCTCTGGCCCCATGGTGGTACCGAGAGCCCCATAATTCCTGGTGGCTCACTGGGACCGCAACACTGCTCACCTTGGACTGGCCTCACCAGAGCCCCGTGCTCAGCTTCATAAGGAAAAGACCCCACAGTGTTAGAGGCCTGCACTGCCTGAGTCATGAGGAAACTCTGCCTCTGGGAAACAGGCATATATTTCTTTTATTTTTTTTTAAAAAAGATTTTATTTATTTGAGAGAGCGAGAATGAGAGAGAGAGAGAGAGAGAGAGCACACGAGAGGGGGGAGGGTCAGAAGGAGAAGCAGGCTCCCTGCCGAGCAGGCAGCCCGATTCAGGACTCGATCCCGGGACTCCAGGATCATGACCTGAGCCGAAGGCAGTTGCTCAACCGAGCCCCCCAGGTGCCCAGGCATATATTCCTGTATTAAAAAAAGAACACGGGGCGCATGGGGGGCTCAGTCGTTGGGCGTCTGCCTTCGGCTCAGGTCATGGTCCCAGGGTCCTGGGATCAAGCCCCGCATCGGGCTCCCTGCTCGGCGGGAAGCCTGCTTCTCCCTCTCCCGCTCCCCCTGCTTGTGTTCCCTCTCTGTCAAATAAATAAATAAAATCTTTAAAAAAATTTTTAGAATAGTTTCAGATTTACAGCAAGGTTGCGAAGATAGTACGGAGTCCCATCCACCCCACCCTGTGTTTCCCGCTGGTGCAGGACCCACGTCACAAATCAGGAACCAGTCTGGCTCGCTGTTGTTAACCAAAGTCCACACTCTGTTCAGGTTTCCTTGGTTTTCCTGTCACACCCTCTCTTTGCCCTGGTCGTCATGTCTCCCCAGGCGCCTCTGGCTGAGCCCTCTCTCACGTCCCTGGTTTCGGGGGGCCTGGCAGTTCTGGGGGGAGGTTCTGGGGCAGTCCCTCCGTCGGGATGTGTGTGATGTTGGGTGATGGGTTTGGGGAGGAAGACCACAGAGCTGAAGGGCCTTCTCATCACGTCACATCAAGGGTCCCTGCTCTCAATGTGACTTGTCACTGAGGATGGGACCTTGACCCCTGTATGGGGTGTGTTCATTCTCCCCAGTGTGTGTACTGTTCTCTTTGGGAGGACGTCACTATGTGGAGCCCACACTCCGGGGGTCAGGGGTCATGCTCCACTTATGCTTCACCTTCTTGAGTGGGGAGCCGCGACATAAATCGTTCCCCACTCTGCGTGCGAGATTTATGTCTTCTCCATTCACTCATTCAGTCATGTATTTACATCTGCGGGTATCTCGGTATCCACGCACACAGTGGATTATAATCCACTACTACTCATTTGGTTGTTTAAACTGCTCCATGTTTGGCCACTGGGAGCTCGTTCATAGGGAGCTCTCCTGGGTCTCTCTGAAGTGGGCCCAACAATGTGAATCATTTTTCTGGCACTAAAAGATGCTCCAGGCCTAGGGCAGCTGTTTTTCCGTGTCTTCCTTTTCTTGGAGAATGATGCTAGAGACCAAAATTTGGGGGCTGGGTGTGCTCATTGCTACGGGGATGTCCTCGCTGGTGACAGAGCAAGGAGATAAATATCTGTATATTAATCTGTGTGCACGAGTGCGCACACATTTCTATATGCGACCATCTGTGCTTACATTAAGCTAAACATGAGCTCCCACTGACGTTTCCACCTCTAACCCACACCACATGGGTTGATCTACCGTGGCCCTTGCTTCTCTGTCAACTCCCACCTGACTCCCAGCACCCAGCACCCACCTACTCAATCACTCAATCCCAGCGCGTGGGCCGTGGTTTCAGAATTGCTGATGGGTACCCCGTGGGAAACGACTTTACCAACAGCAGTGCAGGTCCTGTGACGTTCCTTACAGGGAACCCCTTACAGTTCCTTACAGTAAGACCCCACTCATTTCCAAAGGGACCTGGCTCAGCACCGTGTCCCCACCCCCTCCATCTGGTGGCTTCAGGCATGGCTCACACTGTCTGCTGTAAAATTCTGTGGGTTTGGACAAATGCATAGTGTCATGTACCCATCATCACAGGACGATGAAGAGAGTTTCCTCACGCTGCAAAATGCTCTGTGCTCCATCTTCTCAATCCCCACCCCCATTAAACCCCTGGCAATCATCCATCTATTTACTCTGTCTATTGTTTTGCCTTTTCTAGAAGGCCATGGTCATGGAGGCAACAGCATGGAGCCTTTTCAGACTGGCCTGTTCTGCTTAACACCATGCCCTTCAGGTTTGTCCACGTCTGTCTTGGCTCAGTAGCTCTTTCCCTCTCATCACTGAATAGTATTCAACGTATGGACATCCCACAGTTTGTTTATCCATTTGCCCACTGAAGGACATTTTGTTTGCTTCCAGTTTTTGGCAATTACTAAAAAAGCGAATACGAACATTTCTATTGGAGGTTTTTGTGTGGACAGAAGCTTTCAAATCAGGTGAGTAAAATATCTGCAGCATAATCACTGGATTGAATGGTAAAATTATCTTTATCTTTGTAAGAAACTGCCAAATTACTTTCCAAAGTGGCTGTACCATTTTGCATTCCTACCAGCAATGAATGAGAGTTTCTGTTGCTGTACCCCTTACCAGCAATGTGATATTCTCACTTTTTAAAAAATGTGATAAAATATACATAACAGAATTTACCATCATGACCACTTTTAAACGTTCAGTGGTGTTAAGTACATGGTGGTGCAACCAATCTTCAGAATTCTTTTCATTTTGTAAAACTTAAACTCTGTCCTCATTAAACAATAACTCCCATTTCCCTCCCCCAGCCCCTGGCACCCACCATCCTACTTTCTGTTTCTATGAATGACAACTCTAGCGACCTCATATAAGAGGTTCCTCATACACCATCCTTTTGTGATGGCTGATTTCACTTAGTAAAATGTCTTCAAGTTTCATCTATATTGTAGCATGTGTTAGAATTTCCTTCCTTTTTAAGGATAAATAATATTCCATTGTATGGACGGACCCTATGTTGTTTATCCACTCATTTGTCGATGGACACTTGGGCTTCTGCGCTGCTGGCTGCTGTGAATATTACTGCAGTGAATACAGGTGTGCAAATACCTCTTTAAGGCCCTGCTTTCAGTTCTTTTGGGTAAATACCCAGAAGTGGAATTTCAGGGTTATGTATATGATAATTCTATTTTTAATATTTTTTAGGAACTGACATGTCAGGTTTTTAATTTTTAATTTAAAAAGATTTAACTTATTTATTTACTTGAGAGAGAGAGAGCACAAGCTGCGGGGGGGGGGGAACAGTGGGGCAGGAAGAGAGAATCTCAAGCAGACTCTGTGCTGAGTGCAGAGCTCGACACAGGGCTCGATCTCACAACCCTGAGATCATGACCTGAGCCAAAACCAAGAGTAGGGTGCCCAACCAGCTGAGCCACCCGGGTGCCCTGGGTTGTTATATTCTTATTATTAGTTTTAAGAGTTCTTTATATTTTTTGGAGCAAAACAAGACCTTTATCAGGTGTGTGATTTACAAATATTTTCTCCAAGTCTGTGACTTATCTTTTCATGTTCTCAACAGTGTCCCTCACAGAGTAAAAGTTTTACATTTTAATGAAGTCCAACTCAATTTTTTCTTCTGTGGATCATGATTTTGGTGTTATATCCAGAACTTCACATCCAAGGTTGTGTAGATTTCCTTCTATGTCTCTTCTAGAAGTCTGATAGTTTCGCAGTTTACGTTTAAGCCTGGGGATTAGGACTTCAACACATGAATTTTGTGGAGACACAATTCAGCCCATAAAACCAGTGTGCCTGGAGCTTTATCAAAGTTACTGAGGTTTTCAAAGAGCTAGTGTTTGCTTTTATTGATTTTTCTCTATTACTTATTCATTCTCTATATCATTGATTTTTGCTATTTTCTTTGTCCCTTCTATTTTGGGTTTAATTTGCTCTTCTTTTTTCTAAGTCTTAAGAGAAGCATATATATTTGATTTTGGACCCTTATTATTTTTTAATATCCACATTTAAAACTATACCCTCTAAGCACTGTTCTGTTTGCATCTCCAAATTTTTGATCTATTGCTTTCCATATCATTTGGTTAAAAATATGTCCTAATTTCCATTGTGATTTATTTTATTTATTTTTTATTTATTTATTTATTTTTTTAAAGATTTTATTCATCCATTTCAGACAGAGTCAGCGAGAGAGGGAACACAAGCAGGGGGAGTGGGAGAGGGAGAAGCAGGCTTCCCGCCGAGCAGGGAGCCCGATGCGGGGCTCGATCCCAGGACTCCGGGATCATGACCTGAGCCGAAGGCAGACGCCCAACGACTGAGCCACCCAGGCGCCCCTGTGATTTATTTTATAATCCATGGATTACTTAGGAATATGTTGTTTACTTTCAAATATTTTAATTTTCCCAGAACCTTTTTGTTGTTGATTTCCATTTTAATTCTGTAGAGGTCACAGAACATAATCTATATGATTTCAATCCTTTTGAATTTATTAAAGCTTGTGTTATAGCCTAGAATTTGGTCAATCTTAATTTTTTTAGGGGAGGGGAGGTGCAGGGGGAGAGGGAGAGACAGAATCTCAAGCAGACTCCACGCCCAGCTGGGAACCAGGTGAGGGGCTGGATGTCACAACCCTGAGATCATGACCTGAACCTAACTGACTGAGCCACCCAAGTGCCCCAATTTTAGTTAATTTTCTATGTACACTTGAAAAGGATGTGCAGGACACCTGGCTGGCTCAGTCAGTAGAGCATGTGACACTTAGGCTTGCAAGTTCAAGTCCCACATGGGTGTGGGGCATACTATTAAAAAGTAATTAATTAATTTTTTTTTTTTTAAAAGGAAAATGATGTGCATTCTGCCATGTTGGGTGTTGTGTTCTGTAAATGTCAATTAGATCAAGTTTTGAGTGTTGATATAGTTGTTCAGGTGTTCCATTTCTTTTTTTTTTTTAAGATTTTATTTATTTATTTGACAGAGAGAGACACAGCGAGAGAGGGAACACAGGCAGGGGGAGTGGGAGAGGGAGAAGCAGGCTTCCCGCGGAGCAGGGAGCCCGATGCGGGGCTCGATCCCAGGACCCCGGGATCATGACCTGAGCTGAAGGTAGACGCTTAATGACTGAGCCACCCAGGTGCCCCCAGGTGTTCTATTTCTTACTAATTTTTTTTCTTTAATTCTTGTCTCAATTTCTTGTTTGTTTGTTTTTGTTTTAAGTAAGCTCTATGCCCAACCGTGGGGTCTGAACTCATGATCAAGATCACACTGATCAAGATCATTGATCAAGATCAAGATCAAGAATCACATTCTCCACTGACTGAGCAAGCCAGGCACCCCTGTCTTCTCAATTTCTAAGAGAAGATTGTTGGAATCTCCAACTCTACTTGTGAATTTTCAGTGAGATTTTTGTCTCATATATTTTGAGCTTTGTTATTAGGGGTATATACCCTTAGAGTTGTTGGCAGTATTTCCTGTCCTTAAATCTCCTTTGGTATTAATATAGCAACTCCCCTTTCTTATGATTACTGTTTGCAAGGTATAATATCATCCATTTTTAACTTTTAACCTATTAATATCTAAAGTGTTTTTTGCAGACATCTGTTATTTTGGTCTTGTTTTTTTTCATCCGGTATGTCCATCTCTGACTTTTCTGCTTCCCTGTCCCCCTTCCTCTCTCTCTTTCTCTCCAGACATATCACAGTCTACCTTCAAATATTCTTTTACTAGTCCACATATAATGTAAGAACTTTATAATAATGCACTTCTATTTCCTTTCTCTTGTCTTTGTGCAGTTTTGACATACAGTACTTCTACATGTGTTAAAACCTGACAATGGATTGCTATTCATTTTTGGTTTAAAGTCAACTACATTTTAGGGGGGCCTGGGTGGTTCAGTCGTTTAAGCATCTGCCTTCAGCTAAAGTCATGATCTCAGGTCCTGGGATCAAGTCCTGCTTCGGGCTCCCTGCTCAGCAGGGAGTCTGCTTCTGCCCCTGCCTCTGCTGTGCTCTCTCTCTGTCAAATAAATAAATAAAATCTTTAAAAAAATGGCCATCCTTTGAAAAAAAAAAAAAACTAAAGTCAGCTATACTTTAAACAAATTAAAAACATAAAGTCTTACATTTCCCATTTTTGGCATTCTTTATGTCCATTTGGTATCAATTTCCTTCAGTTTGTAGCTTTTCCTTTCTTTTTTTTTTAAAGATTTTATTTATTTATTTGACAGAGAGAGACACAGCGAGAGAGGGAACACAAGCAGGGGGAGTGGCAGAGGGAGAAGCAGGCCTCCGGCCGAGCAGGGAGCCCGATGCAGGGCTCGATCCCAGGACCCTGGGATCGTGACCTGAGCTGAAGGCAGACGCTTAATGACTAAGCCCCCCCAGGTGCCCCAACTTTTCCTTTTTTTAAAAAAGATTTTATTTTTTAAACTAATCTCTATACCCACGGTGGCGCTCGAACCCACACCCCTGAGATCCAGAGTTGCACGCTCCCCCCACTGAGCCAGCCAGGCGCCCCATGTAGCTTTTTTCTTTAATATTTCTTGTAGTGCAGGTCTGCTGGCAATAAATGATCTTAGTCTTCTTTGTCTGAAAAAGTTTTGTTTTGCCTTCCTTTTTGAGGAGCTTTATCTCTGGATACAAAATTCTAAGTTGATAGGGTTTTTTTTTTCCTTAGCAATTTAGATATGTCATTACATTGTCTTCTGGTTTGCACTGTTTCTTAACAATAAGTCAGTAGTCATTCTTATCTTTGTTTCCCTAAATGAAACATATCTTTTTTTCCCTCTGGATGCCTTTAAGCTTTTTCTTTTTTTATTACTGGTTTTCGAAATTTTGATTCAGATGTGTCCTGGTGTGGTTTTTTTATCTTTTTTTTTTAAGATTTTATTTATTTATTTGAGAGAGAGAGAGAGAGAGCATGAACAGGGTGGTGGGCAGGGGCAGAGGGAGAGGCAGACTTCCTGCTGAGCAGGGAGCCCAACACAGGGCTCCATCCCAGGACCCTGGAATCATGACCTGAGCCAAAGGCAGACAGTTAGCCAACTGAGCCACCCAGGCACCCCTATTTTTCAGTTTTAAAAGTTCCATTGGCTTCTTTTATATCATCTCTTTCTCTCCCCCCCCTTTTTTTTAATTTTAAGTAGGCCCCATGCCCAATGTGGGGCTTGAACTCACAACCCTGAGATCAAGAATCGTATATTGCACTGACTGAGCCAGCCATGAGCCCCTTTTTGAGGCGATTTTAAAGCTTGTTAGGGTGAGTCTGGGTTAACCTTTTATTCTGGGATAGGTCAGCCCTACTACTAAGATGTGACTCTTATGACTCTCCATGGAATGCCCTGGGTGCTTAATGAGGTCTGTTGGGAGCCCAGACGTCTCTCTGTCCTCCGTGAGTTCTGGGAATTGTCCAGCGCCACAGTTCTTTAGGAGCTGTTCTTTGCTGAGTCTCATGGGGTTTCCTTGAACACAGGCACAGTTTAAAATTTACCAAAAACCTTAAGGGAACCTCTGTGTAGATTTCTGGAGCTTGTTCTCTGCATGGCTACTTCCGCTGAGGCATTCTGCCCACTACTTCCAACCATTTCAGCCTCTCCCAGCTCCAGTCTCTGGGGCTCAACTCAGGACTTCTGCGTTCTGGGTCTCAGTCCAGAGGGCACCTTCCGGCAGAAAGGCAAGATAATTGTAGGGCTCACATCTTTGTTTTCTCTCTTAGGGATCCCACAGTCCTGGGCTGTCTATCATCCAACATCTTAAAAAAGTTGCTACATATTTTCTTTTCTTTCCAGTTTTCCAGTTGTTGATGATGCCAGTTATCCCTTGATGACCAGAGACAGAAGTCCCTTCTATACTTTGTGGGTTTTTGTAAAGATTTTAATTATTTATCTGAGAGATAGAGAGAGCACAAGAAGGGGAAGGGTCGGAGGGAGAAGCAGACTCCCCGCCGAGCAGGGAGCCCGACGCGGGGCTCGATCCCAGGACTCCAGGACCATGACCTGAGCCGAAGGCAGTCGCCCAACCGACTGAGCCACCCAGGCGCCCCCCTTCTATACTTTGTAAGGTGCATATTAACCTATTTTTACACATAAAGGATATATTCTTCCATGATCTGATTTTTCTTCTATCAACATGCTAGTGACATCTTTCCATGTCAATGCACTTACCTACACCTTCTTCATGGCTCTGTAGTATTCTGCTGTGGAAATTTACTGTCAGCTAGCTACTTCTAGCTGATGGCTCTGAGGCGGCTCCAGGTTTCTTACTCTTATACATAACATAGTGATGAGAATTCTTATTTATGCATCTTTATGAACTTGTCAGGGGGTGTCCACTTGTTCAAACCTCTCAGCCAGCCAACCTTGAGCTTTCTCCAAGGGCATTTACATTTTAAGACTTCTCCTAATTTTCATGGGAGAAATTTCTATTTAAATGTGGAAATTCTCGGGGCGCCTGGGTGGCTCAGTCAGTTAAGTGGCTGCCTTCGGCTCAGGTCATGATCCCAGATCCCTGATGGAGCCCTGCATCGGGCTGCCTGATCAATGGGGAGTCTGCTTCTCCCTCTCCCACTCCCCCTGCTTGTGTTCCCTCTCTCTCTGTGTCTCTCTCTGTCAAATAAATAAAATCTTTAAAAAAAAATTAAAAAAAAAGAAAGAAATAAAAAATAAATGTGGAGAATGTTCCAAGCCTTCTGCCAACCAACTAAGCTAAAAGCAGACAGGCCTGGGTAATTGGTTTCTTGCTTTCAATAAAGAACACTTCATCAGACTTTGCCAAGACAACCACAGGTACATCCCGTCCTTTTCACTTGCCATTATGATGTAGGCATTTCCCCAGATGATTATCTATGCTTTGTAAGATGGCTGGGCCAGGATTCACGTACTTGCCCCACTGGACAAGTCAGCGGCTTCCACATGCTACGGTCAAAATCAGCCCTGCTATGATGACGTGAGCGCTGGAGGTTCCCCACCATGCACACTACCATCCCGGGCAGAGCTTACCTGAGGGGAAGCTCCTGAGCACTGTGTGCGGCTGTCTGTAGGCTATGCACACATACTGCCGAACTGCTTTCCGCAGTGTTGTGCCAGTTGACGTCCCATAGCTTCCTCCTTCTCACCGAAGGTCAATGGCCCAGGCTCCCCCAACCTGGTGCATCCACCTCCTTGAATCACACCCTGAGCAGAGGCAGCACAGAACCTGCTCTGGCTATGGGCAGTGGCCGGGCTGACGGCAGGCGTGGCCGTGCGCCCAGCGGATGCCTGGCGGGAGGCACTGGTCGTATCTTGCTGGACTGAGGTGGCCAGAGCCAGCAGCGACTGTAGGATGTTGGGCTTCCTAGCCAGCTGCAGAGCTCGTGGTCCTGATTCCCCGACCCCTGCTAATCTGTGAGCCTCCCAATATCTTATGAAAAAACTCCTCTTCTGGTGGCTCAGGTGGTTGAGCGGCTGACTCTTGGTTTCGGCTCAGGTCATGGTCTCAGGGTCCTGGGATCGAGCCCCGCGTTGGGTTCTGTGCTCAGCGGGGAGCCTGCCAGAGATTCTCTCTCCTGTCGCTCACACGCGCACGTGCTCTGTCTCTCAAATACATACATACATCTTTTTAAAAATTCCTCTTCCAGGGCACCTGGCTGGGTCAGCTGGTGGAGCCTGAAGACTCTGGATCTCGGGGCTGTAAGTTCAAGCTCCACGTTGGGTGTAGACATGACTTAAAAATAAAATCCTAATAAAAAAAAAAAAGATTCATCTTCTGCTTGAATGTGCGAGTCTTCCCACCTGTGGCAGCGAGCCTGCCGCCTGCCCGGTATTCACTCCCACTGCTTTCTGGCCTGCGGAGCCATTCTTTTGTCGGGGATGTGGTACGCTTGGTTGATATCAACCACGACAACCTGGTTCCTAGCGATCTCAGAATCCCTCACATGGTGGGAGGTCATGTGGCCTGTTCTGGCCAGCAAGGCCTATGGCAGAATCTGCTGCAGAGGCTTCTGGAAGAGGTTTCTCTCTTCCTATAAAAGGGGACAGATGCACGGCGCCTGGGTGGCTTAGTGGGTGAAGCATCTGGCTTCGGCTCAGGTCATGATCCGAGGGTCCTGGGATCGAGTTCCACATGGGGCTCCCTGCTCAGCGGGGAGTCTGCTTCTCCCTCTGCCCCCCTCCACTGCAGGTGCATGCTCGCTCTCTCTCAAATAAATAAAATCTTAAAAAATAAATAAATAAAAAGGGGACAGATGTGACTGGCCCTGCCTCTTCCTCCTTTTTTGTCTCCCTCCCACCCCCCACGCCTTGACTGTGGAGTGGACTGTGAACCACGGTTGAAGTTCCAGCAACCACCTTGCAAACTGTGAAGACAAAAGCTGGGGCCAGCTGCTGGCAATGTTGGAGCAGAGAGACGGAAAGAGCGTGGTCCTGGACAAGGACAGCCCACCTCCGGATTTCTGGTTATGTGAGAAAAATCAGCTCCTCTGAGTTTAATCTCCTGTTCACCAGGTATTGTGCTACCTGCAGCTGAATTTATTCCTAGCATGCCATTCTTACCTGGACACACCTTGGACCTGCCTCCGTACATAAATGCGTGTATTCGCACAATGCTTGATGGCTTACAAAGGCTCTCACTTTTAGGTGCCCCAACAGTCATTTCGGGCTACCTCCTCAGTGGGGATTCTCCGTTGTAAGGGGCAGACACCCAGCCTTGGGTAACAAAATGAGACAAGGCAGCAGTTTGGTGGATGAGATCGGGCAGCCCACGGAAGTCACAGGAAGACGGTGGGCCTTTTCCTGGCGGTGGACAGGAACCCAAGGAAGCAGGCGCCCAGTCCAGGTGCACCCAGCGTGGTCCGGTTGTGGGGTCTCCTGGCATTGAACCCTCTGCTGTGGGCCCCGAACTCTCGGTGCTCTGCTAGTGATCGAAAAAATCGGGAGTCTTTTCTATCACTACCAGATACATCTATACCCCTTCCAGAACCGTCGGCCGTGCTTGCGGAGGCTGGGCTGCAGGGGTGGGGGTGGGAGGGCACAGCCGGCCCCCGGCGGGCATCAGGCTTCAGGAAACCGTAGGCTGCAGGCAGTGCGAGCAGCGCTGCGCCGGGTTTCTCTTCCGATTCCCGGCTCTGCGCACCCCAGACGTCCGCGCCGTGTCCGCGCTCGCCTCTCGACCGGTGGCAAAGCCGCCGCGGCACCTGGTCCAGACCTGCAGCTCGGCCCCACACGGCTGGAGAGGATCGAGCCCCAAAGTCAGAGAGCACCGTGTTCTGACGGCTGGGGCCTGGGTTGTCTGGCCAGTCCCTGGGGGGGGGGGGCAGGCAGCCTGGGCCGCTGGGCCGGTGCTGAGCCAGGCGGCTGAGGCGGGGTGCGGGGCCTGGGTGGTAGCGGGGAAGGCGCGGGAAGCCCCGAGCGCTGGTGCGGAGCAGAGCTTCAGGGCCAGACTGTGGGGTTCGAATCCAGGCTTCGCCACTTAGCATCTCTGCCCTCTGGGTCCAGCTGCTCAGCCTCCGGGGGCGACCGTTTGCTCGTCCCCGTGGTGGGGCTCAGGGTGCGGGGGCATCCACCTCCCCGGCGGTGGCGGGCATGACGGAGCAGGTGGCATTGTCCCCTCGGCGCCCCTCTACTTTCCGATAAAACACAGACTGAAAGCTGCTGTTTCATGCGCCCTCGCGACACCCCCTGCGCGCGGGCTGTGGCGCTGGGTCTGAGGCCGGCGGGCGGTGAGCTCGGCCGCGGGGCAGCCCCTCCGCCTGGGAAGCGGGCCCTGCCCTGCACCGTGCGCAGGCGCAGGCGTCCTCCAGGGCACCGGAGGGCCGAGGACTCACGACCTCGTCTCAGAAGTGCCGTGCATCGCTTCTGCGGTATTCCGTGGGTCACACAGACCTAGGCTGGGACAGTGTGGGCGGGTCCACAGGGACATGAATACCAGGAGTGGGGCCACTGGGGACATCTCGGCGGTGGCCCACCATCGGCTGCTACGGTGGGTCTGCTTTAGAAGCTAATTAGCAGTTTTGTTATTTATTTTTTTAAAAGATTTTGGGGCGCCTGGGTGGCTCAATCGTTAAGCATCTGCCTTCGGCTCAGGTCATGATCCCAGGGTCCTGGGATCAAGCCCCGCATCGGGCTCCCTGCTCAGCGGGGAGCCTGCTTCTCCCTCTCCCACTCCCCCTGCTTGTGTTCCCTCTCTCGCTGTCTCTCTCTCTGTCAAATAAATTAAGAAAAAAAAAAAGATTTTATTTTAAGTAATCTTTACCCCCAAAATGGGGCTCAAACTCACAACCCTGAGATCAAGAGTAATGAGCTCCACCAACTGAGCCAGCTGGGATCCCCAGCCACTTGTGTTGTCAAAATGCCTCAAATCCATCCTCAAGTCCACTGAAGGAGGCTGAGGGCCATGCCTACAGCGCAGAGCGTGGCTCTTCTGCTGGGATTCTTCTGGAAACCATTCTGGGACGTCTCCTTCCAACTCAGATGGCCTCAGCCTGTTCAGTGTAGACAAGTAATTCCCCTGGATACTTTCCAGATTTCTTTTTACTGAAAATATTATTTTGCTGCAAACAAATCCCTTTCTGTGACTCCCGCAGATCTTGCCTGTCTTGGTGATTTAGGCAAAAGAACGATCCAAACTGTTCCTGCAGCCTTGTCAAGCCCAAGGGAAGGTCAGCACCTCCCCCCACCCCCCAGTCCCAGGACCACCTGTGCCCCTGGGAGGCATGGACAAGAGAGGCCAGGGGCCAGGCCCTGCTGCCTGACCGGGGCCTCCTGGACTGATGGGTGTCCACCATTATGGACAAATGAGCCGGCTGCCAAGGACAGCACCAGCTCTGATGACACCACATGGGGAATGGCCCAGAGCCAGACTCTGGAGCATCCGGGAGACAGGAATGGGGCCTTCAGCGCTGGGGCCCCATTACATCAGCCATCCAGGGTCAGGAGATAATTTGTCAGCTCTCTGCCCCACGTGGCCCCTGTGGAAATCAAACAAGCAGTCTTGCCCATTTTTAGAGATAAATTAAATGCATCAATATAAAAAAGTCAGGCAGCGATGCAGAGGGGAGAGGGTAGAGAGGTGGATGGAGCTGTGATTTATCGGCTCTTTAATCAGTATTTCTGGGGCTGCCTCCCGTCCACTGCACGGTGCCTGTGAGCCTCTCCACTGAGGTCATGAGCGGAGCTGCCACTCTGACTTGCCACCTGCTGCCCAGAGGCGGGTCCCCTCCCAGCTGCTGTCTCGGGAGCATCACACACAAACTGCGTTGGGAGCCAGATGGGGAAGAAGTGAGGGGCAGGCAGGGAGGGGCTGTGCTGCTGGGACAGTCTCACCAGCTACCCTGGGGCCAGTTCCTGTGCAACCAGAGTGCGGCTGAGGGCCCGCAGAGCCACACCCGGGTTTCAGCAGCCCAGGAGCCTAGAGGGCGCCCACGGGCTGGACGCCCTCAGTGGGGCCACTGCCCTCCCTGCCACCATGGGCGCCTTTCCCCTGCACCCAGCCTGTAATGTGTGGCAGTCTGCTAGGTGAGAAAGGACATCTTGCAGCTGTTTGAGGGTTCCTGTCTGAGTTTGGGGGGCTGGAGTGCTGTTTCGTTCTGCTGGGGTCACAGTGGAAGGTCTGCTCACAGCCATGGCCTATGTTTTATTGAAGTGCTGCTGGTTTTCCTCACTGACTAATAAAGACCCTCTGATGTATTGAGAATGTTAACATTTTGTCGTGTATATTGTACATAGCAGCCCAGTTTGTTGCTGCATACTGGTTTTGGGGTGGGGCTGGGAAGAGGGTTGGCCTTGATCTGAAAGGCTGCCTACAGATTAATGTGGATTTATATTCACTACTTTACTGTCAAGCAGTAGTTAGGGAGGGCCTCCTGGGAACTTCAGGATACAGCTGGAAACACATGGGCAGAAAGAACTCACAACCTAGTGGAGGGAAACAGACTTAAAAACAAGGAAACTGCAGCATGTGTGGAGGGGGGATGTGAACTATGGAGAAAAAGCTGGGAGGGGGCCGAAAGTTTAAACAGAGGCAGGAGGGGGTCCCTTTGAGAGGCAACATTTGAGCAAAGATTTGAAGGAGGAGATGGGGCACCATCTCCTAGATGGACGAGAAAAGAGAGGTCCCCAGAGGCATGGACAGTGCAAAGGCCCTGGGGTGAGCGCAGGCCCAGGTATATTCCAGGAACTGCAGAAAGGCCAGTGTACCTGAATCTTGAGCTTTTGGGGCCATGAGATGGTGGGGGACAGAGCAGGGAAGTGGTCAGATGAAATGGGGCTGTGGGTTCCTGGGAGGACTTTGGCTTCTCCTCTTGGGTGGGTGGGCAGTCATCAATTCTCTAGCAATGCAGTGTGGACAGCTGAGCAGGATTCCGTTTGGGTAGACAGTAATGAGGCTGGGAGCAGGGTGACTTACAAAGGTTTATCTCCCCAGCCCTGGGGCCACCAGTCCCTCTGAGGACCTCCCTGTCTGCCTGCCCCGCCCTCCCGCCCTGCCAGGGCCTGGGGCTCCTAAGGCACGTCCAGGGGAGCAGAGGCCCCGGCCCAGTTGGACATGCCCCCCCCCCCAGGATTGTGCAACAGAGAGGGGGAAAAGGGGACGGGGTGGTGCTTCTCCCTGAAGCGTGGCCCCCATTGTGCACAGGGACGAGGTGTTATCGGCCCTGTCGCCCAGGCTCCTCCCTAAAGGGCTCTGCGCACCGAGCTGGGCTCCCCGGAAGAGAGCGGGGGCAGCATCTGCTTGGCCCTGTCCCTCAGCCCAGTGTCCTCCCTGGAGGCCCTGGGCTGCCCCGGGGCCTCGCGCTCACTCTCAGTCAGCTGGGGCGGGATCACAGGCAGGGCGCTTTCTGTGCGAGGAGGCTGCGGGGCCCGGCGGCCTTTGTGCAGAGCCCCGCCCCGGCCACCTGGGCAGCCCCGAGGCGGGGGCGGGGACCGTGCGGGGCCGGACCCCGCGAGAGGCCCGGCTCCCGAGACTAGGGGCGAGGTCCCGTCCTGGAGGGGTCCCGGGTCCCGGCCGGCCTTTGGAACCCGGCGTAAGTTATCTCCGCGGAAGGGGCGGGGGTCTTAGGCGCCCTTGATTTTATTACTTACTCCCTGAAGCGGAGCTGACCTAATGGAAATTCTCCCAAAGCCTGTTCTCGAAACCTCTCCGCTCGGCTTCGGGGCTGGGGTAGGGGGAGGCAAGGGGAGGCGGGCCCAGAGGAGGGGGAGGCCGGCCCGCCCCGACGGGGACCCCCGCCGCTGCGGCCTCGCGGGCCCGGGGACGCCTTTGTCTCACAGAATGCGCGGCCAGATGTCGCCCCGCGCGCTCCGAGGGGGCCGTCTCGTAAATTCTGCGTCTCCCTTTTGTACCTCGGCGCTGATTCTCCTACAATAATGACGTTTCCGCGGCAACACAGCGCTTCCTCCTCCTGGTCCAGGTTAGAGGGTCCGGGCGCGCGGGGCCGAGGAGGGGCGGGCGAGCACCGACCCCGGGCCAGCCCCGCGAGGCCGGCGGGCGGGGGGAGGGCGCCCAGGCTTCCCGCACAGGCCAGGGTCGCACCCCACGCGAGGACCCCGGGCGCCCCGGGGGACCGGGGGTCAGACGGGGGCGGTGCCGCAGTAGGGCCCAGTGCGCACGCGCCTGCCGCCCCGCCCACCGCGCTCCCATTGGGTGCTGGGCCACCGCCCCACGTGATTGGCCTGGGCTGCCGCCCTGTCGGCCAATGGACGCGCGGCTCCTGGCGGGCCGGCCGGCGGGAGCGAGGCAGGCTGCGGAGGTTGGGCGGACGCGCGTGCGGGTCCGCGGGGTCGAGGCCCTGGGCGGCGGGGCGCCTGCTTGAACGCTCCGGCTGCGGTCCTTGAGTGGGCGAAGTGAGCCCGCGAGTGAGCCTGCGATCCCCACGTAATGGGCCTATGCACAGAACCACAGTCTGCCCAACCAGAAAGCCCCCAACGTTGGCCAGGGCAGCCCAGGGCAACCCACGCAGGGCGTCGGAGTCGCCCCCGCCACCTCTGCTTACCCCTAGCCATCATCCTGCCGATCCAAAAACCAAGGCTACACTTGTAAAAACCAGCAGCGGCACCAAAAATCAGCGGGGGTGGGGTTGGCGATAAAGACAAAATGTTTTCCTCTCTGTCGTTTATAAATTATCTTCAATGAACATATAATTAGTAATGAAAATGTTACTTTTTAGTGGTGCCTGGGTGGCTCAGTGGGTTAAACGTCTGCCTTCAACTCGGGTCATGATCCCAGGGTCCTGGGATCGAGTCCCAACTTTGTGCTCCCTGCTCTGCCGGGAGTCTCCCTCTCCCTCTGCCTCTCCCCTTGCTTGTGTGCGCAGGCTCTCTCCCTCTCAAATAAATAAATAAAATCTTTAAAAAAAGGAAAATATTACTTTTTAAAAAAGTTAATGCTACAGTGTGATGATAATAACGCGAAGAAAAGGAACAGGTGGTGATGGGGACGTAGAGAAATTGGAGGCTCCTGCAGGGCTGGTGCAGCCCTTATGGAAAACAGTCTGTCCCCCATCAGAGCGCTGAAGATAGAATTAGCGCCCCCCACCCTCAGCTCTATGCCCCGTGCACATGAAAGCAGGAGCTCTCACAGATCCCGGTGTGCCAGTGCTCATCGTGCCACTACTCACAATAGGGAAAAGATGGAAACAACCCAAGTGTCCATCAACAGACGAAGGGATAAGCGAAATGTGGTCTGGCCACACAGTGGAATATTATTCAGCCTTAAAAAGGAAGGCCATTCTGACATGGTGCCACATGATGAATCTTGAGGACATTATGCTAAATGACACATCAGACAGGAAAAGACATATTAAATGATTCCACTTACACGACACATTTAGCACAGGCAAATCCTTGGAGATGGAAAGTAGAATAGAGGTTACTGGGGGCTGGTGGGAGAGTGAACTATGGAGTTATTGCTTAATGAGTACAGAGTTTCTGTTTGGGATGATGAAAAAGTTCTGGAAATGGAAAGCGGAGATGGTTGCAGAACACTGCCGGTATACTTGAATGCCACCGAACTGTACACTTAAAAGTGATTTTAAAATGGCAAGTTTACTGTCATATATATTTTACCACGATTTAAAAAAAAATTAATGATGTAATATACCAAAACCATGGAGTCGTACACTTCAAAGGGGTGAATGGTATCTGAACAAAGCTGTTGAAATATTTAAAGCAGTAATATTAGAGATAGTGTGTGCCATCCCTGCTCCGAGCGTGTTCCTGACCCAGGTGAGGCCGGATTCGGGAAGGAGGTGTTGATTACTTCCGGGTGGGCCGGGCCACGCTGCTTCAGCAGGTGTGTGTGCCGCCTTCCGCAGCCAGCAGTGCCTCACCGGGAAGCACACACCAGAGGCCGGGTCCACTACAGAGACAAGGCCACGGGCCACACAACCGCACCTGATGGGGATAAAACTAGACCCAGCTCCTGATCCGGTGCTCCCTCCACTCCTCCCCTGCCCCGCCCCCTCGGGCATCTCGGCGGGAACCCAGAAGAGTCGCCCCAAAAGGCGTCTTGCTTTTTACTCTCACGGGGCAGCCTCCTTTTTGGTTCCTAAATTACCTCCCATCCAATCAGGAATACGGGCGCCGGGAGGGCGGGGGCGCTGTCCACTGCGTGCGGAGGGGTCCGGAGGGCCAGATGCTGGAGGATCGCCCGCCTCCCCTCCCCGCCGGGGTCCGGCCGGTCGGCCGCCTTCCAGGCCGCGGCCGCTGGAGGGCGCCCCCGTACCGCTCCTGCCCACAGGCTGGCTCCCGCCGGGAGGGCCCTCGGCGGCGCCCGAGGTTGATCTCCTGCTTCACGCCGGGATGGTAGGCGGAGAGTAGGAGCGGGGGGCCGCGAGACGTCTTGAGACCTGGTCCCCAGACCCGCCAGGAGGCCACTTCCGGCCCCAAGGCTGCGTCGCAGCTCGCCGGGTAGCGGCGAAAATGCGAGCGAAGTAACTGGAATTCGTCCCTTCCAGGGCCACGTGCCTCCTTGTTAACCGGTCGGAGCTCAGCTCCTCTGCAAGCAAACCTGGACTAATCCGCCCTTACGAGGGATGTGGCTGCGGCACGGCCTCAGCACCCACGTCCTCAAGACATGGTACTAGACGGCCGGGACCCGTCCGGCCCGCCCCCAACACCTCTGTGCCTCAAAGCTCTGCCCTAGGGGGAGGTGGGGTCCTCAGCAGGTGACCTGCGACCAAGAACCAAGAGAGTGCCCCTCCCCGCGCCTCTCCCTGGCTCTCCCCCACCTGGCAGGACCTCCGTCTGCAGAACTGCGCCTGGAATCCAGGCTGCCTCCTCACAGTGGCCTGGCTGGGAAGGGGGCAGCTTCTACACTGATGCCCCCCTGCCATGGGCCTCCTCATCGTCCTCCATAGCCTGGGCTAATTCCTGGACGTGGGATCCTCAGCCAACCCCTAACCCCAGCACCCTTTCTCAGCCTCTGCCCTGTGGCTCCTGAGTGAGGGTGGATGGAAGTCTCTGGCTAAGCACTCTGTCCTCCATGACGGCTTACTGATAAGACCCTGTCTGCCTTGGCGGGGAGGGGTCCGGTCACAGTCACGTGACATCAAGGGACAGCCGTGGTCTGGCTGCTCAGGGTGGACAGTGAGAGCAGCGCTGCGATGGTACTCGATGAGCAAGAGCCCTCTGGCAAGTACCTGTGTGGGGACTGGCAGCAGGGGGGGCGGGGGGGAGCCTCGCCTGACTCCCACCCCCAGCAGCGCCAGGAGAAGGAGGGTGTCGAGGAGGTGGCCCTGCTGTCCTTGCTGGAGTCAGGGGACTGGGCGCACTCCAGCAGCTGTAGGGGCTGCCAGGCATTGGCCAGCTCTGGGTCAGCTGGGTCACAGAGCAGCCAGCCCCTAAATCATTCTGGGCCTGCCCCCGAGGGGGGCTTCCGCTCCAGGTGGGTGACTGGGGGCCCCAGCTATCACCTCCACAGTCTGTTTCCTCTTTCCTCTGCTGGCTCCCTGGGCCTCCTGGGGCTGTCTTCTCTCTAGGTGGAGCCTCCCAGCTTCCGGAGACCTCCGTGCCTGCGTGTGTGTGTGTGTGTGTGTGTGTGTGTGTGTGTGTGTGTGTCCGTGAGCAACAAAATACCTCTGAAAGGAGCCCTGTGGTGTTGGGAAGCTCTGGTGCCCCAAAAGTTTGTAGGGCAGGTGGCTGAGAAGCCCAGAGTGCCTGAATCTTAGGTGGAGAAATGGGTGTCACTCAACGGGACAGAGCAGGGAGTGGGCACCACTTACCACTTGCTGAGTATCCCCCCACAGCAGCCCTGGGCTGGCTTTCTCTTCCTTTACTGTGGTCAGCACAGAGGGTCCTTGCCCCCTAAACAGCAGGGAAAGGGATGGATCCCGCTCCCGCCTTCCCCCTGGACTCTCACCCAGGAGACGCCCCAAGAGACAGGTGTGCTGTCCCCTGCCTCTGCTTCCCTTCTTCCTGTGTGCCAATGCCCAGCCACCCGGATGGGGCCTGTTTAATTGATTCAATTTGTCCAACAGTAAAAACACTCTGCAGATGTCAGCCTCCCAGCACCCCACCCCCAGGAGGCAGCAGACACCTGCCAAGGCCCCGGGGCTGGGATCCCTTCCAGGGGCCACTAGAGCCAGGCTGCGGGGCAGGCCCCTGGCTCCCATGCTGCCTGTCAGGAGCTGAAGCCACCGGGACGTCCATGGCTGAGGGACTGCTTCAACAGTGGCACAGAGGCATTCTGAACGCTGATCAGACCAGAGTCTGTCTCAAGGAATTACGGTTTGTGCGGACTCCCAGTTCCAGGCAGATGACTCCTGTTTTGGTCCAGATGCTGTTCCTGGGCCAGTGTTAGGGTTCCAGTCAACTAGGGCTTGGGGGCTTTTCCAGGTCAATGGAGGATGGGAGGGAGGCTGAGGATTCCCTGGGGCCTGGCTGCCCCCTTCCTAGGCCCCCCCCCCCCCCCCCCCCCAGTGGCCTGGTGGTCTCCTTGGTTGCCACCTGGTGGACGAAAAGGAGTTGAGCCTCTGAGCTCGCAGCTGGTTGGGAACCTCAGGTCTCTGTGCAGAGATTAGGAACCCTGGGTCCACAGCCTGGGCAGTCCTGCAGCCTGCCTGCCTGTGGGGGGCTGTGTGTGTGTGGCCGCTACCACACTGGGCAATGCTTTCTGGCAGTTTCTAGGGGGAAGGTGGTGAGCCAGGAGGGAGACTCAGAGCTGAACCCCTGAACCCCTAGCCCAGCGCAGGGCCCCTCTTTCCCTGTGTGGGCCCCCGGCTCCTAGAGCCACCACTTTCCACCCCAGAGGGAGACCACTCGAAGAGGGAGTGAAGAGCAGGGATGATTTAGGGAGAGTTTGCACAGCTGGCCTGGCCGAGGCAGGGGCTTCTCTCTGCCCCATCCCCCACCCAGCCTCAACTGGAACAGGATTCCTCAACCGCGATTTAGGAAAGGACTGTCACCCTGAATATGGTCTCGGGTTAGCCAAATCCGGACACCCAGCTCCCCTCCTCGACACTCCCCCACGTGCACCCTCTCAGGAAAGACCCGAGCCTTCCGTCGTTCACTTGTTACATTTTACAAGGATCCCAAGCTCATTTTTTATGGGCTCTTCTCCACAATTCCTAGGGGACAGGGAGAAAGCAAGGGTAAGGGAACCGAGCGACGGAGAACTGAAAGGGCTTGTCCAAGGTCAGACCCTGCATAGGCCGCGTGTCAGGCGGTAGATTCTTTCCCCCGCATGTGAACAAGTTGGGGGCTGGGGGGAAGGCCGGGCCCCCCCCAGAGGCCATTTTGGAGGGACGTCGGGCGGCGGCCTGCGGCACCGCACCAGCTCCCCGGCGGCCCGGGCCCGGGCTCTGGGGGGGGGGTCCCGGGAGGCGGGGAGCTGGGGGTGGGGCGCGCGGCGCCGAGGAGGAAAGAACAAAAGGGAGCCCCGCCCCCTCCCCGGCCGGCCCGCGGCGGCCAATCGTCGCGGCCGCTGCGGACGGCGCCCTCTGACTGGTTGAATGGCGGCCAATCCAGAGCCGGAGCCGCGAGCCCGTGCGGCCCCACGTGGGGCGGTTCGCGCTGCGGTTCGCGGGCCGCGGCGGGTGGGCGGGACGTGTGGCTCGGGGCCGCGCCTCGGGGACGGGACGGCGACCGCGCCCGCGCTTCGCCCCTGGGACCCCCGCCCCGAGGCTCCCCGCGCCGCTCCAGCCATCGCCGAGGCCCCCGAGCGCCCTGTGCTCGCAAAGCACTGTACCATCTTCTGGCTGATTTGCTGTGCGGGGCCGGGGTGGTGGCTGCCCTCGCCGCACACGCGGGGGTGAAGTGACAGCCTCAAAGCCACCCAGCCTGTTAGGGAGGAGGCCGCTGCTCGGCCGCGGGGCCTCCCTTCCCCTGGGGGCCGGGGCGCAGAGCTTCTCCCCCCCACCCCCCGCCCCCCACCCCTGTGCCCCCAGGGGACTGCGCTCGGGACCCGGGAAGGAAGGAGCGTGTCTCCGGGCTAGGCCGGCAGGCTGAAGCAGGTCGGGTGGAGGGAAGAAGACGTGGTCTGCTGTGGGTGGTGGAGGCACCGGGTGGGGTCTGTTCATTCATTAATCGAATCAGCTATTGATGCGTCCTACTACAACGTCCTGGGAATACAAACGGCAGTGGCCCCAGCGGAGGCTAGGGGGCTAGGCGCCCCCTGGTTTCCATTAATTACTCCAAGCTACTCCAAAAGGAACATACAAGAATGTTCTTTGATATGAGTCACTGACATGGTCTTACATTTTTATAGCACCCTCAGACAGGGTATTTGAGTGGAGAGTTGAATAAATGGAAATCCAATGAATTAAAGGACAGATTGTGCAGTACCCAGGGCCAGCAACAAAGGGGAGCTGTTACCACTCCAGACCTGAAGGGCAGGGGTAGTCACAAGAGAGGCACAGCCTGCAGGAGCTGTGACCTTGGGGAGAGGGACACAGCAACCTGGCAGGGAGGAGAATGGATATACGTACTGACCTTGCTTTCCTCCTGCCTGCTTTTCTTGTCTGCAGGCTCCTCATTGGCTAAATCCAGCCCGAGCGGGGGCAAAGGAGTCCACGGATACTGTGCCTGCTGGACAGCCTCTGGCTACCATGCAGGGCAGCTGGGGCAGTAAGATGTCCAGTGCCTCTTCTGAGGTGTGAATAAAATCATCTTAGAAATGTTGCTGTTTATGGGCAGTGGCATACAATGTAAGTGAAACCCATGTGCATCCTATGCAGAGGTAGCCTCCAAATACGTGGGGCAGGGCTCAGCTGAGCCCTTCTCTCCTGCAGAACCATTTGGAGGCTCTCCTGCCAAGACAGCCTGCAAATGATGAGTGCAAGGCAAGGCAAGGCAGTGGATGAACAGTGCTTCTGTCAGTGCAAGTGAGAAATGAAGTCCAGGTGCCTCCTCCTCCAGGAGGCCTTCCTGGATGCTCCGTTTTCATTAAACAGTTGCTGTGGGGGACTGTAAATCCAGTGGTAGGGACTGGCCTTGTTCCTGTCCCCTCTTCATGGTGCCTGTGTCTGCTGGGTGCTCAGTACACACCGGGGGGTGAATGGACCATGCCTTTTGCCTGGCTGAGGCCAAAGACAGGTCTTCCCTCTGCAGTAGGGGCATTTATTCACCCAGAGAGAGGGGGCCTTTCTCTGTCCAGCTGGGGCTCAGCCCCAGGGGACCCTAAGGAGAAAAGAATGTGTTCCAGTTGGGAAGTTCATGGTCCAGTAGCACAGCCACATATAAGTTCAGGATAAGGCAGCCTGAGCCAAGGACCTGGAGAGGCTCAGGAGGGAGAGGACCCCTGGCAGAATGGGGTCAAGGGAAGGGGGTGGTACTTGAGATGGCTTTGAAGGGCGGGTAGGAGGTGGGGCCAAGGGAAGGGGGTGGTACTTGAGATGGCTTTGAAGGGCAGGTAGGAGGTGGGGCGGAGGAGAAGGGGAAGCAAGGGGCAAGGAGGGAAATCGTGCGGCATCTGGGGAGCCTGATTTTTAATCCATATTTGACAGAGCCACCTGCCTGTCCTCTGAGGCTGGCCCCGCTCAGCGTAAGCCGTGTGCTTCAGCCCACCGCTACGTCCATCTGTTCTTTCGCACGGCTGTGTTGTATTTCATTGTATGGGGGTGCCATGGTTTATTCTCTCGGTCTCCTGTTAACGGACCTGTGGGCTCTCTCCAGTTTAGCAGTAGTGCTGCTATGAACATTCTAGTGCATGTCTTCTGGGTTTGTGCCTGGCAGTGGGGTTGCTGGGGGGGGGCACGTGTCTGGCTTGGTTACAGATGCCACCAGTCCTTCAAGTGGCAATGCTGATCGCCATTCCCACCGGCAGTGTGGCCGGTTCTGGTGGCCCTGTACCTGTGCCGGCCCTTGGGACTATCTGTCCCTTTCTCTGCCATTTTGGGCTGGGGGGAACACACACCACCTCTTGATCTTCCTGGTGCCTCCGCGAATAGGAGGCGAGGGGTGTTATCCCCATTTAAAGGACAGAAACTCTGGCCACATCTGCCAATGAGCACTGGAGCTGCTTCTGGAATTCCAATCCCAATTCTTTCAGAAAATGACATGTGGCTGGTATGGATAGCTGGCCAGCCCTGGGGCATGGAGCTCCAGCAAGAGGTCAGGACTGGTGCAGAACAAAGCAAGCTGGGGAGGGGATTCTGGGCTTTGGGGGAGGGCAAGGCCGGGGTGGTGGTGGTGGGGAAGGCTGTGGCGTCAGCAGGGTCAGCGCCCAACGGGTGGGGCTTTGCTGGGTGCACGTTTGTGCCCAGACCCCGAGCCGGGTGCAGGGACATAATGGTGAACAGACACAGGCAGGGGCCCTGCCCGCACGTTAGTGGCAGTCCAGGGCAGCGGGTAATCAAGGAAATCCACAATAAACACATAATTACAGGCTGCGATGAGTGATCTGCGCTCTGAGAGGCCTGACCCGGCCTGACATGAGGACCGAGAATGAACTGGCCTCAGAGATCACAATGTCCCGGGGACTCTTAAAGGAGGTGTTCCAGCAGAATGGGGATGAGGGTCTGGGAGGAAGTGCAGAGGTGGAGGGGGGAGCCCTCCGAGCCTGGGGGGGGCGGTGGTGGCAGGGACTAAGCCATACCCAAACTTGGCATTCCTCTCCCCAGGAACTCCAAAATACAGTGACTTAAACGAGGGTGACCTTTCTCTTTCACGCAAAGCCTCCAGGAAAGCTTTGGAGGCTCCAGGGTCATCGGGAACCTGGGCTCCTTCTGCCCTGTCGCTCCGTTATCCTCAAGTGCGGCTTCCTCCTCGTGGTCCAGTTCGGCTGCCCCAGCCATTACGCGCATGACAAGCCGCAGGAGGGGAGCAGCGACGAGGAGGAGCACAGCCCCGATACTGAAGGACACTTTCCCCTGCACATGCCGCTGCTGTTCACCCTCATTGGCTAGAACGTGGGCCCAGCGCAGCAACTAGCTGCAAGGGAAGCTAGGGAACGTGATCTTGACCCTGACCCTGGACAGGCAGGGGCCCAGCTACACGTTGGGATTCTGTTACTGAGGGAAAAGGGGAAAACAGGTATCAGGACCAGTCTCTGCCCCCGCCCCACCCCCAGAACTGGAAACCGGGGGATGCTGCGGAAGGCCAGAAGTGACCAGTGGACAGGCTCCCCATCCTTCCCGGCACATAATGTGCCCTCAGCGCCCAGCAGCGGAGGCCGCGGGGTCACAGAGCATGCTGGAGCCCCCATCGATGCCCTGGCCTGCTGGCATCTCCTTTCATCTCATTTTCAGAGACGAGGAAGCTAGGTCTCAGGGCAGCAAGGGCCCACGGCTGACAGACAGACCAAGAGAAGCAGGCCTGCTGAGAACGTTCCAGAACTTCTGCCCAAGACCATGAGGCCCCCGTCACTCCCTTACCCAGGATGCTTCCTCTCTCCCAGTCCCTTGTTGACCGAGGCTGTCCTTGCCTCCTCTTTAAGCAGGACAGGGGAGGGGCCATAAACCCCTTCATCTTCCCAGAGCACGGGAGGCAGGGCAGCCTGGTGGGTGGCCAACCCCTGGATGACCAGTGTGCCCTCAGCGCTGGACAGGAGACCAGGCAGAGAGGAGAGGACCTGGGAACTGCCCCTCTCAGTCCTGGCATGCTCCCCCCTGACCGCCCGGCTCAGCTCTCCGTTTGGGCCCCAGCGCAGCATCCTCCCCCGCCAGAATGGGCTCTCAGATCTGAGTCATCGATGTTAACTCCCTGCTGTGTTCTCTGTGTTTACACTCACCTGAAAGTTTACAAAGGGGCACACGCTTGTAGAAATAAAAGCAGACATCTCCGGGGAGCATGAGGTCTAAAGTCAGATCCTGCTCCCCAGGTGCGCTGACGCCTCACCTACAGGACCCAGAGTTGATTCGGGGCGGCGGCTGCCAGACCATGTCTGTACCCATGTAAGTGCCGCACGCACACACAGACGTGGAATGGGCCATGGACACGATCAGGCATACTCTGGCCCCTTGCTCCCCTCCCCGGCTGGACGCACAGCGCTGAGCGGGGTCTGCCCAGTCCGGTCGGATTTCTGCTGACGGCCATGTGGGCGCTTCCAGAGGGCGCTTCCAGATTTCTGTTGGAAGTCTTGGCCTTGCAGCACTTGTGCAGTGGCTTTGGGGGGGTGAGTCCCCAGAAATTCACCACCCTTTCTCCCTCATCAGGCCTCCACTGGCTCCACCGGCCACCAGAGCGTGCTTGCAGGACCAGAGCCGTGGGGAGAGGGTGTGCACTGGCAGGAGGGGCTACTGTGCACCTCGGGCTGCTCTGGGAGAAAGGGGCGGCAGGCCGGGCAACCGACCCTCAGGGCTGGGGCACCCAAGCCCCTCCAGTTATGACTGAGGGACTCCCAACGCCAAGTTGCTCACCTGAAGTTGCCACCAGAACAGCCAGGGGCAGCCCTGACCTCTGGGTCTCCGAAGCCATCAGAGATGCAGAGTTTCTCTTGTTGCTGGGCTTGGCTTCTCTGCGTGCTGGCCAGGCCACCTGTCCCAGCTTGGTTACCCAGTAGGAACACAGGGTTCTCACTGCATGTCCAGGAAAGGGCTTCCTCCCTGGGCCAGGGGTCAGTGCACTGTGACCGTGCAGGCCTGGGTCCTGAGCTCACCGCTGCGTGGGCGGTGGTTTGTGGCTCTACAAAACCATGTTGATCTGGTGAGGGCAGTTCCTGCAGGAAGCAGGGGCATCTGCTGTGGGAAGGAGTGGCCAGGAGGCCCCACTCTGGCCCCGTAGAAGTCACACATTCTCCCTCCACTCACACCCATGACTCCGGGGGCCCTGCTTGGCACAGTGCAGCTGTCTGAGGGTCAACAAAAACATTTCCTGGGGCGCCTGGGTGGCTCAGTCGGTTAAGCGTCCGCCTTCGGCTCAGGTCATGATCCCGGGGTCCTGGGATCGAGTCCCGCATCGGGCTCCCTGCTCAGCGGGGGGCCTGCTTCTCCCTCTCCCTCTGTCTGCCGCTACCCCTGCTTGTGCTCTCTCTCTTCTGTCAAATAAACTCTTTTAAAAAAAAAACAAAAAAACCGAAACATTTCCTTCCCAAAAGAGGTTGACCTAGAGCACGTGACCGTGGCAGTGGGAGGCGATGAGGACCACAGTCCCCTGGGGCGTGTGCGCTCCTTGAGTTCTGGTGAGATTCTGCCCAGTGTCTGTGGCCTCCAGTAGATGCCAGCAGTACCCACTGCCAACATCTGGACACCTGCTGGGTGCACCTGCTTATGGTCAGGGGGGCTAGGGAGCACCCAGTTTGACAAACAGCTGGGTTTCAAGGTCAACCCACTGTCCCACAGTAGCAAATAAATATAGGATATCGTGTAAATTAAAATTTTATTATTTATTTATTTATTTTTAAAGATTATTTATTTATTTATTTGGGAGAGAGAATGAGAGAGAGAGAGCATGAGAGGGGGGAGGGTCAGAGGGAGACCCCAGCAGGAGGAAGGAAAAGGAAAGGAGGAGAGAATAAAATGCATCCAACCCCAGACAAGTCAAGGTGACCTCCTTTCTTCTCCCCATGGGGTCACAAGCCACTGTTGGTGTTCCTGATCCCTGTGCTGCTGACCTTCCATATTGCCCTCGCCTTTAGCTGGTGCCTCGGATGGGTGGGTTCTCTCCCTGGTGGGCTCATCCAACCTTTATTGCTGAGGGGGTCGGAGCCCTTGTGCCTTTTGCCCTCCTGGGATTGCAAAGGTCCCCCCTTAACACATCAGCACGCCACGGAGGAATGTTCCTGAGGTCCCCAGTCCCACCCATGTCTTCCTTCCCACTGCAGACCAGCCTGGTGACCCCACGCCCTCTTTCCCCATTCACTCTGCGTGGCCCCAACTCCCATTTCGTGGGCTGGCCGGGTCCTCCCCTGGATAACACACTGCAGACCAGCCCCGCTCTGAGTCAGGAGAGAAAGCAGAGCCCAAGTTCGCTGGCATAACCTAAGAAGATTTGCCTTTTCCTCCAGCTCCTGCATGTGTCTGGGGCTGAGGAAGAAATAGCCCTTACGTGGGGCTGTGGGTTGCACCCCCTCAGCCCAAGCTGCAGATGCCAGGGTGGGCGTGGTACGGAGATGGTCATAGTCCTTTGCTCAGAAAGGAGTTCCTTTGTTGCAGGGGCTGAGGGGCATGGTTTCCTGGGCAGCTCTAGGGGTTCACAAGGCCCATCAGGATATGTCCTGATGGAAGGGCCCAACGTGATCAGCTTGCTGCTGCACAGCTGCTGGGTCCCCTGAGGCGTGGTATTACAGTTGGGATTTGAGGTCTGTTGTTGTTGCTGACACTTGGGTATTTGTCAGTGGGGATCTAGGTCAGCTACTGGGAAGAAAGTTTCATGGTGGTGTCCTTGTGCACATCCTTCCTGCCCACTGTGTTCTCAGCATGAGCCCATGAAGCAAGCTTGAGGCTGACTGGGGGCATGGGAGCTGACAGGCAGTCCTGGGGTGGGTCACATGCCTACTGGACCATGCAGGGCTCTTCTGTAATGGACCTCCGATGATGTTCACATGAGCAGGCAGATGTTCAGCCTCTGGGCACAGTCCATGATGTCTGTCCACTCTCCTTCTCCAACCTCCCTGAGTCATGTCATTTGCTCCTTCCAAGTCCTTCACGTCTGGCCAGATGGCTGGACCCTGCCTAGGCCTCTGCTCAACATTCTGCACACACACACCACCCCCCACAGGGAGGATTGTTCTGCAAGGCAAGGCTGTGATGGCACTGAGGTCCACTTGGAGCTGGGGCTGGCGCATCTGTACACCCACACTGCTTCTTCCTTGGTCAGCAGATCATGGGGTTTCGCAGAGGCCATGAGTTGTGGCAGGAGTGGCCTCCAGTGCCGTGGGGTCCGCTTGGCCTCCTCTATGTCCACCCTTTCAGCTCCATGCTGGACACTTGCTAGGTGTACCTGCTTATGGTCAGGTGGGCTAAGGAGCACCCAGTTTGACAAACAGCTGGGTTTCAAGGTCAACCCACTGTCCCACGGTAGCAAATAAATATAGGATATCATGTAATTTAAAATTTTATTTATTATTATTTTTTAAAGATTTTATTTATTTATTTATTTGGGAGAGAGAAAGAGAGAGCACATGAGAGGGGGGAGGGTCAAAGGGAGAAGCAGACTCCCCGCTGAGCAGGGAGCCTGATGCGGGCTCCATCCCGGGACTCCAGGATCATGACCTGAGCCGAAGGCAGTCGCTTAACCAACTGAGCCGCCCAGGCGCCCCATAAATTAAAAATTTTAGATAAGGGGCGCCTGGCTGGCTCAGTTGGAACTTCGACTCTTGATCTCGAGTTGTGAGTTCGAGCTCCTCGCTGGGGGTAGAGTTCACTTAAAAGAGATTTAGACGAACGACGAGTAATTTTTTTTTTTTAAGATTTTATTTATTCATTTCAGACACAGAGATACAGAGAGAGGGAGCATGAGCAGGGGGAGGGGCAGAGGGAGAGGGAGAAGCGGGCTCCACGCTGAGCCAGGAGCCCGATGTGGGGCTCGATCCCAGGACCCCGGGATCACCTTAGCCGAAGGCAGGCGCTCAACCCTCTGAGCCACCCAGGCGCCCCAACAAGAAGTAATTTTTAGGGCGCCTGGGTGGCTCAGTCGGTTAAGCGACTGCCTTCGGCTCAGGTCATGATCCCGGAGTCCCGGGATCAAGTCCCACATCGGGCTCCCTGCTCGGCAGGGCGTCTGCTTCTCCCTCTGACCCTCTTCCCTCTCGTGCTCTCTCTCATTCTCTCTCTCTCTCAAATAAATAAATAAAATCTTTAAAAAAAAGAAGTAATTTTTAGTGTAGGTGTATCCCTAATACTGCACGGACCGTACTTATACGAAAAGTTATTTGTTGTTTATCTGAAGGTCGAATTAAACTGGGTGTCCTGTATTTCCTCCGGCGCCCCCCACGGGTTGGGGGAGCAGTCCTGCCTGAGGACAGCAAGAAGCCGGGAGACCCAGATCCCACCGGCGGCCCCGCGGGGGACGGCCCGCAGCGCACGCTTACCGCTCCCACCGGGTCACCCACGCACGGGAGCGCGCGCCCGAGACCCCAGGGGCAGACCCTGATTGGCTCAGCTTGGGCCACGTGACCACGCCCTAGAGCCAATCACCTTTTGCCAGAGGGGGCGAGGCGCCCTGATTGGGCCAGCCCGGGTCATGTGATCGGCGGGCGGCCTGGCAGCCCGCGTGGCCCAGTGCGGGCCTGTCCGGTCGGCGGGGCGGGTGACGCTGGGGCCCAGGCCCCAGGGGAGGTCCTTCCCGCGGCCGGAGGGCCTTCCGGGCCTGCGGAATGGTGGCCTTGGGCAGCCTCAGAGGGCTTTGGGTGTGCGTAGGCCCGCGGGGCTGGGGCGGCGTCGTTTCCCTTTGTGTCCAGGGGCTGGCGCGGAGGCCCCGGGCAGACGTGATCCCTGCGCGGAACGCTGCGTGGCGCGGGGCTCGTGTCTCCTAACTGGGTCGCCCGAAGAGGGGAGCCGCAGAGCCCGGGGTGCCTCCCCCGGGATCAGAGGGGGTGGCCGAAGGGCTCGGTGGTGAAAAATATAATTACGCTGTCAGTGCAGAGTCTCCCGACACTCGGCCTGCTCGCTGTCGGCCCCCAAGTCTGTTTCCTATAAGTGAAAACAGATTTCCTGACAAGGGGCAAGATCTTAAACTTGTTCAAAGGCTCCCAAATAAAAAGGGTGGTTTTAACTTTCCCCTCTCAGCAAACCAAATTGTGAGGAGGCCCCTAAACCATTCCGTCGCTGCGGGAAGGGTTCAGGTTTAGCCCACCCCCACCGCCATCTGGAGCGCTTCTTCCCAGCGGAGCCCGAGCCCCAGCCCCCACCCCCAGGCTGGGCCGGAGCCGCTTTCCTCCAGGCCTCGGGGCCAGCCTGCCCCAGGGTCAAGGACCCAGGCCTAGAGGTGGTTTTCTGTGGCATTGTTTTCTAAGGTGATGCGGATGGAAGATGGTGCCCACCCGCCAAACTCTCCTGCTTTCCTCCGAAAGCTGCTTCAGCTTGAATTTTCTTCTTTGGTTTAAACCAGTTAAAGGAAGCAGCTGAGATGCCCCTAGAAGTACTTTCTGCCACGGGCTGGGTTTCCTGGGAGAGGAGCAAGACTGCCCCCTTCCTTGCGCTCCTTGACCTGGATTTCTCGGCCTGCAGCTGCTCTGTACTGACAAGGGGCTCTGTCTGGCGGCCTCCAGCACAGCTTCTGTGCTGGCCGCCTTCCTTCCTGCTGGGCTCTGAGCGCCTGGAAGGTGGGAACTTCCCGGAATCCCCTCAGCTCTGCATCCCAGTACCTGGCAGAGGGTCCAGCACACAGTGGGTCTGCAGCATGTACTTGTGGAAATGACAGACGGACGGATGTGGCTGAGATGCAAACAAGTTGTGCTCTTGCTGGGAGCGGATCACATCTGCAAGGACTAAGAAATCCCTTTCCTGGTGGGCGGGACGGCTGCTTCCACGATGTTTGCAGTATATGGGAGGCGTTGGCAGCTTCCCCGCCAGCCCTGGCTATCTGCAGCGGCGGCCGGCCCTCTCCATTGAGGGAGACAGGACTGGTGAAGGTTTTCTCTGGACCGTAGGCATTGGCCCGGGACGCCTAGGGTGCCGGGTCAGTCCTGGGCCTTTTCTCTCTGTGGACAGGTGCAGTCTGCCTTGTGAGCCCTGCAAAATCAGACAGCCCTGCCCACGGGAGGGGATCGCCCCCCCCCCCCCACGACTGAAGTTAGGGCAGCCCGTGACGGAGAGCACCTGAAAACTCAGTCTAGGCTAGAGAAGGGGGATGATGTCAGGGGAATGCGGAACCTAAGGAGACACAATTTTCCAAGTTGGCAGTGGCGCCAGGTGGCTTTGGGGCGTGCTCATTACAAGCCCTTCCCGGGGCTCCAGGCTGTGTCGGTCAGCTCACCTCCTCCGAGGCAGGAATGGGGCAAGCCTTCGGGTGCGGTGCAGCGATGACTGCTGCTTTGGTTGGGAGGGCCTCTCCCCAGCCCTCAGGACTGGAGTCGAAGGGCGTCTGAGCCCCCGAACGGCTGTAAGTGCCGGAGAGCTCGGGCCACAGACTCCATCCCCTCAGGACCGCACCAAACACAGAGTGGGGAGCTTGCAGGCCACCCTGTCCCCTTCTTGCCTGAATGGCGCCCTCGCAGGACTCCCAAGGCTGTGCACTGAGGTTGGGAGGTTCTGCAGAGATGGGTGTCAAGACTGCAGAGCAGTGGGTCAGGGATCCGCACAGTGCAGAGGGCCGGCCCCTCCCCCACAACCCAGTTACAGCCTCTATGGTTCCCATGTCCTGTCCAGACTGGAGGGAAGGAGGGCCAAGGAGGGGCGTCCCAGGGCTGTCCATAGGGCCCACGGTCACCCCATCCATCCGAATCCTCCCCGGGGCTCTGGTCCCTAGTAGATCTTTTTTTTTTTTTAAGATTTTATTTATTTATTTGACAGAAAGAGACACAGCGAGAGAGGGAACACGAGCAGGGGGAGTGGGAGAGGGAGAAGCAGGCTTCCTGCGGAGCAAGGAGCCCGACGTGGGGCTCGATCCCAGGACCCTGGGATCATGACCCGAGCCGAAGGCAGACGCTCAACCGGCTGAGCCACCCAGGTGTCCCTGGTCCCTAGTAGATCTGATGGAGACTCTCTCCCCGGGGGCTGGACACAGGAGCAGTGTGTCAGTGCTCCTGACGGGGCAAATCCCGGCAGCTGAGGCCTAGGGACCGGGCAGCCAGTGTGGGAGGAGGGGTGTTGACACCTCCTACCCCAGCTTCTACCCAGAACCCTCCTCGCCAGAGGCGTCTCTGCTCACCTGGCCTAGAAACCTGGGCCTTGCTCTCAGTTCTCTTGCTCCGGTCCTGTTGGTCTCAGAGCGTTTGCCCCAGCGACCCCCTAGCTCCTGTCATTTCAGGGCTGGCCGGGGAGCTGCACGGGAGCCATGGCATCCCAGGCTAGTGTGGAGAGGGGAGGCATGTCTCGTGGCTTTGGGAGCCCCCCAGGCCTCCCCCTTCACACAGGGGCGGCAGATGGGTGCATACCTGACACTTAGGAGGCTCTGTGATCATTTGTCAGAGAACCGGGTGTAGCCCCCTACGTGCTCCCCAGGGAAGCCCCTGTCAATCCCTGGACCGAGCACCTGGGGCGGCTGTGAGGACCCTTGGTGGAGTTGCTGGGGCACCTCCCTGGGCCCCGAGGGATCGCCAGGTCAGGGAGAGCGGGGCACCTGAACTGGGCGGGGGTGGAATCTGGCTCCAGTGCATCCAGCCTGGGGCCAGGCGTGTGTCTCCACACTCCCACCTGGGGCAGTGGTGTGGGGCCCAGGGAAAGGGCCCTGTGTGCGTGTGCCTCCAGCAGTCCCTTTTGCCACTTCTTGTGAACTTCACCTTCATCTTGTCACATTCTCATCGGCAGCAAGAGCCAGGGACCCTGCTTTACAGCGGCGGACTCTGAGGCCTGGGCTGCAGCAGGGAAGAGCCAGGCCGCACCCCACCTGCCTCCACCTGTCCTCTCCGGAGGCCTCCGTCACCCCCGCCAATGGCACTCAGGTGGGCACCGAGAGGATTCCTTTAGTGACCTCCTGGCCCGTCTGCCTGGGGCAGCCCTGCCTCCATCACTGTCCTGGGTTTGAGCGGGTGGCCTGAGTCAGGTGCCTAGAGAAAGGCGCAGGAAGCTGGCTGTTAGAGGAGAAACAGCTTTGGAGGGTGCTGCCTTTCACCGGGACCCCTGGGAAATGGGACGGGGTGGCGGCCAGGGGGCTGGGGATGTGGAGAATGAAGGTTGGGACCCCTGAGGTCCTGGCAGGAGGCAAGAGAGCCTTTCGGGGTCACTCTCCTTGGTGCCACCTCTGTCCACTTCCTTAGCTGGCACCCAGGGGCCCCCGAGGCAGGTCTCTCTTTGCTTCTCGCAGCTGCACAGATTCAGGAGGCCATTAGGGGCCCTTCCGGCCGGTGGCATTTGGCTGGCTGAGTGCCCAGATGCCCGTTCGCTGGCTGGGCCGCGGAGCTGACCTCTCACATGTCCCCGGCCTGGGTCTGAGGCAGGCTCCCACCCAGCCCCAGGCTGGGGCATAAACAATTAAAGTCCCTCATCCCCCGATTGGTTTGTGGTATTAAAAACGAATGGCGATCAGCCGGGTTGTCATTTCTACCTGATAAAACATCACTTGTATCGATCTCGCTCACCCAATGCCATCATTTATCTTGCTTCGCGTTTCACATAATGGCTCGTTTGTCTTGATCAAAGTGTAGTCCTGCATGTTTAACCCTTGGGGCTCCGCTCGTGCCCACCCCCTTCCCTCACCTGGGCTCTGTTCTGGGGGTGGGAGGTTCTAGAAGGCAGGGGCCACCCTGTCTGAGTGAAGATGGGAGGGAGGAGGGGGCAGGGAGGCACCTGGAGGGGGAGGGGAGGGGAGCAGGTGTGGCTCCTGGGGGCTCACCCAGTCCTGCTTCGACCCCGCCTTGCCGTGTCCTGTAGTCACCAGCCTCCCGGCTCACCTCACCTGCCCACGTTCCTGGGCCCCTGGCCACCCCCTTCCCCTCCCCTGCTTTCCCGCCCTCAGCCCCCCTGGCTCTCTGGGCCCCACCCCAGGCCCTTAAAGCTGCTCTCCGGGCGCCAGCGCCTTCCCCAGGTGCCGGCCGTTCGGAGCCCTCACCCTGGCCCAGGGGCTGCAGCGGGAGTGGTCTCAGTGGGTGTGTGGACCCTATGCCTGGAGCCTTGGCTGCATCCTTCTGTTCAGACAGTGTGACAGTGCAGACGCCACCCCGATCAGGCCTCTGCCACACTCTAGCTCCAGCATCGGGCCCTTGTGCCTCCTGGCCACCGGCGTTGTCCTCACCTCCTTTCTGCCCGCCCTGCCCTGTTCTTCCTGCAGGACAGCCCAGGTGTCGCCTCCTCCGGGAAGCCCTCCTGGGCTGTTCCTTGCGGTGTCCCTGACGTCCCTGTCAGTCTGGCTGCAGCAGGGGGCCCAGGGCTGGAGCTAGCAGGCCTGGCTCAGCCCTAGCACCAGCGGAGTTCCACGGGGGACTGTTCTGACGTCCTTTCTGGGCTGGCTCTTGGGGTGCCCCAGTGTCTAGAAGGCTGCTCTGGTGCCCCTCCCTTGGCTGGCTGCGGCTGGCGCCAGTGTCAGGGGATTGGGGGCCTCGAACCCATGACCGGCGGCAAGAGCTTTCCCACCCGGCCGCTGGGCGGCCGTTGCTGCCCTTCCTGTGCCTTGTCACCCACCGCACCCCGGCCCCGCCCCGGAACTTCCGCTGTGACTGCTGGTGCCCACTGTGCCCCACGCTGCCAGGCAGATCTTGGTGTGGGCAGGAGGCGACGCGGTTGCAAATCCTGGCTCAAGGACCCCAGAAGCCCAAGGCAGTGGCCCCAGACCTTCGTCCCCTCCTTGGCCCTGGTCCCCTGGATTCTGCCCCTGCACACAACTGACGTGTGGAAGCCCCCGAGGCTGGGGTCTCCGGAGCCTCTGGCCTTGCCCCGGCCCCTCCTCCCCGGCCCACCGAAGGTCCCTAAGCCAGAAACCTAGGTTAGCAGGCTCTCCTTCCCTCAGAGCTGCTACTCCTGTCATATCAAGTCCCACAGCTCAGCCTGGTCCCCAAGGCCTCCTCTGGGCCCACTCTGTCCCTCCCTGCCTCAGCCCTTGGGTTGTTTGGACGTGGGCCACCAAGGCTGGAACCCCACCAGTTCACCTCTGCTGATTCATGGACTGAGTCCAAGGGCAAAGTTTTCCACCTTCAGGCATGGCTGAATCCAGGCGCTCAGACTATTCAGTCAGGGTGCGTTCAAAGCAGATGCGTGCCCTGACTGTACACAGCCCCAGGCCTCCTGCTCAGGCACACCCCATTCTAATCATCCTCGCTTGGTGGGCTCAGAACCGCTGCGGGAAGAGCTGCTTGCCCTTCCATCCTGTCCGCGAGCTCGGGGCCCTGTCCCCTCTGCTCCCTCCGGCCAGGTCGGTCCCGTGGAGGAAATGAGAAAGGGGAGTGGGGTGTCAGGAGAGCTGGCTGAGGGCAGCCCCAGGGTGGGTTGGGGGTTTTGTGCGTGTATATGCACACGTGCACACAGCCCACAGCTCCTTACACGCCCGCGGGGGGCGGGTATGTGTTTGTGTCACAGCCCCACCCCCCACACTTCCCTTGCCCTGCACACCTGCCCCAATCTGAGTCCCCTTACTGGAGTCTGTGGTCCCAGCCGGGACCTCCTTCCCAGGGACCCTGGAGGTGGAGGGAAAACGGAGCACCTCCTCCCTGGCTAGGTGGTAGGGTTCTGGAAAGACCTCGGGCCTGCAGCCTCACTGGGCACGGCTCTCTCTAGCTAAGGGCTTGTTGGGGTGGCTTCCCAGTCCCCCGATGTACCCGCTTCCTGACACCCTCCAACCTTGGGGGTTCAGCTCTCCATCAACAATCTGGAGCATTGTTTATTTATTACCCCTACACAGGCTATCAGCTGAGAAGATGTTTGTTGGATGAATAAATTCCTGCTCTCCTTGAGGAGGGTGTCTGCCGTCCGGTCTGCCCAGACCCCTTCCCTAGCTGGCACTTTGGGGACCACCTTCCCCTCCCCCTTGTGCCTGTGCCTTGCGGGGGCTAACCCTCCCCTCCTCTCCTCCGGGAGCACCTGCCCTGGCCACGTGGATGTCTGACTCACCTCTGGTGAGATGTGTACAGAAAGGGACCCTCATCTTGAGAGGTCTTGCCTCTCAAGGCCAAAGCCACCCCAAGCCCATTCTGGTCGCACAGTCCCCTCACACGTGTGAGGCCCCGTGCCCTGAGGGGCTCCCCTCTGGCTGACTTGGGGGGCAGACCTGGCCCGGACGTGGGCACGTCGGCTGAGACCTCCCCCAAGACGCCACGGCCTCCAGGGAGTCACTGCTGACGTGCACATGGACACCAAGGCACAGTAGGATTCCGGACCACTGACCACCTGTACAATAGTTCATATATTTATTCTTAAGCAAGTTATCAATAAAAAATTTAATACTAAAATGCCTTTACATAGAGTTTGCTGTTCATAAAACCTTTGTGTTTTTTTTGTTTGTTTGTTTGTTTTTAGTGTTTACATTGAAAAAAAAAATCCAACCATCCTCTTAGTTTACACATTTACAAGAGCCGAGCTCCACCAGGTCTAACCGCGGTCAGAGGGCGGGCCGCACCGCCCACACGCATGGGTCGAGGGCCGGAGGGGGGAGAGTCAGTGTGAGGGCCAAGAGAAGGGTCTTCTCCTTCACTCTGTGCCTGGGCTTGAAAAGAGCCTTACACTCTAACTTTTGCGGCTGGGCTGTCCCCACTCAGCGCCTTGGCACCCGGCACGTCTTCTCCACTCTGCTTGTCCAGCCGCGAGCAGGCCCTTGGGCGCCGCCTCCCGGGTGACCGCCAGGACTGAAATATTGCACTCGTGCCGAGACAAAGGGGAGAACGGGGTGGGAGAGGTAAGCTGGGGTGCAGGGGACCCCCTCCCTGCCCCTGTACTTCCCACGGAGCCAGGAGCGGGAGGTGGGGCCGGGGTGGTTTCCCGGCCGCAAAGGAAGGGCAGAGAGGGGCTGGGCTGGGGTGCCGGGCACCCGCCGACATCCCACGTTTCCCGGGGACCTGGGCTGCAGGTCTGTGGTCACACAAAAACTCGTCCTAAGGAACAGTGACTAACTTGGGGGTTTTCCTGGGGCTCCCAGGGGGTGTGGTGGCATGTGGGGACACATGGTCCTCCATGTTTCTGGGACAAGGGCCACTGGGCCATGGGTCTGGCTCGCCCTGTCTCTCTTGCCGCAGGAGAAGTGAGGGGGTGACAAATACTCTGAGGCTCCCAGGGTGGTGCTGAGGGTCTGGGTGCAGGGGTGAACAGCCCCCCGAGGGCGTGGGTTCGGGCAGGCAGGAGGGACCCGAGCTGGCCCCACACCCCAAGCACTGGCCTGCCCGCCAGGCCACCTGCCCTGCCCACTGGCCACAGAAGAGGCCCCGGAACCTCCACGTGAGTTGGTGGGGGCTGGTCCCTTCCCTGCTCTGAGTGGAGGCTGGGCAAACCGGCCATCACAACGGAAATCAGAAATACCTTGGCATATTCAGGAAATAAAATCAAAACATCACTTTTTCGCATCGATACTTTAAAACAATTTGTTCATATTTGTTTTGTTTTAAACCGAGGTAAGATACATATATGGCTGTCACAATCCCAGGCTGGGGGGACCGGCCGATCCTGGTTTTCATTTTAGCCTCTGGAAACCCTTCTCGCCCCAGCGACCCTCACCGTGACCTCCCCCACCCCCCTACACGTTTCCTCCTTCCTGTTTCCTCCTCGGTGGATCAAAAGGGAAGAAACAGCAGTGTGACTCCATGTCACGCGGTCCCACTATCAGCGCAGGGACCGAGGGTCCCGTCCACCCCCCGTGACCGCCCCCACCCCCAGCTGCTTCTGTTGCCACAGACGCCCCTGTCAGAACTCAGCTAAGCTGAGCAAAACAGTGCATTTTCAACGAAAACCCCCAGAACGAAACCTACACGCACACACGCACACACACACACGCACACACGCACGCACATGCACATACACCCTCGTCACGCGTGTGGGGAAAAAATCCTTTTCCACTATTTTTTTCCATAAAACTTCCCGCAGAAATACAATATTTACAGAGAGAAATAAATAGACAGCACACCTGATTTCTGCTTTCCCTGGTGGGAGACAGTCGGAGGTACTAGGGAAAATATGGCTTGGATTCTAATCTCTCGGGAACTGCCGATGGGGGCGCGGAGCGCGGGCCAGGCGGCAGAGGCTGGAGGACCCTCTGAAGGGGCAGCGCCCGCTCCCCAGGGAAAGGAATGCGAAGCCTGGGCCTTGCCCGCCTGGGTTTGCGTATTTGCTGACTCGATGCTTGCTCCCAGCTGTTCCCTCGGCTCGGCCGGGCTCAGCACAGGATGGGCGCTCCGTCGGCCGCCACCAGGCGCCCCGTGGTGGGGTCGTAGGTGCCTGCCAGGTAGTAGAGGTCCCGCCGGTCCTGGCTCTTCCGGCTCCGAGTCATCTGCTCATACTGCTCTCGCCCCACCACCTGGCACTTGTGGGAGATGGTCTGCACGTCGTTCTCGTCCTCATGGCAGGACTGGTACAGCGCGTTCTGGGGGGGGGTGCGGGCAGGAGCTGGGCCGGGGCCTTGACAGGGAAGCCCCAGCCAGTCTGGGACGGGCCTCTCCGTTCTGGGAGGGTCACTTGGATCGGTCTCGGAGTCGTGGACCGCCCCCCCCGCCGCCCCCGGGGGCCTGACAGGGTCTGAGAAGGCTCCTTTCTGCACCATCTGCAAACTCGGGTTCTCCCCAGGGAAGAGCAGACAGGGTGCTGGAGGCCTTCTCTGTGTGGGGTGTGCATCGGGGGGCAGGGCGGGGCTGCTGCGGATGGGGCAGGCTCGGTGCCGGTGAAACCACCCCGCTTTCACACGGAGCCATGGGGGCGCAGCCGGCGAGGGACCCGGTGACCTGTCTCCAGGGCCTCAGCCCTCAGCTGGGAGGCCTCCAGGTGTGGGGGACGGAGAGGGGGCCTCCACGCATGGGACTACTCGTCTTGTTTTGGCTGCCATCCCTGCTACCCCTGGTGTCCTGCCCCCACCTCCCCACGGCCCCCCGCCTGCCCCAGGACCCCCACTTTCCCCAGGCCCCCCCGCCTACCCCAGGTCCCCCCACCCGTCCCAGGCCCCCCACCGGCCGCAGGCCCCCCCCGCCGCCCACGCTACCTCAGCCCTCACCTTCCCGTCGCTCTGCCGCTTCCCCAGCTTGGTCTCCTCCGGGTGGTAGAACCACTTGACCTTCACCACCATGTTGCTGCCCCATGACTCCCACATGCTCTCAATGCGGCCGATGTAGGGCAGGTTGGGCCGCCCAGCCGACAGGAAGACGGCACAGTCCCCGATGCGCAGCGTCTCCTTGCCCCGGACGATGGCCTTGTAGAACAGCTTCCTGGCTTTCCCCTTCATGCCCCGCCTCTGCAGGGAGACAGCCAGAGGCAGAGGACAATGAGGGGGCCCGGGGGTCTCGGGGGCAGGTGGCAGCCGGGAGGTGCAGGAGAATGACAGAGAGGGACGGAGGAGGGACAGACGACACCTCTCGTGTGCTAGCGTGTGGGCTGGACAGGGCGCCCCAGTGCGGGAGGGGGGCCACACCGGAATCTGCCCTGCACGCGGGGTCGCGACCTCAACAGCACCAACAACTGAGAAGGAACCTGGGAGCTGGAGGTTGGGAGGGGAAGCAGCCACGAGCCGTCCAGCGCGGTGTGGCTCCCGGGGGCAGAAAGCCACGAACCACTGCGTGTCTGTCCCAGAGCGCAGCGGGCAGCCACCCCGCAGCAACCCCCCCCACCCCCGAGCCGCCGCGGTGCCGGAAAGATGTGCCGTCACCGCACGGGAGACAAACACCCCGGGTACCCGCCCCGCGGCCCCGCACAGGTGGAGGCCTCGGAGGGGACGCGGCGGCCGTGGCGATCTGCCTGGTCTCGTCAGGCGGGAGCTTCTGTTCTTCCCAAAGTTTCCTTTTTTTTTTTTTTTTTTTTAGTTGAAATGAAATAGAAAAACCTAAGGCAAGAAGAGGGAGAGGGGGCAGGCCAGCTTGCTGGCAGCAGGGGCTCCGGGCCGGGAGGCGGGGCTCCGGGCCGGGAGGCGGGCCCACCTACCTGTGTGGGGTTCCCCGACCACTTCCAGAGCTGCCGGGCGGGCAGGAAGGCTGAGATCTTTGGCCGGTTTTCCACGGAGGGGAGCCGCTGCCTCCGCGGGAGCTCTTTGGCTTTGGAGAAGCTCAGAGCCTCCTTGCGCTTGAGCTTGGACTTGCTGCCGCTGGGGCCCGTGCCCGCGCCCCCGCCGGCCCCCGCGGCCCTGGACAGGAAGCAGCGCTGGGCGTGCGCGTGCGGCCCGCCCGCCTTGGAGCGCAAGGCCTCTGGCTGGGCCAGGAGGGCGGGCACCGGGTGGGAGAGGCAGGTCTGCAGCAGCAAGGCGGGGTCCTCCTCGTCCGAGCTGTAGGAAGAGCCCTCGTCGTCCGAGGTGCAGAGACTGGAGGTGGACAAGGAGCCCGAGGACGATGAGGTGGAGGAGCCTGAGGAGGAGGACGACACAGACAGGCGGGCGAGGAAGCGGGAGGGCGCGCCGGGGGCCAGCCCGGGCCCGTCCTCCTCGTCGTCCGAGTAGGAGCTGGGGCAGTCGCTGTCGCAGGGCAGTGGGAACTCGGCCTGGCCCGCGAACTTGCGCAGCGCCAGCCCCATGGGCAGAGGGTGCACGGGCGCCCGCCCCTTCCTGTCCTTGCCCACGAGGGCCGGGTGTGCGTAGCTGGGGCTGGGCAGGGGCCGCCCCAGCTTGGGCCCGGGGTCCTTGTCGCCCAAGAGCAGCGCCTTGCAGTTCTTGTTCTTGGGGGAGGTCACGCCCTCGTGGTCCAGCTTGACCAGGAACTCGCCGCCCGCCCGCCGCCGCGCACCCTTCTCGGCCTCTGCGCGCTCGGCCTTCTTGGCCCGCAGCAGCCTGTGGGCGCCCCCGGGCAGGCCCGGCCCAGCCCCGCCGACGAAGGGGGCGTAGGCGCTGGCCAGGCTGCTGAAGGAGTCGGCGCGGAAGCCGTTGCCGAACACAGGCGCCGCCACGCTGTGCACGGGGAAGAGCGCCTCGCGGGCCCGCAGCTTCTTGGTGCTGCCGTTGAGCTGGAAGAGGTTCTGCAGCACGGCCGGCCCCTTGCCACCCGCCGCCGCCGCCACCTTCCGCTTCGTCTGCGCCACCGCCGACCAGCTCAGCAGCGGGCTGCCCCGGCGGCCCAGGAAGTGGTCGGAGGCCCCCGCGGGGGGCTTGGCACCTGAGGTGAGGAGCTCCGCTTTGCCTAGGGGAGGAGGCCAGGTGGAGTCAGAGGTCCCACCTGCCCCACCGCTCCCCTGCCGGACCCTGGGTCCCCCACCCCACCCCCCGAGGGGCTCCCCCACCGGTGTTCTCTGCACTCCCGTGAGTACCGGCTTTGTCTTTGCTGACGGACTTCTTCCCGGGGGTCTTCGAGGCTTCAGGGCCGTCGTGCGCCTTGGGCGACAGGCTGGGGGCGGGGGCCTCGCCGGGTGGCGGGGCCTCGAAGGAAGCTTTCTTGGTCCTCCGGCAGCTGCTGGACACCAGCAGGGCGGGCGAGGGCTCGGTGCCTGCAGAGTGGACGCGCGGCCTCAGCACTGCAGCCCAGGGAGGCCCAGCCTGCCTCCAGGCCTGGGGGCCCCCAGGGCTCCCCGCCCTCCCCACCCGGCCCCGGGGCTCACACTGGATTTTGAAGTCCGGAGGCAGCAGCCTGATGTTGGAGATGGCGATATGGCCGGTGTCGCCGTCATCAAACTCCACGACCACAGAGTCCAGGTCCTCCTCGTCGTCGCTGCAGGTACCTGGGGATGAGGCTCACCTGAGCACGGGGCCCCCGCTCCGGGTCTGTGTGGTTCTCCGCGACTGCCAGGTGGCCGGGACAGGAGGGTGACAGGACGGGCTCCTGGCACCTCACAAGTGACATCGGGACAACTCTGCCCCCGATCACGTCCGACCTCGGAGCTGCCACAGCCGCCGGGGAAACGGATGGCCTCCCCCTCCGCCTCCTGCGGCTCGGCTGGAATAGCCGCCCCATTTCTGCCATCTGTCACCCCCACCCTGGGGCCCACACACAGGGACTCAGGGCCCTGGCCTCCCCCCCACTCACCCCCCTGCCTGGGGGGCGGTCAGGAGGATTCACTCCAGGGGGCCCCACGTCACCAGTTCATGAGCCCCAGCGCTGGGGCTCTGGGCCCCTTCCCTGCTGGGCCACGTGGACAGCCAGAGCCACCCACACTGTCCCCACCCGGTGCACCCCCTCATCTTCTCCCGGTGCCTGGGGAGCTGCCCCCATTGCCGGCTCTGTCTGCGGGGGGCCCTCCCATCTGCAGCTTTGCCCGAGGGAGCTGCAGGCGGCCTTGACGGGGAGCGGCGCTCACCTCGGACCACGTTGCCTGGATACAGACAACGGGACTTCTGGCTCCAGTAGGCGCAGACCCTCGTGCCTGGTGGGAGGTAGCGGCTGGACTGCGGCCGGACATCCAGAACCTGCGGGACCGGGAGGGACGGGAGGTGGGCTGTGAGTGGGCAGGGGGGCCCAAGGGATGTCCAGGAGCGGGGCCAGGTGCAGCCCGGCCCTCCTCCCCAGGGCGGTGGGCCACACGGGCGCCCCTGCCCACTCACAGCCTCCTGCAGCAGCTGCTCCAGAGAGTAGATCCTCTGCCGGTTGCCTCTCTCGCCCTCAATGACAATGCTGTAGCTGGGGGCAAGGCGGAGCATGAGGGGCCTGGTGTCCCCGGCTGTCCCCCCCAATCCCGGCCTCGGCCCACACCCCCCTGCCCATCCCGGGCCTCACATGTCGGGGGGCTGCAGGGTCCTGACGCTGCCCGCGTACAGCAGACTGTCCTCCTTGGGGATGAGCACGGGCAGCCCGTCCTGCAGGTCCTCCTTGTGGATGGTGCACGAGCGCGCTGAGGGGACAGGGTGTCAGCGCCTGCCCCGCCCCCTGCCCCGCCCCCGGGCGCCCGGGGCCACGCCCCCGGGCCACTCACCCAGGGCTGCGCTCTGCTCGGCGCTCAGAGGCCCTCTGGCCGCTCCCGGCTCCTCCTCTTCTTCTTCCTCCTCCTCAAAGCTGCCGTTGTCGTCAAACGCAAAATCGTCCTCCACAGCAAAGCTCTCCAGCAGCCGACTCACGGCCCGGCCCTTGCCCTGGGGGGCCAGAGGGGTCAACTCCCTCTGGAGGTGGGGGTGGGAGAGGTCTGCGCCCTGGCCGGGCGCCCGGGGGGTGGGGACGCTACCTGCTTGCCGACAGCCTTGCTTTTCACCTTGCCCACCTTCCTGCCCTTCCCCAGGATGGCCTTGGCATTGCGTGGTGACAGGGCGATGGACAGGGCCCCGTTCTTCCGCTGTTAGGGGCGGGTGGGAAGGAACCGAGGTCAGGGTGGCACCAGCCTCCCAGCTCACAGCCAGCCCAGGGTGTGGTGCAGGCTGACCCCAAGTAGGACCCCGAGTGTGAGTCCAGGGGTGAGTCCAGGGGTGTGGTGCACGCTGACCTCAAGTGTGACCTGAGT